>NC_031987.2:13644517-13949286 GCF_001858045.2 Oreochromis niloticus | reverse complement strand
TATCTAATTCAGGGTTGCGGCTGGGCTGTAGGCTGTCCCAGCTGTGATAGGGTGAGAGGCAGGGTGGGCAGGTGGCAAGTCTATCACAAAGCTAATACGGAGAGACAGACAATCATGCCTGCTAACATTTACATCTGTGGCCAATTTAGAATCACAGATGAATCTATTAAGCATGCTTTTGGACCTTTGTGCCCCGAGAAAACCCACACATGCACACGGAGAGCATGCAAACTGCACACAGAATAAAAAAAGTTATAAACACATTGGATCTTTGAATGTTGAAAATCTTGCTGATATACAGAATAAAATGATAAAATGGTTTGTGGAAATCAAAATCATCCACCCTTAGAGGGCTGGATTCTGAATCACACCAAAAATCAAAGTGTTCAAGACATTAAAAATTCAAGCTTGTCCTGTGCATTTTATATTTTTCATACTGAATTCGACTACTAAAATCTCAGGAAAGAGGTGAGCCAAACAACCTAAATACAAAATCCTGAGAACATCAAAACAATTCAGTGAAAACACAACAATGTAGTTGATGGTGTACTGCAGTTTTTGTTGGACCACAGTCGATTTTTAGATTTAAAAATGGGATGCAGTTACAAGTTTGAGGATGGCTGCTTTGCAGGATTAAAGTAGAGAGGATGGGAGGTGCTCAATTGGATGAATTATCCCAAAATAGATGCTCTTTTATCCACACATAGTTTCCTATTTGTTCCCGGGAATTTGTATAAATCATGACATGCCGGTCTAAAATTATATGCCACTGTGTGACCAAACATTAAAGACAGAGGGTGTAGTGACTTTGGCTCCTAGCTTGCACGGTATCAATCATGTTTCTGGCCTCTGTTGAAAAAAAAAAAAATAAACAACTCAACTTTAAACCAATGCCGCTTCTTTTTTTCTAAAATAAGGAAGAAGTGAATTAAATGAAAGACAAAGTTTTCCACATGCAGCACTAAGTTCTCACTGGTTTCTCCTGTGAGAAAATAACCCTGAATCCACTGCTTGTTATCACGCATTGTGCATTATGTATGACAGATAGAGAAGTATATGGGTTTCACCTGGCCTGGCCCTCAGGCTAAAGTATAGCAGCTGTGGGATAGTGGTTTGCTTTCAGTATGAGAGTGAGAAAGTAATGCTGAGAAGCTGGAATTCATCTAACTGTAAAATGATCAGACTGTAAAAAACAAACTGCACAGCTGAATAGCCGGGTTACCTCAGCCAGCAGGTGTTTGTGAGATTTGTTTGCACCTGGTCATAGAGGAAAGGATCATTTGACGTTGACATCATTAAAAGGCTGTGACATTAAACCTATTCTCTGCCCTTTTTGAGTGTTACCTCTGTAAAAAAACGAAACCCAAAAGCATGTCTGCTTAGCTTGAATTCAGTCAGTGAGCAGACAGAGTGTACAGCGTTTTATATTTGAGGTCAATCAATAACAAAGGGATCGAGCCCAGTGTGGTAATTATATTGTAGTAATTAATCAGAGTTACACAAAAGATGGAGAAGAATTAAGGCTTGTGAATTTTTTCATGACTAAGCAAAGGCATTTAAAAAATCCAGGTCAAGCCACTCAAGGTAGATTTGAACAAGTAATAAAAAGTTTTCATTTTAGTGGGCTAGCGCTATTAAAAGTACTGTTTATTAGCTAGCTCTTTCTTCGGGATGTGATGGAAGGGTTAGTTTGACTGCTCAGTGTTCGACTGTTGTTATAAATGATTGTGTGTACAGGAGGGCGCTTGAGGGTGTGTTCTTTGAGATTTCTGCCTTTTTAATTTTTTGACATTTGCTCAATGCATCCGTGGAGACGCATCTGCCCCCATGGCAGAAAATAGGGGTAAGAAATGTGCAGTTGCCACCAGATACACACTGTAAAGCCGCAATCCTGCTGTGTCTCATTACATTGCCCTTGTTGGCTACTGAATTTAATGAGCCACCAGGTCACAGGGGACTACTAAAGCTCTGCACTTTCACTCTTGTTCTCTGACCATTGGAGCAATTTGTGTGCTTCCTGCCTTCAGATAAGGCCTTCAAAAGTGGCTTTAACCCAACGCTGGGATTTGTGACTCAACCACCAAGCATCCCTATTCTTTTCTATTAAAAAAAAGGCTGGTCTTCTTCTCCTGCTGACCTCAGCCGTGTTGTGTGAGAGCTGCTTGGAGGTCATGCATGCGTGTACCAACATATATGGGTGTCTGCTCAGATGAATGTGAAAGTGGATGTGTCCTGCGGTTGCTGACTGGAATGTGTGCTGTGTGTGCAAGCAGAGCACAGTCACGGGTCAGCAAGTGCCTTACTCGGTCACACATTTCCTCCTTTCTCCCTCCCTGCCTCCCTGTTTCTCTCTACCTTTCGTGGAACTGGGCATCTTGCCTGGAGAGGGAGGTGGTGAGGTTAACAGCATCCTTCAAAGAATCACTGCACTCCCGGCCACATTATCCTTCAATGTGTATCAAGGCCCAGTAATTAGCTGATGAGTCAGTGTATGGATATTGCTTTTATAGCAGTGCTGAAATTGACTAGCCAAATAAAGATTGAAGAGGACCTATTATCCTCATTTCCACCTTCATATTTTTATTCTCAAAGTCTGCTGGAGTGGCTTCATAGTTCAGTGGTTTACAGATTCGCCTAACAAGCAAAAGATCCTCGGTTTGATCCCAGGGGGAGACGCTAATCCCTTTGGGGTTGCGTCAGGAAGGGCATCTGGCATAAAGATTTGACAAATCAATCATGCAGAGCTACCTGCTGTGGCAATCACTTGTGAATAAGGGAGCAGCTGCTTCTTTTTCTCCTTTGCTAGAATAACTTTAAGCCTGTAATGCCAAGTCTATCATGTTTGATGAGTTTTTCAGAGTTTTGAGGCGTCACCATCATCAGTGTGATTTTTGTTTCCCCCCCGAAAACCTATATGTAATATTATGATCGTTTTTTAAGCAGTGAATTGCAAAAAAAGGATGCAGAAAATGTGGTACAAATGGAAATATGCAAATTGATATTTATTTTATTTATTTTTTAAATTGTCAAAAGGTTCATTAAACACACCAATCACCTCATGGCTTTGGCTTTACAGGGTTAAAATAATCCTGTTTTTTTTTTGTTGTTTTTTTAAAATTATACACCAGCTCATGTTCAGCCATCAACAAAGTGTTGTAGCTCTTTTCCCATTAAGGCCAGCCTTACTTTTTTCTGATTGGCTGCCACTCACAAACAGGAGGTTCAAGTAGCAGATGGGTGGGGCCTCTATGCTCACAGCTAGAAACCATTTGTCTTTTATATCATAAAATAAGTAGAAAAAAATGTCTGAAACCAAGTATTTTGAGCCGTATAAACCCAGAGCTGTTGCCTCAAAAGAATTACTCACACACATGTGGACTTCATTAATTGAAACCTTGGCTGGGTTTAATATGAGCATCCACTATTGTAGCAGCATGTCTATATAAATATGACAGATCAAAATTAAAAGCATAATAGGTTGTATTTGAGGATGTTCACATATGAAGGCTTGAATTTTGACACTAACTGATGGTCATAAACTCAAAAATAAAGCTTGTTAACTCAAAAATAAAGTGGTTATATCACTTAAACTCAGTGTGCAAGGTTTGATAACTAGCCATTTGACCTTTGTCCCTTCTATGCGTGCTCTTGTTTCCTGTGTATCTGTGCACTGGCAGTTGGCAAACACCAAAGAAACTGAGTTTAGGTGCATTTTTTTGTTTGCACGCAGATATTTTTTGTGAATTTACTGTTAGATTGCAAGCAACTCATCTTTTCAGCGGTAATCACTTGTAAGAGCACAGGACTGCGGTTGTCATATATTGTTCAGTCAGCCAAAGTAACAGCCCTGAGGCCCAAACAAAACCAAACAAGTTTGATTTGCTAATTAAATTTCACCTCTCAGAAATGTTGGCTGTCTGTAGATGTGTGGGTGAGATGCATTATTAAACCCGCCATGCTCTGAAATTTGGCGGCTGTTTCGCCTGTATTGAAGAAGCGTTTGCTGCTACTCCATTTTTCTTCGGATGTATTGGGGTTTTATTTGGATGGTCGGTAGTACGTTAAAGTACTAAATGTGGATGAGGGGTTTGCTGTGAGATGACCAGTGTAAACAGTGTTATCAGGAAGGCTGCAGGAGGAAGTGTCCATCAACAGCTGAGCGATCAAACCCCGGTGCTTCGTCACGCTGGTATTTCCGACGGCTAGATCCTGTTCCTCTTGTCGGATATTAAAAAGGGTCGTGTACTGATGAGCTTGTGTCTTTCTCCACGTGCACCTGTGTTTTTAATTACTTCTAAATCAATACTGAGAGCTAATTTCCGGTTACGGATTGCTTTTATTAAACGCAGCTCATCAAATCAAGCTCGACTTAATTTTCTGAATCAGTCTACCTCCAGACTTTACCGCATACTTGATGCTACCTTACTTATGACCTCTTGAACTTGCCAGACAGTTTGGATTCAGATGTTCACTTTGTAGCCGGCTGTCTCTGTCCACATGCCGAGGTCATACGGGACACACGTGAAGCTGCGATGGTTTTTACCCTCAGTCAGGGGCCATAAGCTTCAAAAGAGCCTGTGCCCTGTGACTGACCTTTAATACGTTGGTGCAGCCAATTATACTTAGGGGCTGGAAGCTGCTCTGCCTAAAGGCCATCATGGCCACTGATGAGCAGCTTTACAATGCCAACAAATTAACCAAAGGTCTTTGAGGTCACATCGGGCAGGCGGCCGGGCTTGACGACATCAGTTTGTGAAGCACATGGTGTGTCAGTGTGTGCATGAGGCTGAAACTGAGAGAGGGAGAAACTGCTGGATTAATGTTATTGAATTCTGTTGGGAGAGATTAATGGAACAACGGTTTCATTAGGATCAAGAGCATAAAGCTGAGTTACTGTATCCTCCGCTCGAGTGAGCGACGGAGGAATACGGCGATTGTATTATAGGCTCTTGTAGTCTACTCTTATATGCCTCCTACAGTTTTTTTTTTTTTAACATGAATCATATATCCTCGCCTAAACAAAAGACAGTTTCCATTTTCTCACTTGTAGCTCGAGGAGGTTGAGAATTGGATGTTGGAAGACGAGACAAAACTACAAAATTCCCTTCAGGACACAACACAGAGCCTCATTCTTTGGTGCTCATCTGAGAAAGATGTATATTAAAAAAAAAAATAGAAATATGGATGAATGAAAACACAAATGAAGACAAGGAGAAAGAAAGGCAGGAAATGGAAATGGACAAAAGGAGAGAAGCTGTCTTTTGTGCAAAGTTGTACATGGCAGATCTCCAGGCTGCTTTTACCCCGATGTCATGCAACACATCTCTGACCTCAGCTAGCATCTCTCCTAGCAGCGTAGCACCGAATGGTATGGCAACCAGATGACTGATCCGCAAAACTATCCAGTGATGTAGTGCTTTTTGTGTGTGTGTGTGTGTGGAAACTTTCTCACCATACATGGTCACAGTGAATTATGTGTAGCCTGCAGATAATAAATTAAGGAGGAACAAAAACCTTTAAGTGTGTGTTTGTGTGTGTGTTTTATATCAGACACTTCCCTCCCCCAAAAGGAGGGGAAAAAAGATTTCATTTGTCATCCTGAGGGAAATCCAATGCACGGGGCCAGCTAAAACAGCACAGAGGCTCATGTGGAAATGTGGAGCTGCCCCCTTAAACTCTCCCCCCAAAAAGTACTTTTAGTGATGTTAAGTTGAAGACCAAACGGGCTGACAGCGTAACCCCAAATAAAACAAGTCTTTACTGCTTACTTGAGTCCATTTAGCAGCTCTAAAGTTCTCCACTCTCTTACCTTTACTTGGTCTCATTTAAACCACAGAACTAGAAAAAGATTTGAAATAATTAAACGCCTCAGATTGGTGGCAAAAATCGACATTTCGCGGATTGTGTCCGAGGTCTAAAATAAACGTTGCACGTGTATTTTTTTCTGCACAGGTGTCTGATCAGATGTGTTTATTCTGAAACCCGAATGTCCGTTGGCGAACACGCTGAAGCGCCGTCTGTGTTTTGTGGTGTAAACAGGAGCATCGTCAGTGGCTGTTACTTTGTTTGTGTGCGTCTGGTGGGCTCGTGTAGTCAGCCGTGTCTTTCTTTTGGCTGTGTTTGTAACAGGAGTGTGTGTGTTGAGCTCATAGTGGTAGACTGGCCGTGACTTATGTCCCTGGTTTCCTTTTGGAAGTCTACGTAATGCTTACCTCAGTCTCTCTTGCTGTGTATCCTGATAATGTGTTTTATCAAGTGTAGTGGTGTTTTCATTTCCCATTTTTCTCTCATCATTTTATTTTTCTTTACGTCTTTCACAGTTTTTTTTGGTTCCCATACTAGCATCTCCTGTTTCTTGTCCTTGTGCTGCATTACACCCCAGAGTCATTATTCCTGTCTTTGTCCACTCTCATTGAGTAAGATTTTCCAAAAGCAAGTCCCTTTTTAAACCTACAGCAGACAACCTGTCCATTTGTCCTTATAAGGAGATGATCCAATTAGCTCAGGCCACCTCAGAGAGATGTGTAGTTAATGTTTTATTGAAAAGGCCTTTCTCCTGACTCATCTCTGGAGTTTCATTTTTAGAGCCCATAGCAAATCTTCATTACCCAAGTCGCCATTTGTATGGATCTCTGGAAAAATCTGGAAAAATGTAGATTTTTTTTTTTTTTTATAGCGTTTAGTTACGCTATAAAAATGTCTCTATATGAAATGTTGCTCATATAAAATGTTTAGTTCAATACATTAAATGCACTATTAAATGCAATCTACATGTGGTTGACCAAACAGCACTATTGCTAGAGCAAACTTGATATACTGGTTTTATTATTGGCCGATAAGTGCGTTTGCTTTTTACTGAACATGATGCAGAAAAGGTTCATGGCATCATTTTCAAATGATGTCAGCGATGTTGTCCACCTGCTATAACATTAGCTGTGTGGGATGAATTGAAGATCTCTTTGCACATAGTGGGTGAATGGAGAGATGGAGACGGCAGGTTATAACCACGTGAGGGCACCTTATTCATATACAGTTATGGATGATTTAGCCTAACAGTCACATCATTTCCCTGATCATTTATGTCTTTTTAAAGCACCTTTGGGAAGGTGGGGGTGGGGTGGGGATGTTAGAGATGTAGAGGTGTGACTTACATTTTTGACTATAGAGGTTTTGGTTCATGTGATTTGGGAGATGTTGGTTTTATTTATTTATTTCCTTTTTTGAGTGCACTGTCTTTAGTTTGAGGGTTTTTGGATCTTTATGATTGTACATCATTTCTAGTTGATTGTTCGATAAAGACACAAAAGTTCTGTACTGTGTAAAAGTCTTGAGTCACCCCTCGAGTTTTAATATTTGATGTTTATGACCACCTTTATTCTTCAACTCAGCCTGAACTCTTAGGTGTGCTTTGCTTTTATTTCTTTAAGTAGTCTTAAGAATAGTTCCACAGGCTTCCTGAAGGACATTCAATGCTTTTCTACGGATGTTTTCTTTGCTTTGTTTGATCTGATCTGCACGCCATGCTGACATATGCCGAGTTTTCAGCTAATAGCTCTTTGGTAATCACCTTATTGGTGCAAAAATACAATTTTATACCTCTAAAACTGTTATCTTTGGTATATTTTGCAGATTTAACTAAAGAAATTGGGGAAAAAATTAACAGGCTGCTAGTAAACAGACTAGTAACTTGTCAAGTTGTCATGAGAAAACGCTGGTTCATCCCTTTATTTAGATAACTACTTTACACTTGAATGATTCATGGGTCAGTGTTAAGTAACTTAATAAACAAAGAAAAATTCCTGTGAAAAGGGGCAAGTACAAGGACTGGGCTAAAAATGAGTGGAAAAAGCAGCCAAAGTCCAAAACAAACCCCAACTTTAAAAGACCTTCAGAAATCCTGTTGCTCAAGACCGCTGCAAAAAATTACAAGAAAGTCAGGCTACTTGGAACCAAAATACAAAGAAACGACTTTTTCACAGTGTTTGGGTTTTTAATCAATTTTTTTCTTTTTTTGTCCTTATTAACCAGCCTGCACAGTTGGAGTTTCAGATTGACAGATGAAATACTCAAACTTGTCAGCGAGGCTGTTAGACCGTGTCTTTAGTCAGAGAGCCCATGTTTACATAAGTAATCCTTTCAGCACAATGGATCTGTGTTATCCATGTCACTCATTAGACCTGGTCAGTGTGCTGGAGAAGAGATAATACCAACTGAGTGCCAACAGTTCAGGTTTAATGGAGATCTGTGCGAGGTAAGCTGCAAGATATTTAGGTTAGGTCTGCATATCTCGAGAATCTGTAAGGATTAGGAATTAGGATTATCTATAGATATGTCTGTGTTGAGGTATTTATTGAGGACGTGGCGTCGGTGCACAAGACTATATGTCTGCACAAATGCATACATGTATTTGCATGAGCCTGCATGCATCTGTTTAAACAAATCCATGTAAAAATAAAGTGATCTTTGTAGAGGGGCTTGTAAAGGAGCAAGCATTCAGCAGCAGATGGCTCTAAACTAACTCAGCTGGTCTCACTCTGAGCTCAGAGCGGAGCTGTGAAGACTCCTAGACAAACAGAGCTTTTGCAGGTTCACAAAAACAAACACAACCCACTCTGATATCCCGAGTCAATGGATGGATGTTAGGTGAGGGGGTGGGGGTTGTAAAAATGGCTCACAGCACTCAAGTACTGTATAAAAAAGGGAAGTGGTTTGTGAGTCACATATCTACATTAGGATCAGTGCAGGATGTGTTTTGGAAGGGAATCCGAGCTTGAAACAAAGGATTAAAACCTTGAGTGTGTGTGTGTGTGTGTGTGTGTGTGTGTTGTTGGAGAAAGAATGGACCTGTGCGTTTTAACACAGCCTCTCATTAGTGTGGAGGTCTGTGCAGATGTGACCAGTGGGGGTGAACTGGGAGGATTGCCCTCTTGGCTTAAAAAGCTCAGGTGACCTGTACGTCATTGTGTTGACACAAATCTCAGACTTAAATATTTATGTTTTCTTTTAAAATTAAACTAAATTGGCTATTTTTTGCACTTTCTCCCACTCATCTTTCATCTCATCCTCTGTAAGTGTTGCACACGGGATGCGCACATGAATCTGTATAATTACCACTGCCTGTGTGTCTTTGCACTGCGTGTGTGGTCTTGCTGTCTCTGAGCCACGAGTGTCACTGCTCCCCTGTATTGTTAATTTCATATGCTGGCTCTTTATTTCCCTGTTTTATTGAACTGCAGCCTGGTAAATAACGTGCAAACAGGCATGTCGGTTTAACTACTGTGTACATGTGCTTTAACGCATTTGCTTACCTTTCCCACTGCGTGTTTAGTGTGCAAGCAAGCGTGGCGTCATATGGAAAGACCTTTGTGAAGGCATTCATACCGTATCGTGTGTGTGTGTGTGTGTGTGTGGGAGGAAAAGAGAGACAGACAGAGATAGCCAGTGGGGCAGGTGTCAGGTGGACTGGCAGGTGGCAGCTGGAAAACTGGAGGATTTCCTCTTTAGTAACGGCTGATTATCTCCCACACCCTGCACCGTCAGTTCACACAGACTATAGATTTCAAACCAGCTGCACAATTAACCTTGTTACTCCTTCTTTTTGCTTTCGGAAGTTAACAACTATGCTAAAATATTACAGGCCAAGTGCTTAAAGATTGCATTTAAAATCAGGGTGTCAGCTTAGCTCACTGGGTTGAACGGGCGACCCATATGCCGCAAAGCTAATGCAGAGGCTTTCCTGTCGTCTCTCCAATGTCCTATCACAATAAAGGCTGAAAGTATTTATTTAAAAAAATAATACTGAGGGAAAAAAATATATGAAGGTATAAAGACTGTTTAAAATTGGCTGAGTGATGTTGAGACAGAAATGTTGAAGATAAGCAAGCAAATGGTTATCTGTAAAGCTACAGTTAATTGTTTAGACGACTGTGACATCTGTAAAATTTAAAGTTGGTATTTAAAATTGTGCTTGACGCAGAAAAACAAGTCAGAATATACATTTTTATTTTAGAGAATAGAGTGGAAGTTGATGGTAATGCTTCATCTCTAGCTGACTTCATGTGTCTGCTGTAATTGCTGTGTAGGCTTGGAAAGAAAGTGAGATAAACAAGCAAGAAAAGATCTGGAAAAAAAAGCCCTACCCATTCCTGCGATTTCTCTGCATTTAGACATGGGGGTCATTTGTCAAGCAGCAGAGGCGAGGCTGACAGACAATAAAACTGTGAAGGAAAAAGAAGTAATCAGGGGTTTAAATAAGCTTTAAGAGAGAAACGAGGGATGGAGAATGGCTTAGTTGTTTGTTTTCCATGTCAAACCTGTCAAAGGGGGATTGCCCCTGTTGGGAAAAGATGCCCACATCATTAAAGAACAGACGCATTCTCTACAGCTTACGCTCTATCTCTGTTGTGCCCTTCGCCTCCCTTTTTTGCTAGCTCATTTTGATTGTCTGTCAAGCGACAGCATGCAGGAGGTAGCAATTCAGGCACTAATGTGATGTTATTTGGTTTCAGATTAGCTTCATCTCCTGGTGTGCACAAAAAGCTCCCTATCATTCTGTTCATCTTCCCTTTATCTGTAGTGTTTACCACATCACACATGCTTTCTCTCTTTCTTTTCTTCTTGCGTTGACCCCGAGTCAGTCAGGGTCACTTGACCTCCCGTCACCCCCACAGATTAGTTGCGTTTGTTCTTACACTCCATTAAACTTCCATGAACGCTTGAGAAGGCCAGGAAGTCAAGGGCCCAGCTGTCTCCTCTGTAGCCTCATCTTCAGATTGTCATCATCTTCGGCAATCTGCTTCAGGTCACAACTGCTTTTTGTTCTTAAAATCAGAACAGTGAGACTAAATGTGGACACAGTGGATACAAAAATCGATGAAAAACTGCAACAGTTAGCCTGAGTCTTGTTGGTAAACTCACTTAATGCAGAGCCAAATTATGAGTGAGAGAGAAATTGGCAGAAAAAACAACACTGGAAAACAAAATCTTTAGCATTCTCCTGTATTTCTGGAGAACTCTCATAGATCGCGTTGCAGATATGATGCGTGTGTCAATAAAATTAAACGTAAAGTGCGTATCACTACAGTTTCAGACCCAGTGAGATGAGAAAACAGATGAAATTGACAGAGAGACGAACTCTGTGTTTTGCTTCTCCCTCTGTGTCCTCCGGTATTCTTATTGCTACTCTGAGATGTGACAGATCGTCGAACTCGCAGTGACATCTGACAGCACAACACACCATTGCAGGTTTCCTCTTGCTGCCTCTCACCACCTCTGTTTCTTTTCCTTTTTTTTCTTCTTTTCCTCTGAGAATTTACTATGCAGACAGACACACACTCTGGATCTGCTCTGCCAGCCTTGTGAAACAAGGGTCTGATTGGATGATGCCAGGCTGTCGTTCCTCTGCTCTCCTTAAATCAATCTTTCCAGCAGCTGCTCTCGCTCTAGCCTCCGTGCTCCTTTCCCTCGATGGCTTTTTATTTCTTTCCTTTCTGACCCGCCTGACCAGTTGAACAAGTTTGGCCGGGTGTTTGTAGCAGCATGTCGACCTTTCGCTTTCTTTCTATGCTTACTGTACGTTACGGAGAGGGGTGATGGAGATTTGGTCATAAAATGTTGGTGCAAATTTGCAAAACCAAACTTCCATACAGCGAAGTGAAAAGTGTATCTGTAAAAGTATCACATCTGGATGAATCACTAGGTAGGAATGCAATAATCAGGTAAGGTTTCTTGCTGAATCTTGACAGATTTACAGATCCTTTAGACAAATGCACATTCCACTTCAAGCGCTCTAACGTGCAGAGCATAAAAGGGAACTTGGACTATGATAGAAAGCATTCTTTAAAACCACAGTACAGAGTTCAGGATCTTGCCCAAGGACATGTTGACATGCTGACATGTTGAGTGTAGGGGCCAGACATTGAGCCTACCTGCTCTACCAGCTTGATCTTCAAGTACCAGCTGGTGACCTTGTTTACCTTTTTTGCTTTTTTGTGACTTTTTCCCTCTTTTGACGGTTTGAAGAAGTCACATGAGATCTAATTTGCCAAAAATTTAATTTGGGCCAGTTCCATACAATCATGTGAAAAAGAAAGTAACCTCACTTTCAGCTTTCCATTGGGACCCAGGTTCTGCGGCTGCACAACGAGCCCAAATCATCGTTCTTCCACCACCGTGCTTAACAGTTGGATGAGGTGTTTATGCTGTGTTTGGTTTTTACCAAATGCAGCACTATAGTCAAACATCTCCACTTTGGTCTTGTCTGTTCAAAGCACATTATTCCAGAAATCCTGTGCTTTGTTCAGACGCAACTTTGCAAACCTAAGTCATGCCACTTTGTTGTTTTTAGGGGAGAAAGGCCTTTTCCTCATAAACCCTTTCAAACAAGCCACGCTTGTTCAGTCCTTTTCTAATTGCACATCATGAACTTTTAGCATGCTTACTGGGGCCTGGAGAGTCTGAGATGACGCTCTCGGGTTTTTTGCCGTTTCTCTGAGCATTGCTCGGCACGACCTGGTGGCGAATTTGCTAAGACATCCACTCCTGTGTGGATTGCAACCATCTTGAAAGTTTTCCACTTGTGAACTGTTTTTCAAACTATACTGTATACTGGACTTTTAAAATGGTTTGAAATTGCCTTGTAGCTCTTCCCAAATTCATGTGTGCCGCATTTGCTTCTCTAATATCATTGTTGATGTCTTTCCGCGTCGGTATTATGTTAACCACATCTGAATTCTCCAAATCTCAAACTAGTGAATCTGTTTTTTATCTATGTGGCAGCAACACTTGCTGATGGTCAGATAATCAGGTGTACCTGATAAGCAGCAGCTCACTGTTACTTAGCCTCTTTTATTGTTGGACAAATAATGACACGGTGTAATAACCACTAGATGATGATCTTTATTTTTATGCTACAAGCCAATACAACTCAACACCTGTGTGAAGATGGGCTGACAGATGTAGTTAAAAGCAGCCCTGCGCAACCTGAAATTTGGCATCATGTCTGTTTAACTGCAGCCATTCATATCATAATCACTCCACTCCTGTTTCCCAACTACACATCTGCACACGCCTTCACATAGAAGGAGCGTGTGACATCTTTAATGATCATTACTGACACTGATCTGTCAGTTCAAAACCGTTCCTACAGACATTTATAACATTAGAGAAGAATCCTGAAAAGAAGTTAATCTGAGAATTTTGCAATTCACTCCAAAAAAGCCAGTCAGCTGAACTGGGAAACATATGACTCAGTCATGTGTACACGTACACAGTAGTTTTAAAACAGTTGCAGCTGTGTGGTGGTGAGCATATCTACTCACTAACATAGTAAATATGTGGATAAGGGTCAGAGTTATTATAGCTTTGAGTTTTGTAATTCAGTTTAGTTTCTATTGTTTAAAAATGTCTTGTTTTAGTTCAGTTTTTAGTACTTTTAGTGTTAGTTTTAGTCTTCCAAGTATTATCCCAGAAATTAGATTTAACAAAATCAGTGTAGGTGGTCTCAATGAACATGTTCATCAAAGACTCATTAGGCAAGTTAAGATAACACATTTTACCAAATTAACAAATACTATATTCAGTCTGTATTTTTTATTTCATTTAAATTCCAGTTTTAAACAATTGTTTAATTATCTTTTTTTCAAAATGTTCATTTTTCCACACCTAGTTTTGGTTTTTGGTTAAGTTTGAGTCAACTGTAATCACCTGGGTAAGTTATTACTAGTTATTAGTTGTTGGTGACTGGTGTTGTGGCTTGCTGTATAATGAGCAGCACAGACCTTGAACATGTCGGCAGTTTGTAATGAAGTCAAGTAGAAGTATAACTTACTAGGGGTGAAAAGGCCTTTTAAGCCTCTTTTGGAGAAAATCAGCAACATTATTTAACAATTTTTTACATATTTGACCGGTGAGTAGTGTTTTATATTGTGCTCTCCTCATTTAATAACTGCCCAGATACCTGCTCGAGAATGTTGTTCAGATGGTTGCCCAGTCCGAAGATTTGTTTCTAGAAAGATTTTGCTGTGAGGATTTCACACCAAACAAACCTTTAGTTGGAATAACCAAAAATTCTGGGCTATATACTTAACATTTAATCTGACGTATTTACCGTTGTGATGGATTCCTTTTTTTCTCCGGTGTCAGTTATAAGGAGTAGATTAAGTGGAGGATGGATGAGTTATTTCAAGCCAAAAACAGAGCTCCATGTTGCCAAAGGCTATTGTGTAGGCGTGAATCAATAAAGAGTGGTAAATAGAGTTGGCTGACATGACATATGATGTAGCTGAGAGCCTACCACTTGTGATTTATTCCATTCCCCGATGAGTCATGAAACCGATCAGTTAATCGGCAAGGCTCAGGTGCCTAATCAGAAGAAATGTAATGGTTGGCACGTGAGTGTGCGCCTGTGCGCCTGCGGTAAATGACGTCTGTATATTAAGTATCTGGTATCAGCCCATCTGTTCATCCAGTGAATCAAACCACCTCCCATTTTGTTGTGCTCATTTCACTTAAAGCGCAGCCTCACAGTCTGCTGTTAAGTGTTTTCAAGTCCAGAAGGTTTGCACCGCGAGCTCCTTCCTGGTTACTTGCAAACACAGCGTGTGTTGTCCTTCCCTCCCAGAACCCACATACTTTCCTCTCCACGCTGTGCTCGACACCAACAGGAAGGAAAAAAGGAAACAAAGAACCCACTTCCTGTACGTACAGCCAGCATTCTACACAATGGAGCAGGAAGCGCCTGGCAACTGTAAGGAGTGTGAAGGAAAGATAAAGTGCTCTCTCTATCCTATTGACTGCTCTTTCTTTGCCTGCTCCTCCTCTCGTTTCATTTTCCATCACTTCTTTTCATTTGCGCTCGGAGGCCATTAAACACATCCTATTTCTGTTTCATCCTATTACTGTGATTCTCAACCCAGCCTAGAACAAATCTAGAGTTATGCACTGTGGAGTACATTTGCAGACCAATGTGCTCTGTTTTTTTTTTTTTTTATTGTTTTTTGTTAATTTAGTTTTCAGTGAAGGCTGAATACTTAAAAAATCCCTGCTACTTTCACCATGGTGACCTTTGCTTGAGACAGACTATGTTGGACAGCAGCGGGCCGTGGACTAGCGCTGCAGATGCTGGAAGCCTTTCTTTAAACAACCACAGCTGAGACACTTACTAGCTGCCAAACTCTTGAAAAATCAAAGAAAGAGGCATTAATGCAGATGGTCAACCAGCTGAATGCCAGAAAACACACTGAAGAATAAATGTTTTCAGTGTTTTCTCTATTTTGCTCTGTTATTTAATAGATCCAACATAGAAAGAAACAAACAAAAATCCCCATCATGATTCATCATCTTTCTCTTTCCTTCAGCCATCCACTCTGCATGATTGCAGCTCTCAGACCCTCCCTTGCCTTTGCTCTAGGGAGGCCGGTCTTTGCTCGGCTCGTAACTTCAAAGTCTGCGCCCCCTCCTGTTTTTCCTGTCGACCCTCTCTTCCTTTATTTGTATTCTCTCTCCCTTATTTCCATTGTTCAATCAATATCTCCCCCTTTCCTGCTCCTTTTCTCTCTCTGTCTTCCTCCGTCTCTCACCACCTTATCTGTTTCTTGCTCCCTCCCTGACTCCCTCTGTTTTTTTTTCTTCTTTTTCCTGACCCTCATCTCTCTTTGAGTGAATCCCACCAGTCCAGAGACATCAAAGGCACGTCTCCCCCTCTTTTACTCAGTCGGGCAGACAGGTTTCATGCCAAGGCCAGGTACCCTCAGGGGAGGATGCAGAACAGCGTGGAAACACACTGCACCATATCTAAGAGAGAGAGTGTGTGGAAAAGGTAAAGACCCATATAAGGATATATTTCATACTTGGTGGAATGTATGGAATAATGGTGAAATGTGGATGAGTTATTGTTCGTCTACACCCCGAGACCAATGAGAGAGTGTAAGAAGCTCTGCCCGAGCTCTAACAACAAGGCTATAATCTAGACCGACTAACCTTTCTTTTTCTCTGTTTCCATCTTCACAACTATTTTTAGAGGAGCTTCCTATTTTCCAGGAAATGCCATAAAAGCAGTAGTCAAAGCGCAAAATATGTGCAAGTACTCAGAGAGTCGCCGTATGGCATCTGTTTTAATAGCTGCTGTGAACTCCATACCACATAATATCTCCATTCATTTAGGACTGTATAGCAGGCTTAACCAAGGACATGGCGCTATTATCGAATTTCCTGTTCTGCCACTCTCTCCTATCTGTCGTCCTTCACTCATGTAAAAGCAAGGGACCGTTTCAAAGTCAAAGTAGACCTCTCACAAAAGTGCTCTTTTGAAATAAAGCTTAAAATAAAGACCCGCCTGTAAACTGGTATCTGTATTCTCAGTTGCATACTGTTGCACTGAAGTTACTGCGCTGGCCCTTTTGTCTGTAGCGGGTTGGTTCACCGATGACTCATTCGGTGGTGAGGCCCCTGCTCGACACACACAAAGCACACACACGCACAAAAATATGTATAGAGCCATTCTCACACACGCGTATCCAGAAAGGTGGGAGACCTGTACGCTCTTGTCCCTGTTCAGTCAGCGGTGACCTTCTGGATTGGGGTGGAAGGGACCCTCTGCAGATTAGTTAAGCATGGAGGCAGCTGTGCAGTTTCATTAGCATTGCAGATGCCTTTGAGTATAGGTCACGGGCCGGCATCGTGCTCACGTAGGTACAGTAAAGAGCAAGACATCTGTCACTCACCGTGCATCCCTCCCCTTCTCTCGTTCACAAACTCTCCCACCTCCTTAACTCCCATCTATCCACCCGCCCACCCTCTGCGCTGGCCCACATCTGCACTCTCAGCACTCCAGTTTCACATAAAGAGACACTGCTAGTTTCTAAGGGACGTGTTTAACTGCCTCTGCCGTCAGTAGCTGCTCTTGTGTTCAAAGGTTTAACGCATTAGTGTTGATATCGATGTTTGGCTCATGCTCTCATTAGCAAAATGTAAGTATAAATAGCAAAGCACATCTAAATCAGCAATACGAGATTGAAAAACCTTTAATAGAATAGTGGCGTCTTTCCAATACTGTGATATTTGTTACTCCTGTTTTGTGTCAGATTGCAGGAATATTAAAGGAGTAAAATTATTTCATTGCATTTTTTTCTGTTTTTCTTTTTAACTACATTTAAAAGGAAAGCACATCCTGTTTTTTTTGTTTTTTTTTAAATTGAGCTTTATCTGCAAAAACATTAATAAATGCAGAAGCTTGTGCACCTTTTAACCTTTACCTGCAGCAGATTACCCATTCATTCATGCACTTAATCTTTCAAACTAGCAGAGATTATCATTTCAGCACAGCTGTAAACACGCTGATGATGGCTACTTCTTGTTAGGTCAAGAGCCCGCTGTTTTGTGTCCGAGTACCTCTTCGCTTGTGCTGCGGAGCTAAAGTGATTGCTTTTTTATAGCTTGGCCTTTGTTGAAGAGAGCTGATCACGCAGAGCTCAGCTTCATTAAGAGCTCACTCATTAGGAAACACACAAGCACTGTGATAGACGAGCGCAGGCTGAGTGCTGCCACTTCCCATGCAGTCACACATACACGCAACCGAATGCCAGGTTTCCTGATACAGCTCAGCCTTTCAGCCTTTATATGACGGTATTGGGCACTGTCTCCAAGTTGCTTGTACTTGGAGGCAGTTTATCTCACACACTCATTACAGAACCCAGAGATGCCCCGGGCCATGGTGAAATTAGGCTGGTACAGTCAGGAATAGAGGTATAATGGGGTGTTATTCATGAGAGTTTTTACCCCTGAAAAATGATTCTCAGTTTTAAGTGATGAAACAGTTTTGATAGATCAACTCCATATCCCAGTGTGGCAAATAATTAGCACCCTGGGACACACAAATATCTTCCCAAAACAAAATTGAATCCACACATGTGGATGTCATGTTGAAAGAGGACAGAAATGATGATCCAAGGAAACGAGTCTGAGAGGTGATGGCGTGGGAGCTGCACATCCCTCTAGCACCCTCTGTTGGACGGATTAAACAAAAGCCCGCTGCTGGTAAAATGTCAGCGTGCTCTCGGGTTGGCACAGGAGCGCCACTGTATTCCCACTGCTACCCAGTTGTGTGCAGTATCAGTTTGTCACAGCAAAATGGATGTGCCATGGTGATGTTGGTTTGATTGTCGCTTGGGGGCAGACAGTGTGAATATGTAAAAAGTGTGTGTTTAGAGCGTGCACATTGCTGCACGTTTATGTGTGCCTGCATGTGCGGTAGTGGTTGTGGTTGCTGTGCCACTGACTAATGGACTCATTAGAACAGGAGCTCTGCACATGTGCTCCAGCTGGGCACTCCTCAAGCTTCCTTTGCTCTCATTACCTCTTATTGTATATGTATGTGTGTGTGTATGAGAGCAGTTGCAGACTGGTGACAAATTAAAGGAAAAATCTGAACCCTTGACCCCCCCAGAGTGAGGGATGCGGTGACTTTGTTATGCATTGGTCTGTATTTTGCAGGCAAGGTTTTGTTAAGTTTCTGGTGACTAAATATCAATGCACGGTTGTTGTGAGTGATCTCGCTTTGTTCTGTAATAAAACAATGTCCCCATCCACAGCATGTGAAGAGTCACTTAGTGGTTTAAAGGGTAGGAAGATGACATGAATGTCATGCTGTGACTCCTACAGATCACCGGACAATAACAGTAATTCTCAGACTTTTTCTGGTATTACGAATCTCAGAAGCTGAAAGAATGTTTCCCCCTGCTTCTCAAACCTCAGAATTTCTAAAAATATAAAGGTTTCAAACTGAATGATGGCATGTAATTTGTAAGCATGCAATGTGTGTGGTGGTGTTGAGGTTGACAGGAGGAGAGAGCAAGAGCGTTCACTCATCAGAGATGCTAGACACACTTGCAAACCTCCAAAAGGGATGGAGGATGGAGCCCAATATTACTAGATAGAGCAGTGAAGATTAATGAGGAAAGCAGGGAGAGAGAGTGTGTGGGAAGACACACAGCAAATGGCCTCAGGTCAGAGTTGAACCAAGGCCACTGCATATGGGCACCTGCTCAACTTGTGAGCTAAACGGGTGCCTTTAGCCCAATGTTATTGTTATGTGTAGTTAGGATGATGAGTGGTTAGGAAGTTGGCTTGAAAAGAAACTTCAACATAGGCTAAAGGACCAACAACAACACAAACATGAACAGGAGCAGTCCACTTGACAAGGTTGTTATAGGAATGATGTGTCATTGTAGACCTCAGTCTGGTAGTCAGTGGGTGGAACCACTTTACCCTGAAAGAACCTGCATACATACATGTTGTGTGAATCTTAACTCTATCTACATTTGAACTATCAACAGTAAGAGGAGGTGTGAAACAGAGAGGGTGGTGGAAAATATCCTCACTCCGGGTGGCCTAAAACTCTAGTGCACACAAATATAACTGGGCTATTCAACTTCGAATTGTTGCTTCAGAAATGTAGTCACGCTACTCTTGATGCTGAACTCAACTTTGCAGGCTGTTGGTGTGTTTACTCCAATATGTGTTCTCCTCCTCCAGCAGTAAATATCTTGTCTGAGGGCAACCAGATGTTCTGGCCAGTCCTGGTCTTGTTAACAGCAACTGTGACAGTGTTGAGTCGTGGTGTTAAAATTTAAAAGGATTAAATTTGGCCTTGAGAGCACTTTCACTGTCACGCTGAGCTGCTGGAGGGCAGCCGGAGGCACGCAGTTCAGTCGGTTGTGTTGTGTTGTGAAGAGAGTGAAATTGCCACATTGCTGCATTATAGATGAACAATCGCGTCCTTATGAGGGCTGTAAAAGTGAGTAAGGGAGAATATGGCAACAAGTTTTTTTAAGAGTGCTCTAGTTGGTTTTCAAGGGAAGACTTTGCCCAATTATATGTTCAGCATTGCTGCTTAAGCTGCGAAGGATGGGCACTGTTGGCTTGACACAGGCGGACATAAAAAATTAAGCAGGGTGAGAGGAAGGACAGAGGGAGAGGAAGCGAGTGTAAGGAGGAAGAAAAAGTTGTTTACTTGGTGCCGTGTGACACAAGCTTTAATCCTTACTTTTAAAAACATGGAAAAATCCAGAAAAAGTCTGAAAGGAAATTAATTTTCAGGTTGATTTCTCATAATCTACTTAATTTTAAACACCTTTTTGCTTAATTTCTCTGTAGAGACATAACTGCAAAGTAAAATGTCAAAACAAACAAGGTAGCTTGTGAGCATAACGCGAACAAAAAGACAAAGTCTGCAGAGCATGAAGGAGGGGTTTTGATACTTTCTATATTTTTAGGTGTTGGAGCAGTGTGTTTGTGATATAGTGTGGACAGGAAATGGAAGGGGAGGAACAGATGGTGTTTGAGAAGAGGTGAGGCTTGGTCATCCTGTCCAGCGCCTGGGGTGATCATGCTGTTTGTGTGTGTCAGACAGAGAGAGCGAATCTCTAAAAATCCTGTAGCTTAGATATGACTAAAATAGTGATCTGACTCATCATTACATTTGCTTATTGAATAGTGGCAGTTGCTTGTGGTAGCTTTTGATTGTGAGGATCAGGATAGTGGAAAATCAAATTCCTTAACGCATGCATATACGCTGATCAGGCATAACATTATGACCACTGACAGAGGAAGTGAATAACACTGATTATATCACCATTGTGACACCTGTTGGTGTGGGTGGGATATTTTAGGAGGCAAGTGAACATTTTGTGCACAAAGTCGATGTGTTACATCAACATGCATTTGGAACAGGGTCATGCCAAGGCTCGCTGATGCACGTGAGGAGGAAAGGTTGACCCTTGTGGTCCGATCCAACAGACAAGCTCCTGTAGCTCAAATTGCTGAAAAAGTTAATGATATTTGGAGAAAGTTGGTAGAATACAGAGAGCATCACAGTTTGTTGCGGATGGGGCTGCATATCTATAGACTAGTTATGGTGCCCATGATGACCCTTTTCCACTTCCAAAAGGGTCAGCAAATGGGTATGTTAGCATCCGAACTGGACCATAGAGCAATTCAAGAAGGTGGTCTCGTCTGATGAATCACATTTTCTTCTACATCACGTGGATGGCCAGGTGTGTCGCTTACCCAGGGAACACCTGGCACCAGGGTGCGTTAAGGGAAGAAAGCAAGCCAGCAGAGGCAGTGTGATGCTTTGGGCAATGTTCTGCTGGGAAACCTTGGATCCTGCAATCCATGTGTATGTTGCTTTGGCACGCACCAGCTAACTAAGCACTGTTACAGATGATATACACCCTTTCTTTGAAATGGTATTCCCTGATGGCCCTGGCATCTTTCAACAGGATAATCCGCCCTGAGACAAAACAAAAAAGGTTCAGGAATGGTTTGAGGAGCACAAAAACGAGTTTAAAGAGTTAACTTGGTCTCTAAATTCTCTAGATTTCAGTGCAATTAGCATCTGTGGGATGTGTTGGACAAATAAGTCTGATCTATTGAGCCCCCACACCATAATTTAAAGGACTTAAAGTACCTGTTGTTAAGATCTTGGCGCAGCCACCACAGTACACCTTCAGGGGTCTGTCCATGTCTTGATGGTTCAGGACGCAGAAAAAGGAGGATCAACACAATATTAGACAAATTCTCATAATGTTATGTCTGATTGGTGTACAATGCATATTAGAAAAGAAATGCAGAAACTTTATTTGTTCAGTCAAACAAAGTTAAACCGAATAGTGGAGCTGGTTTTATGAAAGTGCTCTAATATTTATAATTATAAATATTAGAGCACTTTCATCTTCACAGCTTCACTGTCAGAGTTATTACACCTGACATTATTACAGGCTACAGCTTGCTAGTTCATTAGGTCTTTGTTGTGCTAGAAAACCATCTTCCTTGTTCCCTGTATTTGCAGAATAGATTCACATTTATGTAAATTTGATGAACTGAAAAGAGGCAGTTTTATATATATGATGCCAAGAAAGTGCCTCTCTATATTTGCCTATTGAGTTCAGATATAACCTGTTTTTATCACCTCTGCAACGCTGGCTGCATGTGTTGTTTGCGAGTAGGCAGTGTTGTGCTGTTTATAGCTCACGGTGAATGGTGTTTCCGTTTGTTTATTTACAGAATTATAACAGGATGCAAACAAAGAATAATAGCAACATTAGGGTTCGTGCTACCAGCCAAAGCAAACAATTTAAAATCATCGCACTGATCTCCGGAAAGTGGTTGTTTTTCTTTAGTATTTGTTGTTATTATGGATTCAACATATAACAGAGGAATCAGAGAAAAGGATCCACTAATAAATGAAGTGAAAATAATTTTTAGATGCTGCTCCAGTTATGAGATTAAAAATCAAACCAGGCCCACCCTTCCAGAAGAGGTGACCTCTGAAGATAACCGCACTCCTTGCAAAACAGTGCTAACCACTGCTGCTGTATATTTATAATTATGTTTGGCTGTATTTGTTCCACATTATGTGTCCACCTGCTTGTTCTGTTGACCTGCACTGTTGCTGTGTTTATCCTCTCTCACCTGGACAGGCCCGCTGTGCTGTCTGTAAAGAGCTACGGATATATTTGGAAACATACCATTTCACATCTGTTGTGATGACAGGAAATAATGGGCCGATGGTATGTTTCTTTGTTGGACGGGTAAACAGAGGTGCATACACAGTTTCGTGCAGCCACGCATTGATGCTGGGCTTCCCACCAAGACCCTGTCATGAATCACAGGCGAGGAACAAAAGACCTCGCCGTGCGGCTTGTTAGACTTTGACCAGGGCTAGTTAGCTTTCGCCCTTACGTACGGGTGCACAACCAGCACTTCTGCAAACACCGTGCGCTGCGTCTCTGACACTGCAAAGTGTATCTGCGTGCATGCCCATTAATTGGATTGCCACGGTGCCCGTGTGTAGATGTTTTTTGTGCATTTGTGCAAACACGCCCAGCGCTCTCCCACCCGGCTATCCCTCACTATAGCGAAAGTGTTTATGTATGTGTGTGTACATGCAAGGAGCTTAATGGCTAAGCTTGTGTCAAGCCTGTGAAACATGGCCATTCATATGGTAATAAGCAGGCAAAGAAGCAGACAATAAATCTCCTTATATCCTATGAGAGGTGAGCCACAGGGCTGGGAGCTTAAGATGGGACACTATCCGACTCATATCTCAAACGCCAGGGATACAGGAGTTTCTCATCAAAGAGGCTGATGCTGCATTAATCTGCTTCTGCTAAAGAGGTGGGTGATATCATCAGAGAGAGAAAAAAAGTTCTGTATTATGGTAGTAGTCTGCAACTGTGACTGTTCTTAGGAACCTAAAACCATCTTGTCTTGTGCAGAAATTCCAGTGCTTTTGAAAAACGGATCAGGTTATTTAAAATGTGGGGCAGAGGGAATGCATGGTGCATGTGGGGCTGAGCACAGATCTAGCAGCAGGGTTTTCCCACTGGGAAACTTGACATAGAGTTAGTGAAGACAGGTTGGTTCAGTCTCCAGTTAGTTAGTTGCCACTATTTTTGCTCTATTGTGCTCACCACCGCAGCTCTGCTCTCTCCGTAATAACACCATCAAGTTGGATGTGTGGGCCGGTTGACAGCAGCACACATGATTTCCTGCAGCATCGAGAGCCACCGCTGGCAGAGAGGATTTATAAGCATGTTACTGGAGAAGCGAGCCATCAGGGAGTGCAGAAAGCTAAACATGTGAAGTACAGGCAGTTAGTCCATCACAGTGCTGCTCGTTGACTGTGAAGACGTTCTTGTGTTTCGGGGCAAACTCTCAGTTTTTTTCAGAGGCTCCCACACTGGTCACGCTTGTCACACAGATATCTCGCTCTACAAATCACACACTTCGAGTGGCGCGCACACTAAAACACAGGCAACATAAAAACACCACAAAGAGACTGTGTTTATTTATTTTAACACCCGAGCTCTGCAGGAACTACACGATATATAATTACCATTGCTCTATTTTGACAGCTATAAAATTAAAGTTTTTTGACTTGCTCTTGTCGGTGCTAAAACCTTTTAGCAGGCTTAAATTGAAAAGTAAATGTGAGCAGAAAATTACAGTCTCAACAGGAATACACTGTAGACTTATTGATTACTTTCACCATCAGCACAGGTATTGTAGCAGCTTATTGAACTGTGTGTACAGTTGCCGTGCGTGACATGTGGATAGGACCGAAATAGACGCGTGTTTGCACATCGTGAAACTCTGGCTGAAAGCCAGAATAGCAGCACATCGCTCAGTTAGAGTGCAGCTCAGTCAAGCCTGCGTGTCATGTGTCTTAATGGAGCTGAGATTAATATGTTTGGACTGCAGCCAGGGGATGCTTGCGAAGACCCTCACTGATACAAAGCAGTTCCTGCAACTTTATGCTACCCGTATGAGCCTAAACCCCAAATCTTACTTTAAGTCTGAGACTAAAATGCAACTTTTAAAACGGCAAAAATGCCTCACTTCCCCAAGAATGTCGTCATTCTGAAAATGCGCACACACAAGAACACACACGCTGAGGTGACCGGTTCACTCCGTCTTCCCCGGGGCTTCAGGCTTTTAATTTAACATAAACTAATCACCACACTGTGTCAGCTTTTACATTTTTGTGTGTTCGCGTGTGTGCGCCGGCCTGACCCCTGCTCTGCTTTGGTATTCGCTCTCGAATTGATCTGCATCTGCTTCTTTGTGGGAGCTGGTGTAAGCGTTTTGCGTGTGTTCCTTTGATGTGTGCGCGTACAGTATCAGTGTTTATTTGTGACTGTTAATTACGCCCCCCCACCCCGCTGCCCTCCCTCTCTCGTCTGCTACCCCCAATCAGTGCACAGCTGCAGGGCCCCCCTGTGTAAGGCAGCGCTGCATCTAATGTCTTATTATTCACGCTGTCTGTCTGCTCACCAGCCGCACAGAGCCTGGGGGATGGAGGGGGATTTTAGGCTCTCAGTGTGTGTGCATGTGTGATGAGGGGGTTATGTATTAGCAAAGTGGTAATGGAGGGTTTGTTCGGTTTCCTAATTCGTTGGCACTACTTAATTAAAAGAGATACGACAGTATGATTGAAGCTGTTGATGGATGGAGACCGAGAGACGCCCAGGCGGTTTAGGATCATGGTTATCTGCGTGCGTGTGCGCGCCTCTCTCAGCATGTGTGTCTAGTGAAAGGAAGAGGAAGTCATTACCTTTTAATCATGTCCTCTGTTATTCCTCCTTTTTCTCTCTCCTCTCTTTTTTCTCTTCATCCTCTTTTCTGTCTTGAAACTCTCCCCAAATCCCCCCCTTTCCCGTTTTTCCAGCTGGCTCTCACTTTCAAGCTCCTTGTCATCCTCAATCAACCCAGGTCTCTTTTCTGCAGCACTTATCCTTCTTCCTTCCGACCCTGACTGTCTTTAACCTTCCACAAGGATGCATGCCACATGAATGATCTTACACTGTGCATTCGTGTCATTCAGCCTGACTTGAGCTGTACAAAATAATAAATGTTCAATCGCATCTTCTTATCGCCTCGAGGTTGTTGTTGTTTTTTTCTTCTTTTGAAAGGTACGACATTGCAGTGTGCAGCGGGAAGCCACATTGAGCATGCGAGTCAAAATTATTTGGTCTGTTATTGCTAAACTCTCGTCCAGTGTACAGTGCAACAAATAAACTTGACTTTACACAGCACTGTGCAAAGGTTGTGAGTCACCCATCATCTTATTGTATTTTTCTTCCAAGGAGCCAGACTTGCTTGCAATTTTTTTTTTAGTAGTCTTGAGCAACAGTTCTCCAGGTTTTCTGAAGGTTTTTCTGTGGACATTGGCTGCTTTTTCAGTCATTTTCAGTCGAGTTAACGTTGACCTATGAATCATTCATGTATAATAAAACATAAAGTCAAAGTCAAATTTATTTATATAGCACATTTAAAACAACAAATGTTGACCAAGGTGCTGTACAATTAAGATAATCAAAAGAAATAAAAGCATAGGGAAACATGATAAAAGTTAAGAAAAAGAATCATAAAATTAGAAGATTTAAGTAAGAAGTAAGATAAATAAAAGTAATACAAACTCATTCTGATTTAAAAGCCATGGAGTAAAAGGGAGTTTTGAGACAGGTTTTAAAAGTGTCCAATGTTGAGGAGGTCCTGATGTGAAGGGGCAGTTTGTTCCACAATTTAGGAGCAGTCACAGCAGAGGCCTGATCTCCTCTGTGCCTTAATCTTGACCTTGGGACAGCCAGGAGCAATTGATCTGCAGACCTCAGTGATCTTGCAGGAGTGTACCAATTTAAAAGATCAGAAAAATAAAAGATCAAAAAACAAACAAGTAATAAAATCATAAGACAACTTTGTTCAATATTAGTTATTTGCAGTGTCTTTAGGCACGTTGTTACAAAATCTCTCACTAAAGAAAGAATTTGAAAAATGTCAAAGATAACACGGTTTGGCAGGCATACGATTATATTTTTGCACAAATAAGGTGTTTCCCAAAGAGCTACAGTGTTAGCTGAAATATCTGGTATATCTCAGCATGGTACTAGTATGTCCTTAAAAAGTTTGTCGAAACTGGACAAGTGGAGGACAAAAGCACAAGTGACAGGCCTAAAAAACAAACTACAGCCGATGAACAGTATCTGACAGTCATGTCCTTAAGAAATAGGAAAAAATCCAACAAAGGCCTGACAGATGCATCTGGCCCTTTAGTTGATCCCACCTACTGTTCTCCTCAACATCATTGAAGCAGTGTGGGATCATCTTGACAGGGAACTGAACAAAAGGCAGCCAACATCTAAAGAAGAGCTTCGGAAGTCCAACAGAAAGCGGTGCAAGAACAACCCTGGTCACCTCAACAAACTGGAGGCAGCACTTTGTGTCCCATGTATCACAAACAGCCTCTGACTTTAGGTACGGCTTCATATTTACACAGATTCTACTAACCTAATCAGGGCTTTTGCCTAAATTAGAGGGATTGTGGAGCGCAATTATGCATGTATCTGCAGTTTATCGGTTTGTACTAAAGGCAATGACTATTCCTAGATGATTAATAATGTCTCTTAAACTTTTCTTCTCTTAAAATTTATGAAAAACTCCATTAACACAGCAGCGTGAATGTAAGTTACGTTCATTCATGAGTGATCTGCCTACAGAAATGATTTCTCAACCACCTTTTGTCATATAGGTGGTAAAATCCAGTCGACTAAGTATGTTATCATAAATACAAAAAATGCCATTAAATAGTTACTGTTTTCCTTAACAACAACTGAAATGACCAATTTGTTACCAAATTGTTCCTCAATTAACTTTTATATTCAAATCAATCAAATAATTGACAATTTTTACATGTATAAATTCATAATAGTTTCATTAGGTTGAATAGCCTGTGATCATATTGTAGATGACTAACCTAAAATCTATGCAAAAAACAGGTGAAATGATCTGCTGTCTTTTATTGTGTATCTGCGTGTGTGCGTGTGTGTGTGTGTGTGTGTTTACTAATCCAGGTTCATTAGTGTGCATTCTCTCAAGCAATAATGCGCTTAATTATATTCAGGTATTCATTTAAACTCGCTGCCATAGGGCGAATTGGTAACTAAATCCTAAAATGAAGTACTAATGTGCGCACACAGAAGGCTGATAAGCCCGGTGGGACTGCTGTCTCCCCCCAAAAAAGAAATTTAGAATAAAACAGAATAAAAAGGGGACAGCTTTTTCCTCTGAATCAAAGGTAAACCTAATCCTACCCAAGCATAGCTTCTGTTTTCCGCGAATAAAAAAAGGCAGAATTGGCCATAAAGCAATGTTTTTGGAAATTACAGTCAAATTTCTACAAACAGAGACGGGGTGGTGGTGTATTTAAAGACAGGCGTGACCTGGCTGTCCGTGTGGATGCGTGTGGTTACAGCCACCCTCTAACACTGCTCAGAAATCTAAGGCTGTGGTTTCCTTCACAGAGGCAGATAACCATTTTTGTGTACTGTAACATGACCTGTATGGACGTGTTGTAACAGGCCAGCAAACCTTCGTTATAGTTGTACAGTGTGTGAGAGGCTGGTATGTGGGAAGGTGGGGGGCAGGGGTCTGCTTTTGACACCCTAATCCTGCAGCCTAACGTGGCTTTGTAGAGACCTTAGCTGGGAGGAGAAACAAGGGATGGAGGGAGAGAGAGCAAGAGGGGGGAAAAAGGAGGGGTGTATCAGGGGCAGTGGAATGAAGAGGGGGTGTTGGGAGAGATGGTTTTTGAGAGAGGGCGAGAGGGAGGGGAGCGATATGAAGGCAGGATGAGGGTGATGGGGTTTGTTCATTCCTCCTGCTCTCACTATGAAAGGAAACAAAGGATGCTGAAGGGCCTGACTTATGACAGCAGGACTTCTTAGAGTTTGCCTGGTAGCCCGTTTTAGCTGGTTAGCCTTGACTGCCTGAAATCTGCCGCTGGCCTTTTCTTCTGCTGCTCCTCTATCTCTCCATCTGTGCTGAAGACATCTCCTCGCTTCTCTGCATCTGGCTTCTGCATGTGAGTGAATCAGCCTCTCTTTCTGCGTGTGTGTGTGGTTTAGTTTAATACGGGTCGGCTGTGGTCACTGTACACTTTATCCTTTTATTTTACTTTTTCTCCCTGCTGCTTGCTTAGTGTTTTTGTCTTCTAGACGTCCTATTAAACTAGACATGTGGTCGAGCCTGTGGTGCGCTGCTCTGTCTCCATCTATCCGTCTATCTCATCCTCGTTTTGTGTCTGTGCTCTGTTTTCTCAGCAATGACGGGAATGTTTTCTAAAAAAAAAAGAAAAAGAAAAAACAGGAGAAGATGCTCATTTCAGCTCAGCTGATGACAGGAATAATTCCCCAAACAGGTCACTTTGGCTCCTCAAATGATCGGCTGCAAATATGCAGTGAGAATGTGACGAGATTTAAACGTGTGTTTAGGGTAAAGCTTAATCCACGTGTGTAAAACTGACAGTTGTTTGCCAGAGAACTAATGCTAAATGACAGCTGGCCACATCTGCTTTTTGCTGGAATCATCGAGCCTAGAGAGCAAATGCCGTCCTGCCTAAATATTTAGCTGTGGATTTCTGCGGCTGAAGGGCAGACGGCTTGATTGCTGGCTTGGCAGCTGCGTTGGCACATTGAGGGTCAGACTGGCACAGGAACTGACATTACGGATGGGTGGGGCCACCTACTTGGCTGGCGGTCACTTCAGAGAGGGTAGGAGGGTGGTGCAGACGCACAAGGGGTTTAATTATTCGACTGCTGGTTGGGGGGAAAATGGACACATTTGTACAGCATTAATCACCAGAGCATATGTTTATCGATATGGTTAATAAAGCTTCCCCATGTTCCATCTACTCGAATGGAAGACTTTTTCTTTTTGCCTTTTCTGGTATAATAAAATGAATATATTTGATTCATCAGTCAAAGCAAGCTATAGATAAAAGGCATTTTATCAAGAGGTTATGATGGACTTCTCAAATATTAGATGCTTTTTAAAACCTATTTTTTAAATTTGACTTTTAAACCAGGCTTAAATGTTGTATATTTTTTTTAAATCTGTCTTCTTCATGTTTTTTCATTGTTTCATTTTAAAATGTGCTTATAAATGAAGTCGATGCACATTTTTCTAATGTTTTATGAATCAAACTATTAGCTGATTCATTAAGAACGGTATTTGGAAGCTAACTGAGGTAAGAAAAAACTACACCACAAACAACGGAATCAGACTCTATGTAGGTCGAGACATGTTATCATGTGCTTCTTTCCCTGGTAGACTCATAGCAAAGCAAGCACACAGTCTGCCATCTACACACACACACACACACGCACACAAGCACTCAGAGCTGCTATCTTTCCTACTTAGTTTGTTTGCTCGAGGTTTTGCACGTGAAAGTGATACAAAAGGATAGAGTTGAGAGCCTGAGTTGACACCTTGGATCTAAAAGAAAAGAAAAAGGACGAGTTTGACCTTACAGATGTACCGTTACTCTTCACATTAAAGTAACAAAAGTTTAATTATATATATATCCCTGATTTGCTGGTGCTGACTTGTAGTGGAATGTGCTGCGTTTCAGTATCTCTCCCACCTGATTGAAGAGCTCCATCTGGGGAGATGCAGGGCAATTCTCTAATGGGCCTCATTGGAGAAATGTCTCCAGTCAGTAGCTATCAGTCAATTATGCTCAATAGCCATCAGTCAATTATAGTCCATAACACATAGCAGAGAACAGCAGGCTCTCTCTCTGTCACTGTTCAGCATGTCACAAGATTGGCCATCTATCCTTTTTTTTACTCCCCCCAAATTGGATTCTGGGTGAGAGGAATGTTGACCGTAATAGCATCGGGTAATGTGCCAGGAAAAAAAGCTTATGGCCTGAGATGAATGACATTTTGTCACTTCTGATGGATGAAAGTTAGCCTCACAAGACTAGCATTTATACTTCCAAAAAAAAAGAAAAATCGGGGCAGAGATATCACTCTGTTGTTTTTATTTTTCCCTTCTGGGAAGCTGGAGACGTTATTTGAAACGAGAGAGTGTCTAAAGGTAACAACATGACAGGGATGGTTAGTATGTGTGGACAGCGATCCCTCAGCGGTTGGGATAAAGGTGAAGAGGTGATGGTGGAGGGGTGAAGTGGGAAAAAAGAGAAGGTTTTCCAGCTGAGGCCCCTCTCTTTCTCATCCCTTCCTCTTGTGTTTTATTTATTTATTTATTTATTTTTGGACAGTGTCAAGTTCAGTGTTTGCTTCACCTCCCTGGTGCACTTTTGGAGTTGTAGTCTTTTCTTCACTGCTCAGTACATGGCACAGCCTGTTGTAAGTGCAGAAGGTCAAAGGGGGTCAAATGGAGCGTTTGCCCTTTTGCTGTAAATATACTGCAAGTTACTGTGAATCCATTGTGGCTGTGCAGTGTAGCATAGATGTTACGTTACCCTCTGTTCATCTTTCCATCTGTCTCCGCCCCTCCACCTTACTATCCTCGCCCTCTTTTGTTATTCCCCAGGCAGCAGGCCACATATTGACCCTTGACCCCTCCCATTTTCCTCTTATGGAGGCAGTCAAAGATCAGACAGAAAGGGGAAATGGAGTGTCTGTCTGAACGATGCACATGCGATGCAAACTCACACACACATACACACTTAGATTGGACATATTGTAATCCTTTGGTGCCTCAGCCTTTGTTTTGCTTTTTAGATTCGATTTAGGAGGTCACTGTCGCTGACTCAATACCTCCATATGTAATGACTATGCTGTTTGTTCCCAGATCAAAAGATTAGCTTCACTGAGACATAACTTGATGGATCGGGGTGTGCTAGGGCCTGCTTGGCCACTGAGGCTGAGAATTTGGAGCTGCCGTAGAGAATAGCCGTCCATTGTGTGCTTGTCAAGCTGGTTGGCTGCTGTGGTGTGCAAACTCAGACAGGCTGGCACACACGCAGACACGTACTGATGCACGCGCACACAAACACACACAAACTGAGAACTTATCACCAGAAAGAGTCAGTGTCAGGTCAGCCGACTCGGCCCGTGGACAGCGCTGTATTGTTGCTGGCCTCTGTCTGTCCTGCACATTTAACAGTGCAGGCATTCAGCGGTTACTGGTGACTCAGGACCAGCGCGCTGCGCGGCAACCAGCGGGACCAACAACACCTGCCCTCACACTGTTGCACTGTTGTGTTTAAGAGGCTTAAAGACCAACAAGCAAAGGGAGCCACGTGAAGAATTTGTTAGAATAACCGCAACATTACTAAATACATTTCTAAAGTAGATGCACAGAAATGGGATGCACTGTGTGACCAGGCTGAGGTTAAACAATAGTGACCTTTTCTGAGACTTTATTAAAGAGGCAAGAAGCATAAAGTATTCCCTAAGGTAGAATCACATGAGAGGACGTTTAATCAAGTTTTTTTTTTTTTCTTCAGATAGCTTTATGGTGGACTACATCCTTTACACTTGACATCCAACCTCATGACCCCAACTGAGAGCCTATAGAAATGGATTTAAAGAGCACAGTGTGATATCTATTCAAGTGCCAAAACCCAGTGGAAGCTGATATGGAAATCTTCCTTTGACTTTTATGTTCATTACTAAAGGGTTAAAAGAAGAATATGTTGCACCAAGTGGCTGCTTGGCTGTACAAACAGCCTGGATGTCTGTCAGGCACATTTTCCCCAAAGCACCTCCTCTCTTACAGTTTTGTTGCCAGTTCTGTTTGTTTACATCCATCTTCAGAGGTGTTGGAGCTTGTTAGAGAGGTTACATGGAAGCATAACTGTGCACTGATGGTTTGTGTTTGAAGAGAGAAGCTGTCAGTCAGTCAGCCCTCTCTGATTGAATCAATGCGCCTTTTGTCAACAAAAGTCTCCACCCCGTCAGCCTCCTCCTGGCCCACAGCAGTGCCTGTTATACAGAAACACAATGACATTTTACAACCACAGAACAACCCATGAGCCAGAAACACTCCGAACTCAGCGACCTACTTTGCTGTCTTTTGAACAGACCTCATGTGGACACTGATGCCTTGCAACATTTTTGGCCTTTTGGTGACACTGTCATTTAGTGGTGGGTTCATTTTTTCTAAGCTTTTAAGTCACTCTGAAAAGATGCTGTATGTGTTTTGCAGCCCAAAAAAAAAGGCCGAAAAGGCGTGGCTGGTAAAGAAATGTTTCAGATGGTCTGACCTTGGCAGAGCCCTGATCTGAAAATCATTCGTTCAGTGTGGGATTACAAGTAGAGGGAGAAAACACTGAGATGGCCTAAATTAACAGGACAGTAGCAAGTTTTTCATGCTTGCAAAGAAAAACCCATCAGTCACATTTAAAAATGTTGGAGAAGACGTAGCCTCATCAAATATTTTACTTTGATTCATGTTTTTGTGCTTTCATCACTTTGTGTGAAATTAATAGAAAAAGGAAAACATATTCATGGCATTACACTTCATAATTATCATCTTTAGTTTGGTTTTATTGCTTGTAACATTGCACAGTTGTATATGACATATACGACGCATTAAGTAATAGCGTATACTATACGTTATTACTTAATGTAATACCTCGACCCTCTCTCTATCTAACCTCATTTGTCTCTTTCTTCATTTATTATATTTAACTTCCAGGCTTGGAAAAGCTTACGCATTGATATTCTTTTCAAATGTGACTCCTAAATGACGCGCAGCCTCCGATCTTATTTAACATACTTTGTGGAGACTGACTGAGGCGGACCCGCGTAGTGCTGACAGCAGTATTTTTGACTTTTTTGGAAAATAATGAGGGGGGAAAAATTCCAGATGCACGAGTCAAATGATTTTTTAAATACCACTTCCTCAGCTGACACCACCATTGAGCTATTCAGAGGCAATTCTGCACATGAGCATACTTATCAGCTGTTTTTTTTTCTTTCTGTTTTTTTAACTCTAGTGCACATGAACAATTAGGAGAGGGCTGGTCATTTGCAAACCCAACCTGCTTCTGGTGCTCTGTGGTGCCAGTGTAACCAGCCCGGCTGAGCTAATGACTCATCTCTCTCTCTCTTTTGCTCTCCCTCTCTCTGTTCCTCTGTCTCTGTCTGTACAGGGGACATCACTCAGAAGGGCTATGAGAAGAAAAGAGGCAAGCTGTTGGCACCGTACATCCCACAGATACAAGGTAAGGTACACAGGCCTGTGAGAAATTCTCTCTATTAGCATAGCAGTTAGCCCGGTGTCCCTACAGCAGCAAACAGAACAAGAAATGGGATTTTAAAAGTTAACAATACAGAGTACAGGATTAGCTTTACTTTTAGGCTAAAACAATCCTCTTTATAGTTTGTTGAGACGAGCAAAACAAATAATTTTAATGAGTGGATTATCACAATCTAGACTTTACTCAGATGGTTGGGGGGTTCCTGTGATCTCTGGTGGTCATGTGACCCTTGGCTCTGTTAGCCCTATGTCATACTGATTTAAAAACACAAAAAACCAAGAGGAGGAAGACACAATCTGAACACTATCTGAACATATTTTTCGATGCTGTTCCAGTAATGCAAATGCTGAGTTCTGTATTGTGTGATGATGCGTTGTTGTGGCTCAAGAGTTGGTAGTTCGTCTTGTAATCGGAAGGTTGCCGGTTCGAGCCCCGGCTCCGACAGTCTCGGTCGTTGTGTCCTTGGGCAAGACACTTCACCCGTTGCCTACTGGTGGTGGTCAGAGGGCCCGGTGGCGCCAGTGTCCGGCAGCCTCGCCTCTGTCAGTGCGCCCCAGGGTAGCTGTGGCTACAATGTAGCTTGCCATCACCAGTGTGTGAATGGGTGGATGACTGAATGTCGTGTAAAGCGCTTTGGGGTCCATACGGACTAAGTAAAGCACTATACAAATACAGGCCATTTACCATTTTGTTTATTAAGTGGCCGCTTTCTTAATTTTTTATTTATTTTAGCCAGCTTGTGCATATTTGTGCTCACCAACCTGTGTTGGGCAGTAGGTGTTTGGAGAAGAGAGGCAGTGTGAAGTTCATCCGTGGTATTTGACTGGGCTGGGAGCTTCTTCTGCTTTTTTGCATCCAGCGTGCTTCTTGCCCCCGATTATGCAGTCGTTTCTGTTGCTTCTGGCCGCCTATAAATCGAGGTGGTTTGCGGCGAATCCTAAAAAGGAGCTGCTGTCTGTATTCTTCATGCTTCTCCTCTATCTATCTAGGGTCCAGAGGAGTTTTTGGTTTGGCCTGATCTCTCGACACTAAGCCTAAGTGGAAACCAGTCTGGTGTGGGCTCCTCGCACAAGGGTTTCCACTGAAGTTAGCAGGGCTGTTATTTAGCTTAAGGCCGATCATCATCTTCATTCTCCAGCTCCCTATTTCTTGTCATCACATGGGGCGGTGTGTTGTCTTTTTATCTTTCATGCTGTAGTTCATTCAGTCTTTTTTTTTTAAATAAGAGAAGTTATAGATACAGAGTAGAAATCACATTGCTTATGAGTCAGTGATATTCTTTATATACAACAAATGCACCTATTGGGATGAATGAATGTGTTGCTATTTAGTGCTGCTTCATTGAATCAGTGGTTAAGCCTTAGTAGCTGCAATGTTAAAGTGGTTAAGTAGACTATGTGTTTCTGCTGACCTCCGTATACAATTTCATAAGCTGTTTTACTGCTTTATATTTCTCTGTTGTCATCACTTGTTTATATTTCACTCTTTGGGCTGCAAACTATCGCTGTCAGTGCTCGCTCCTCTATGCAATAAAACTGGATAGCTTTCTTGTCTGTGTGTAAAAGAAGGTTTATTAGCATAAAATTAAGTTTCTACAGAGAGCAGCCTTGAGTTATTGTTCTTATTTATTTACTTTTTTTCCATTTTCAATTTATGAATACAGCCATTCGCTAAAGCACATTTGAGCCTTGGAAGCGATACACACGTGTCATCAACCACCATGCCGTAAGTAAGCGTTGGCATCAGACAGGTGGTAAAAATTCATCAGGGCCCACTGTGGACCAATAACGACATCTGCTGTGATGGAGCACGCCTCTTATTGGCTCAGTGTGGCGTGTGTCTGTAGTGTGTTCTGCCCAGCAACCGGGTCTGGTGTCCTGGCTTGTTTAATAGACCTGCTTCTTCTGGGAGGTGGGGAAAGGCCGTCGTGTGACTGAGCTGTCAGAGCGGCTATATGAGGGACCAGCATATATTAATGTGTGCGTGTGTCCATGCTTGGTGTGGCTTTGAGTCAGACACCATACGATGCATGTCTTTAAATGTCCTCAGGCTTTATTTTGTCCGTGTAATGTTCGAAACTCATGTTGTTTTGTAGGTTTAGTTAGAGCGTGTGAATGTTGCTCAGCTTTGCAGCGTGTCTGCTGCTGCTGTCTGAGAGTTGCTGACAGTGTGGAGCTCACTGATCCCCCACTAAGCTGCCGCTGAAAAGCCAGGACGGTCTGATAGCTGACTGGCTGGGTGTCTGATGGAACAGCAAGCTAAATGCTGGTTCTAGCTGGCTGCATGTGGTGTGGTCTGTCCCCAACAACCTGTTTACTAAATGGTAGACTGACAAGGGTAGCCACTCTGTGTGGTTCATTGGATCAGGTTAAAAGAGACCACAGCACCAGAAAAGCCCCAAAACTGACAACAGTCTGGTACTCAAGGTTATTTTTTTTGATGGAACTATTAATGTTGGGACTCATTTATCCATGTTTGGTTCTTCTTTTGTCTGTCAGTTCAGAACTGTCTGTTCCTATTAGACCACTTATTCAAGTATAATTTAGAAACTGGTCCATGTTATCATTTTTTATATATTTCATGTGTACAGAATAGTCAATTAGGGATGTTGTTAACCAAAGAACATGTGATTGACAGAAAATTAACCAATTATCCAAGGAACTGAAAATGAACATGTCATCTTTTGATTAACTAAACTGGAAAGCTCATTGAGTTCACTCTACCCGCTAGTCTCCTTAGCCTAAGTTCATTGTAAATAAACCTAAAATATATATTTGAATTGTATGGTATTATTTGAACCTTTGTTATTTTATATTGAAATGATGAAAACGGTTAAACAGTTTCCATCGTCATGAGAGAGGAGGCTTGGTCTAACCAACTGTAACCAACTGGATGCAGATCCAGATGTGACTGGATGCAACTGTAGGCATAAAATGACGATTAAATCAAACTTATTAACATTAGTCTTCAGGTTGACTATAATAGCTTATTACAAACCCTGATTTTTTCACATTTAAAAAGCACAAATGTTGTTGGACTATTGTAATGCAGAGAAGTTGTCATGCTGCTTTTTAATGATATGTCAGACCGGCCCTTGAGGTGCGGTGTGTAATTTGCTGCAATGTTTATTTACATGACTCTCCAGATTTATAGTAAACTGTCTGTAAACATCAACATTATGAACATTAGCGTTGCTCCTAGCTTTTCCTGGTACTCTGTTCTTCTTGTTACCAAAAATAATAGATGAATATGACATGTTTAGACATGTATGTTAGGTAATCATGATTATAAAGTGGTTATATGTGTGAATCTAAGCATGAATGGTTGTCTAGCTTTCTGTGTTGGTCCTGTAATAGGCTGGCGATCTGTCAAGGGTGTGTCTTGCTTCTCACCCTATGAGACCTGGGATAGGCTCCAGCCCCCTGACTTTGAACCAGATAGGTTAGAAGGTGATAGATATGGATGGATGGGTGGATTGAATGAATGGATGGTACTTTTTGTTTTGTGCAGCTGTGCTCTTTGTAACCTTCGATTATTTGGCAGACATCTGATCCTAATTTGTCTTGTGCACAGAGACGGCTCGTTACTCACATAAAAATGTTTGTGTATTTATTCACTTCTGTATTTGCAGCTTTGATGGTTTAATGAGCAGTGTTCAGGTATCACAAACTGGATGTTTCTACTCAAATGCATTTCTAAAGTGAAAGTGAAAATTGGCAGGAATCAGTGGAAACATGGCACTAGTTTGAATTGTTCTGTTTCTGAATTTTAACCTTTTTCTGTCTTGTGGTGGGAAAATGTAGTTATAAACCTTTGCATGTGGTGTTGATAGTAAAGTCTCAATCCCATTGTGCCTCCTGCTGTCCTTTAGTGCTGCTTAAAATAACATTTCAGTACTTCTTACAGCGATGTTGCCTATGTATTTCTTTAATGTGCACATTTTATTATTGATCGTTTCTGTGTGCACTTAAATTTTAAACAAGAAGAAAAATTTGCTCTATTACAGAATGGGGGATTTTATGCAAATGGTTCCCTGGCAACATGTCCATTGTTCACCTCCCTGTCAAAAGGTTCGCTGGGTTCAAACTTTGGATGTGCTTTACATTTACATTTATCTCATTTGGACTCATTTAAGTCCTCTGTACTCATCTGTTGTTTTTAAGTTTCCCGTATTTTTTTTAATTTTTTTTTATCCCTCCAACATGCTTCTAATACATCCCATTGAGAGTGTCAGAGGGAGAAGAGAAGCCAGTGGTAGGAAGATTACTAATGGAGTTTGTATTGTGGCCTTCCTTCAGGCAGTAGTCATCAGTTTCCCCTCTGATGCTCACCACTACTTAGTTAATGAAGCTCGAATGAGGATTGCATAAGCCAAAGTGTGAATCACTGCCTGACAGCCTCGTGCACAGTGAGGTTGACTGGTTCGTGGGTTCGATAATTTTAGAACATTACAGTTAGAAGATGTTGTCTTTTTGACATTCATGGTGCTTAATCACCTCCTTTCAGTTACGTCTCTGTAATTTGCATTTGCCTCCTTTGGAAAACTTGGGAGGCAGCTAAGAAGCAGTGAGAGAGGCTGGTTTAATTAAAGTGAATACTTTCTCAATTCTAAACTACTGCACTCAAACAGAGCCGTCTAAGTAGGGATTACCATTAAGCTTGTGGAAACTTTATCTAGTCAAGCAGTGTTGTGCACCATTGGTCTATGTCCAAGACACATTTTGCATAGAGTTTGTTGGCACATGTCTCTGTTATTGATATTAGTACACTGTTAAAGAACATATATATTTTTTTATTTCTGTTATAAACAATCTTCTCCCTGCCTTGTTTCTCTACAGGTGTAGATCCATCTCTGCAAATCGACAACAGGATCCAAGCCTCGTCCCAAGTTGCTCTTCAAGGTTCCAAATCCAACAAGTCTCGGGCTGCCAACACCCGGGATGAGCGCTTCAGATCTGGTAATCATGTTTCTGTACTGCCAAAAAGTTTTAAACGTCTTGTGTTTGTCTTTTATTCTGTAGCTAAGCCGAGTTAATGCGTTTCTTAGATCTGCACACAGAAGCCGTCCAAGCAGCTTTGGCAAAGTACAAAGAGAGGAAGATGCCCATGCCCTCCAAGAGACGGTCCGTGCTAGTTCAGTCTTCTGTAGAGGCATGCACCCCGCCAGGTGAGACCCCTGCTCCTTTAAATCACCTGCATCCCAGTTGGTTCTGCGCGTTCTCACTGGGTTGTTTGTTTGATATCTTCCCATGAGCTGTCGAGTGTAGGATGCTGAGACTCCATTGTGTCGACTGATCAAAAATTATGATGTCAAGCATTTGCTGCTGGAAAGAAAATGTGCGGTTGCTGAATGTGTCCATTCTTCGCGACTATAAAAGACTCGGTTCTGACCGTTGTGTTCCCAGAGAGACCTTCCTACACGAGTGGCATAATGAATGCATAACCAGATTTTGAGCATCATCTTGAAATGTCGACCTTTTGCCTGTTTGCATAACAGTTTGTATTGTGTGGGCAGTTCATTAGAATTTATGTGATTTCACAGCTTTCCAGCAGCTTCTTGTTTTCCCAAGAGTTTCAGGGCCAAAAGAGCCTTGTGCATGTGTTGTTATCTTTCATTAAATAATCTGTAGAAGATTTTATAGAGGGCTTTTCAAACACTGCCGTGATTTTTATCAAGTGGGGGACCTTAAAGCTTCAAGTCTTGGATAAAAAGAGAGGACACAGCGGTGGAGCAAGTAACCGGATTAAGAGCTCAGACACAGTGGTGTGAATAGAAGAAGGAGAGGGACTTTTCATGGCTGTTTTGAGTTTCTCTGAGTGAACTATTGTACTTGAATTAGTCACATACATGAGACTGATATATGTGTAATGTACATACAAGGTGATCTGATGATCTGCTGCTTTTGTAAAGATGACGGCAGCTATTGTTTCTACATTTTGTCTGGCTAGTCAGCAGAGAAGACAAGAACAGACAAGAAACATCAGATGAGGGTTATACCATGCAACACAGGCCCTCACTTGAACAGCTTCTGCACATTCAGCCAACATTTGTCAAACACTTACTTTAAGTATGAATGCGTGAGTGGATGTACAGACCAGTAGGTGCAGTATGCGAAAAACTTTGGAACTGATACATGGAAAATGTGCAAAAATAATGGCAATCAATCAGTCCGTTGGTTGTTTTTTCCACTGCTTTGCTTGAGTTGGAAAGACTACAACATAACATCATACCCCCCTCAAGATGAATTGTAGTAACCCTGTAATAATCCTCACTTATTATCTAGTATCTGGCTTAAATTTCAACGTGTCACGCTCTCTGGCTTCTGAACAAAAAACTGCCCAACAAAAGACATTCCCATCAGCCTGTGCTGTTCAATATATCCAATAAATATCAGCATGTTGACATCATAATTGTGAACACGTTTGTACCCTGATACTATCAACATTGAACTCAAAACCGACTGTGCACGAGTGCAACGCTTTGATTGCTAAGCTGGAATTATTGTACCTAGCCTTGTATCCTATGCTGTATCCTAGATCATAGCCTGATATGAGTGCAACAAGAAAGTCTTTTATTATTAAACAGGAAACAAGGCAGAAAGCAGTTGTCAGTTTGCTTACAATGCTAATGTGTCGGGTTTATATTTCCTGTTTTTCTTTTTTAGCTCTGACGTTCTGTATTTAGACTCAATTAATTCCCCCCTCCCTACTGTGTGCATTTCACTTAAAGTAGCTGTTGCTCCAAGTCCAGCATGATCAGCTCAGTTTCATTTGTGATGGCAGAGCAAAGAAGACACCGGTGTACAAGGATAAATGCAACGAGTCTGATTAAACAGACTTTCCATCATGATCTTGCATTTGCCAATTAAAATTCATTTTCTATAGACAAAAATCAGTGAAAATAAGCTCAGCCTTTTAACTGCTGAAGCTTCGTTGGTTTGCCTGTTTTTGTTCATTTGTACTTCAAGCAGATCTCAGCATCTGCTCTCCCTGCTCACAGTTTCTCTTTTCAATATCTCATATGGCTCAGTCTTCACTGCCTCTTCTGGTTTTTGACTACTTTTTGGTGAAAAATAGCACCCCTCTCCACCTTTTTTTTGTATCCGTCCACCTCTCAATTTCTGCTTTGCATGTCTTCTTTAACCCTCTATTTCACTCTCCTGCAGGGTAACTGTGCCAAGGTTACCAAGATAGGGAGACAGATTGGAGTACAGCTGAGGAATAACAAACTGAATCATAAATGTGAGATAAACCGCACGAGTCCACCGGCTGTAGAGGCATTAAATTGGTTTGTTATAATCACACCTCCTTTAACCTTCTGGTAACAGCCTCTCCAAGACCAAGGAAAGTCGAAGCAGTACTTTCACAATGTCTCAATTTGTTGGACTTTACTTGAAACTGTGTACTGTGGGGGATTAGTGGGATTAATTACATGAAGGCTCATTAGCTTAGAGAACATCCATCAGGCACGTGCTGATCACACATGAAGTCATAGCCCCTTTTTTTCTAGACAGTACTCTTTTTCTTTTTCTCCCCGTCTTCTCTCAGTGACTCGTTTTCCAGTTAATCAAAAGCACGATGAATTTTAATGTAGCACTTTTCTGTGACTGGATGAGTTTTATTGTTGTCTTGGGGTTTAGTGAGTAGGTACGCTATTTTACATGGTCTGGGATGAATAATGGCAAAAGCTGGGAAGTTTCTTGGTGATTTTATAAACAGGACAATTTTTATCCTAAAATGCATGATAGTGAACTGCCCTTTCACTGAACTCTGTTCTCTGCAGAATTCATAATGCAAGACTAGTCTGCTGCTGGGTAACTTAAAGGGAGCTTGGCAGATGAAGTGGAATATGTTCATTTTAAATGATCATTACATTACTTTGAAGCTGTTCCTGTTTGGGCTATTTTTGAAGAGACCAACTGCTCACAGTTGCCTCGAGGGAGAGAAAACAAAATCACCAGTGCCTGGTTTTGAGTTTGAGTCCAAGTGACATGAGAAAGGGAATTTATTATACTAACAGTTTATGTTTGTATTGTGTGCAACTACAGTATGTAGTTATGTGTTATTGCAATTGTCTTGAGGTAGACATTCAGCCTTAATTAATAGCTAGGCAATATGCAAATGTGCTGACATGCTCAGAAGAAAGCTCCCATCTATTTTGTTTTTGATCATTCTTATTTTTGATGACTGCAGCTCAGTATACCAGACACCTTATTTACTCTCCCTCCTTTTCATCATCATCTTCAAATATGCAACACTCAGTCTGTCCCTTGATACATGTGTTGCAGGTTTATACATATATATTGCACATATAGTTGCAGTGTGGCCACTTACAGGCAAATATTAAAAACATAGTAGTGAAGCCATGAGAGATTTAAAAACAAGCATCTCTCAGCCTAATTAACTTCCATCCCCATTAAAGTCATCCTGCCCATCCCCTGGCTTATATGTACTCTATCAGTATGTATAAGTAGAATAATGTGTCATCTGCATATCATCTAAACCCTGCGCAAGTGTTCCAGGTTTTGCCATCTTGATTTTTATCCTGGTGACACTTTAGACAGCCCCATGTTCTTTGTCCTCTGTTATGACGCTGCCCTGTCTTGACCTGTCAAACACAGACACCTCCTCAGCGTCAGAAGACGAGGGCTCGCTGCGCCGACAGGGACGTCTGACCACCTCCACGCCCTACCAGGGCCACAGCCACCCAGCTGTTGAGCACTGGTTTAACCGTGTCATCCAGGGTTCGTCCACCTCATCCTCCGCGTCATCCACTTCATCCCACCCGGGAGGGAGATCCGTCACCACCACCAACACCACTGCCCACGCAGCCCTGAACGTCAATGCCGCAGCCACCGCTCTGGCAGACCTTATGGCACACACCCAGCTAGGTCAGTGACGCACGCACACAGTTTCAGATACTTTTAGCTGTTGCAGTGTTTAGTTGGTCAGTATTGCATTTCATAAATTATTTTGACCTCCTTCATTCCTTCATTCTAGATTGAGATGATGTGTTTAAGCCAAGCAAGAAGCCATTATAAATGATTTTTCTGTTTCGATTGCATTTCAGTTCAGTTCACACAGGGATTTATAAATAAGGACCTGCCTTCTTAGCTGTCTGGGTTTAAATTCTTTGTTTTTTATGCAGATAGGTTTTATATATGTACATACAAACAATTTAGGGAGTCGAAGACCGAGTCTTATACTTTTTCCATTATCCTCATTTTGTTCATTTCAGCAGAATATATGGTAGATACGATAACTGCTTCCCAGTCAGATTTGTCATCATATCAAAGGTGACATCTTAACCTGTGTTATGTACCGCAGACTGTTTAATCGCAGATAGACAGCACTGTCCTACACATCGATTGCTTTCTGAGGCCTTATCTCCCTCCAGATACAAAAAAGCACTCGATGATGACAAGACAAAAGGACCCAACGACCGAGTTTTAATTCACGTCTTTCTAATTAGCCATCCCCGTCTGCCATCTCACTGTCATTCGATCATGTGGAGAAGCTCTCAGCCACATATCTGTCAAAACTGCTTGTTCCATGTTACCACGTGAGTGTCACGGGCTAGTTAATGAGATTTGGTGGATTTATCACCATTAGTCTCGCTGCAGCTGCAATGTAAGATGGTGTCTTGCTTACTTGTGTGCACGTTATGTCTGTGTACATGTGTGTGCATGTGTTACTGGTAAGACGATATCCTATTAGGATGGAGCTGCCTGGTTTTGTTTTTTTCACTAGCTCGTTTCCCCTCAAGGCTGCTGTCATAAAGCAGCAGCAGCGACTTGTGCTGAATGAAGCTGTAAATAAATCTCCCATATTGCCTTGTTCCTCTGCCCCTCAGACACTGATTCTGTCATCCACTTCAACAGGAGACACTAAAAAATACTATATGTAGTTAAAGGAACACCAGTTCTCAATGTGGAGTTTTAAAAAAAATCCTTTTGAAAACCACTTTCATACATTTGCATAAGAAAAAAAATACACAAGTGCTCATCCCAAAAGTTGGAACCAGTGACATCAGCTGCTATGAGCAGGGTTACTACGATTGGCAGATGCTCCCCATAAATACTGTTTTCCATAATTTTCAGACCTTGGAAATTACCCCAAATTCTTTCTAGTAATGTGATCTGATAATTGGTTATGACACCTGTCAAAAATATGGCTTGGCTCTGCAACAAGGTATCCGTTTTGGCTCCAACTCCAATGTTAGACTGTAAACTCCAGTTCTCATGACACACTTAAAACAGAACAGCTGACCCTGTCACAGACGTTAATGGTAAATGGACTGCTTCCTATATACTCTTTCATTCACACAAGCACCTTTTTCTGTGTCTGAGTGCTTTCTATCTAACATTTACACTCTAGGAGCAACTTTGGGGTTAGTATCTTGCCCAAGGATACTTTGGCATGCAAACTGGAGCAGCCAGGGATTGAACCACAAACCTTTCGATTAGTAGATGACCTGATCTACCTCCTCAGCCACAACCACAAGTATTTGTTATGTGTTTATTGCAGAGTTTGTAGTTGTGCAGTTAAGATTTAAATGCATGATCTTGAGAGGACTTTTATGTAATTAACTGCCAGCAGTAAGAAGAAAAAACAACCTTTGCAATCTTTTTAAATGTTGAGGTTGTAAGAACTCTGACATCCAGCTTGAAGTGGCCAGAGAGTATAAGCTATGTTACACCCCGACGGGGTCACTGATTTTGTTAAAGGACATCTTACTGTCTGGACATCAGTTGGTCTGTAAAATAGTGTAAGACATCTTTTTTTGATAATTGAGAAGAAATCCTGGGTACAGACTTTTATGTGTGGTGTTGAGGGAAGGTAACAAGTTGAAATACAGTCTCTGCTTCGGCTCAGAGACTACCAGGCAAATCAAATTGTTTGCTAATCCATGACTTAGATCTTTATATAAGTTGCGAGCACCCACAGTTGGCCTTATATTTGACCTTTTAACCCCCGACACCCCCACTCATCACAGATAACCACTCAGCGCCCCCTGACGTGACGGGGCTGTCGGAGCGCTCCTCGCATCACGCAGAGCGGCCCCATGTGGCCTCGGTGCGAGGCGTTTCCCGCGGCTTCAACCACCACACCAGCGTCATGGAGACCGCAGATGGTGAGTTTCCTGCCCACTCACACTCACACACACATATACACGCAAAGTCAACTCCCGTTTTCCTTCTCCCCTGCTGTTTGTCCCTCTGTCTTCTCCTTAGTCAGTCTGCCAGCGTGACTGGCAAAAGCTACTGACTGACCTGCTCATGTTGCCACGGTAACGGTGCACCTCTCCACCCACCCACCCCACCCCGCCCCTGAAAAATCCGTCACGTTCCTGCCGTAATGTTTGGTTCTGTTAACTAACAGAAACACTGAGACAGTAAAGATTTACACAGCATCATGGTCTCGCTTCTCTGTGGCAAACAAATATTTGAGTCATGACATAAAACAGATCATTAGGTGCTCGGTTTTGCGCTCAGTTTTTGCCATGTTGTTGGTGGATCTGTGCATAAAATAGCCTCCAAACATTATTCGTCATTCAAACTGTGCCTTTCCTTGTATGGCTTCAGTACTGCTACCAGCATGGGGCAGTGGATGCTGCAGAGGATAGGTACATACAAATACAGTAAATACAGTATTACCTGGTTATGTTCCACCTAATTTTAAGGTAGGTTTTTAAAAAAAACACAGTTGTGCACATTAATTACAGCCTGAGCTAAGAGGAAAAGAAGGGAGGTGGGTGAGGGAGTGTGGTTTTTATTCCATATAAAAACAAATTTGGTGTCCTAAAGAAGTTTTGGCCTTGTCTTATAGGAAAATTAGCAGAATTGGAGTAAAATGTAAGCAGGGTTTCATTTACCCAACCATAAAATATGTTTTGGTTTATCAAACTGCCATAAGGGAGGACACACTCATTCCCTGTAACTACTGTGTGCTTACGCTTGTTATCACCCACCGTGTCCTTCATATTTCTAACCCAACAAGTCCTTTTCCCTTTAGCATGACATCATTTAGCGGTCTATAAGAGGGCCCATATATCCAAAAAGTTGTCAGTTCACCTTTAACTTGGCAGAGAGTCTCGCCGTTGGAAGAACCCTGAACACTTTCCTAAACCGCTGAGTTACAGGGAGAGGTTTTTCATAAATCCACTTACATATACATCTTCTAGTGTGATTCCGTTTTAGGTGGCATCCACAATAGTCTTGGATCCTTACAAATCTTTTTTTCCATTATCTCAACGGGTTATTGAGTTTAGAGTTGCGTTAGGGCTAGAGACGATCCGAGCTGTCATAGGGTTAAAGGCAGGGTACACCCCATATAGGTCGGTTTGTCACATGACTGGGCCTTTACATTTAATGTATGTTTAATATTGTGAAAGTATCCTTAGTTAGGACCAGAACATGGACCACTCTAGAAACAATGCATATATTTCCCAGTCACCAATTTACATTTAAGGCATAATGGTTATATACCAGTATCTGTTTTCTTCATAATGTCAGGTGCTCTGTGCTGCATACATCATACATTATACTGTATTTTACTACTAAGAAACCGAGTGAGTGACCTGAATGCCTATTTTCCAAACATCTCCATCATATATGACAGTGTTTTGTTTTTTTATATGAGTTGAGATTACTTGAGACCTATGAAAGAAAACCAGCATCTTGCTACAGATGACAATCAGGTTGACCAGTTCATTAAATCTGCTCCACTTTCTTTGTCTGAATTCATCTTCATTCATTCAGTTTGTTAATAATCGGGCAGCCTGAAAACCGGAGGACACCTTCATCAGAGAGCCTATAATCTCGCTGCCACCCGTGCTCTGGATTCTTAAACACGAAACAACCTAGCTGACACAAAAGCAGGAAGTAGTGGTTAAATCTATGGATCTAAAGTGCAGGTTTTCCTATTCTGATGACTGAAATGGTAAAAAGAAAGACAAATCCACAGCCTAGTGGTAAAACAACAGTGTGATTCCATCATAATCCCACTCTCACTTGCATGTGGCAGCTGTAGATTTCTCTCATATTCACACTCACGACTGATTTAGACTTTTGCACGAATCTTTTAGAGCCTATGGTGTGTTTTTTTGTTGTTTCTTTTGTTGTTGTTTTTTTAGATGCCAGCCAAAATGGAAACAAATAAAATGCTGGCACTCTTTTCCCTCCTTGGTCCCCACGCAAACATATTTGCCCCTCAGGTTTTTCCCACTTCTTCTTACATTCCCTCACACCAAGTCCAATAGTTTGTGGAAACTCCTTCCAGCAATCTGCGGACATCTGTGAGTCCTTATAGTGAGGCTATGATTATTATTCCTGATACTAAGGCAATGATTGTTATTCTCTCACTGATCAGGCCAATCACATTAGTTGCGGGTTGCGTCAACACAATGCATAGTTACATCCTCGGGGAGGTGCACCTCGGGTTACGGCGTAGGTTTTCAGAAGGGTTCTCTCTGGTTTTATGATTCAGTGCGGACGTATAAATCCCCTGTCATCCAGAAAGTTCACAGGAACGCTTCATTGACATCCTGATGTGTCTCTCCTCTAGGATGTGAGTGGAGAGGTGAAGGATCCCTCACTTTAATTGATGGTATTTATAACTGCTCCTTCAGCTCTATGGCAGCCTGCTGTATGTGCACTCTGCTGTATGTGCGTTTGTATTTGTGTGTCTTTGCATCTCTGCCTCTCACCTCCACTGTCAGGTTTACTGTGACACTTGTCCAAATCTTGTGTGTTTTAAAAAATATATATCTATGCACAGCTACAGTGAATTCAGTGATACAGTGTGCATGTGAGTGTGTGTGTGTGTTTGTATAGCTGAGTATGTTGCAAGTGCTCTACCATTTATAGCATCTTCAGGCAACGTCTAACCTGAATGTCTGTAGAAAGTGAGTGCGTTTAAGCCGAGGTGTAACTCTTCGTTTGGCCTTGCGACTAATTACTATGTTGACATACTGTTTTCTTATCTCAAACTGAAAACAACTGTCAGTCTGTTTCTCACTTCAGTCTTTGACGGCTAGCCCGCAGCCACGCAGTGACTTCTTTGATGGCAGCTGTCTAGGACTGCTGGCATTTTTTTTTGACACATAGATGTGTGTAAAGAAAAAAACAAGTCACACAGTATCTTTGGCTCCATCTGTACTTGGATACTGACGCTGTGTGTGTTGGTGTTTTATGCACAAATTTTGCTGATATAAATTCAGTATTTTCTCGCTGTTTTCAGCTTACAATCTTTCAAAAGAAATAAAATTTTGACAGAATTCTGTGCAGTACTGTGAAAAGTAAACCCTTACAGCTTTCATAGGAATTAAAAGGGTAGGTAGCAGTTAATCTAATAACTCTATAAAAGCACAAGTTTTGGCAGTTTGCTGGTCTGGAGCATTCAGGTTTGTTAACATGGGGACAACAAAGACAAGAAGCAGTGATCTTAAAGAAGCAGCTCTTGCTGCCCATCAGTCTAGGAAGTGTTATACAGCATCTCAACACAAACACCTCAGACCAACTGTCAATGATCTGGGCTAATGGACCTGGGGACGATGCAGTCATTGAGTTAGCCATGAACTCGTCTGTACATCAAGGTCAAATCTGACCGATAAAGCTTGGCTGAAATGAGGTTATACAACAGGACTGTGATACCAACCACAGCAGAAAACCTACAACAAAATGGCTGAATCAGAAACAAGAAAATACTCAAGGTGTTGCAATGACCCAATCAAAGTCCAGACCTCAACCTGGCTGAAATGATGTAGCGAGACCTAAGAGAGCTGTGCATAAATGAATTGAGGCAAACTTCAGTGAAAGTAAAGCAATGCTGTAAAGAAGAGCAGCCAAAAATACCTTCAAGACGATGTGAGAGACTGATAAAGTCATACAGAAAATGATTGCTTCAAGTTATTGCTGCTAAATGTGGTTCTACAAGCTGATGAGTCATGCTGCACACTTAGTTTTCACAGCACTGCACAGAGTCCTATGCAAACTTTCCTTTCCACGTGACTTTATCCTATCAAAAGACAAAAGCAACAATAAGTTATTATTATGAACAGGTGTTTATTGTATCCGTAGCCTGATAAGGCTTATTTTTATCCCGCCGACCTCCGTTGTCATCCAGAAACAATGACAAATGCATCAAGTGAACCATGCTGTTGCAGTGGGTAACATGTTCCCTCATTATGAGTCACTGTGGGTTATTTTGAGCCAGTTTCACATACTGTACACCATCCTGCCTAAATCCAGGGCTGGAGATAGTCGCTATAAACACACCTTTGTAAATATAAATGTTTGAATAGAAAATCCTAAAAGCTGCAGTGCCCAGCTGACACAGGAAATTTTGTGTTTTTAAAAAACAGGACCATGTTTTTATGACGCATTTTTATGTTTAAAGTGCTCAGCAAGACTGGGCCCCAGAGACAATTTTTGGCTGGGATTTGTTAACAATAGGAAAAATATGGACTAATACTAGCCCGATCCTATAACTCTGTTATTGTTTACTGTAAAGATGTGGTGTAACATTTTGTCCCACATTAAGGAAGAGCCAGAGATTACTACAGCAATTTATGGCTGTAAATGCATTCATTATAAGATCATGAACACATTAATTACAGTCATCATCGCAGACGGGTCCTGGTTGGTCCAGATATGAACGATCAAGCCTCATGATGAGGTGGGTGGGGGAGTTCAGAGCCAGGATGTCAGGGGCCGCTGTCTAATTGGTCCATCAGGTGCTGCTTGACCCCCACATGGTCGATCCCTGGTACATCTGTCCCTGCATGAGGAGGCAGAGTGTGTCTGAGCTAGGCTTATTATAGTAAGATAAATCAGGCAAGCTGTGTGCAGCTGTGGCCTTTAGCTCCCGTGGCTGTCTGGGTTGTCGAACACAGCCGCCCCCCTTTTAAAGCTAACTATATATTTATCGGGTAAAAATAATGTCTGATGATGTTTATCGACTGAACGTCACCTCAAACGTGACTCTAATGGCACAACGCTATGTTTCATTCGGAGTCTGTTATTTTACGTTTGTCTTGTTTTCTCTCCTTTTATGATCTGGCTCAGCTTTTATATAAAAAAATGATTTAAGGGTTAATTTTAAAGTGTAACATGCATGTCAGACCATTTATCTGTGTTCTGATTTAAGTCGGGGTTAGGTGATTTTAGCCTCTCACTGTCTCTATTTTATAGCATGAAACAGGCACCTTTTGAGACACCTCATGAATCATTTTCTGCTGCAAGTACATCTTTGTTGCTAGGCAGCAGGCGAGGCGGCTCCTTGTTTCCTGATTTCCTTTTTCCTTAGCCTTTGAGGTCTCGCAGTGATTCCAAAGACTTCCTACTAAAACGCTGTGTCTTTAAGGTGACTGTACAGCGCAGGACCTCGTGCTCCACTGCTTTGTTGTCCTGCCACAGTGTGACTGACAGCTGGTTGTCCTCTGTGCCTCATTAGAAAAACACACTGACCTTGTCTCCTTTTCTTTCCTTATCTGTCCCTCCCTTATCCATCCCCGTCCTCCATCAATCTCTCAATCAATCTGTCTGCACATGCCCACGTCCCACCTGCGCCGTCACAATTATCTCCACTTTTTCCTGTCTGTATTTCTCTACATGTTTTTTTTCTTGTCACGTTTATGTCCTCCCAACCTTTTTTTTTGTCTTTTCATCTCCATAAAACTCATTTTATAGGTGTTCCAGTCAACAGTCGCGTCTCCAACAAAATCCAGCAGCTGCTCAATACACTGAAGAGACCAAAGCGTCCACCGTTGCGCGAGTTCTTTGTTGACGACTTTGAGGAGCTTTTGGATGGTAAGCCCACCTGAATGTAATTACAGTGATTCTGCTGAATCAATAAATCTTCGTGAAGAGAAACTCTTTCACACTCCTACTCTTTCGAATGTGATGCTCACATCACGTTGGTTTTCCAGCTCTAATAATAGTGATCTGTCTAATTCTTGTTGTGGCCGAGATAAAAATGTGACTGTGACCTTGCCAGGCCCCGCAAGTAAACAATCGAGGCACAGTTTTAGCTCAGTGGTGGTTATTTTGGCCCTGAAGACCACCAGGTGTTGAAAGGGAATTTTTTTAAGGAAGTGCACACGGACTGGACCAGCCCTTCCTAACCATTTCCTCCATTCCAACCAAACCCATCAGTGGTTCTGGGTGGTACTCTGCCACTCTGAATAAACACTGTGTGAATGAACATGCAGCGGGAATAGCAGTGCATCAGCAGGTAACTGTAAAGCTTCTCCTTGTGGTATGGCAAGCTTCAGTGTGAGCAGAAAAACACACTCAGAGGTAGGATCCAAACACTGATAAAGATGTTATATTTGGCGGAGATGTGGCTTACCTGCTCCTTTAAACAGGTCTGAACTCTACTGCTCAGAGAGTCTGACAGTAAGAATAGAGATGAAGAGATGGAAGTCAAATCCAGAAGTCAATAGAGTACTTAAAGAAGGAGCGAGGCGAGACCTATGATTTCCAGTAAGCAGCAGCTTCGAGTTTCTCACAAGTAGGAATAATAGGCAGCTTAGACTCATGAGGACAGAACACAGCTCACTGTATATCCTCCAGCTTTTCCTTTTCCATCACACCTTCCTCATTGTCTTTTTTTTCTCACACTCTTTTTTTCCTCCCGTCCTCCTTACAAGTGTTGTTTAATTTACATATTTACCATTTCTTTGCAGACTAGCCGGGCTTCTTTATCAAGCAGCTCAGGAGCTTATATTACTTTCAATTTGAATCAAAGTCTTAAAGATGTCCAATTCATCTTCTTCATGTTTTCAGTCCAGCAGCCAGATCCCAACCAGCCAAAGCCAGAAGGCCAGCAGATGTGTCCGCTGGAAGGGGAGCCTCTTGGGGTGGTGACCAACTGGCCTCCCTCCTTGCCAGCAGCCCTGCAAAGGTGGGGAACCACTCAGCCCAAGAGCCCCTGCCTGACAGCACTCGACAATGCTGGCAAGCCCGTCTACACACTCACCTATGGTAGGTGTTAGCCTGTGGATGTTGGCCCAGAAATGACAATTCAGATGGAAAAGAATAGCGCCTCATTTCATCCACTGTGTCTTTGAAAAACAGACATAATGTATTCTGCTGTTTAAATGTTGTTTTGCAGGTTAGATTTGTTAAATCAAAGGCACTCATTGACAATGTGTGTTAACCTCTGCAGGTAAACTGTGGACCCGCAGTCAGAAACTGGCCTATACGCTTCTTAATAAGCTGAGCAGCAGAAACGAGCCTCTGCTCGTGCCTGGAGACAGAGTAAGTCATGATATATTACAGTGTGTTCGGTGGCGATTGAATGTGTTACATTTTTTGGCATTTCACTCAATCAATCAGCACAATTACAAATATTCAACATGGAAATAATCACCAAATAAATTCAATGACATGAGAAAATAAAATAAAATAAAACAGATAGTATTCCTACATAGGAACCTTTTGGGAAATATAGTTACTGCCTTTTCCTGCTAGATGAAAAAGTGACCAGCTCTCTGATTTGCGTTTACTTTTGTTGTTTGTTTGCTTTTAACAGCTAGCAGCATTTTACTCAGTCAGCACGTCTAAAGCTCACAAATTAACAACATAACTTGCCTTTTAGATCCACTTAAAAGCTTTAATATTCTATTTGAATTTGGAACATTCATATAGCAGAAAACTACTTTTTTTCCTATGAAATAATTAATGGAGTGCTTCTTCACTTCTTAGCAGACAGGAAAGTCCCATTCCCCACGTGTGTGTGTTAAGCCAAGTCTGTATCTGCATTATTAACTTTGAAATCTTTGATAGGGAACGTAAAAGAGAAATGAGCGAGTGCAGTCTGACACACTTCATTCCACTGACCCATAACTGTAAAGTTTAAAAACCTAATTTATGTGTAGACATTTAATTTCATCTAATTTTCAGAGTCTCTAAAGTTGTTTTGCTGCTCTCCTCTGCTCCTCTGGTTTCTGTTTCACCCTGGGCAGAGGAAAGCTGCAAAAACGGCTCGGCTTGGGTCTAGTTGACTTGCTTGGGTTAATCATTGTGGCTGGACTTTTTTTCTGGTCTAAAATAATCTAAAAAGATGGGGGAGGCTGGCTGAGATGCCTGTTTGTTTTGGTGCGAGATGGTGCATGTGTGATTTTTGTCTGGTGCAAAAACAGCAGTTCCACGTTTAATGGGGGCTATAGCGAACAGAAAACAGACCCAAGCCAAGATAGAGTAACTGACTGTTGACTAAAACCAAGGATTTATTGAAAATATAAATATTATTGTTGTGAAGCTGGACTTGTCAACTAACTCTCTGGTAGAAAGCAATGATTTCTTAAACTTTAAAGCCTTGCAGAAAGCAAGCGCTTTATTATTTGTATGACATGTTTAGTGTCACCGTCAGTCCACAATACTGTTGTGTACCATTAAAACTGAAAAATATGAAAGATAATGTTGGTGTATTGTAACCATGTCTTGAACACACCTGCAGGTTGCACTTGTTTTCCCCAACAATGATCCGGTGATGTTCATGGTGGCCTTCTACGGCTGTCTCCTGGCGGAGCTTGTACCTGTGCCTATTGAAGTGCCGCTGACCAGAAAGGTAAAGCAACGAGGGTCTCCTGGGAATGTGTGAATTTTGACGTTTTACTGACCCCTACTGGACATCTGACCTCAAAGTGTTTACATGAGAGACGTGCTTAAGTCAGATGCACATTTTGATTCAGTGCTAATCTTCACTCTCTTTGACGTTCCTTATGCTAAATCACATCTTTGTAAATCTGATCTCTTAAATGTTTAAATACGGCGTATTAGCTTATGATGTTTTGCGGTTCCCAGAGCATCCATCAGCATCCATCCGCTCAAACCGATCTAAATTTATCCATATTAGTTGCACAGCCTGAATATTAATGCCTGTTCTTGATTGCCCTTTATAAGCATGCTGTTGGCAGATGCTGTGCTGTAATTAATGAGATTTGAGTGAGGTGAAATGATGTGTAATTCTAGTCAAAATATTAGATCACAGGCCAACTGTTCTCAGGAGTCAGACGCTCATTTGCTCACTCTGTCAGCTCCTATCATTCCTCGTCCTCTCGTTGTGTCCCTCTCTTTATTCCTATTACCCTCCTCTTCTTTCTTTCTGCCTCTCCCCACCCATCTTGTGTCTCCCACCTTTTTTTTTTTTTTGCTTTTCTGAGCAGCGCACTTTGCACAGCACGAGTTTAGCTATAAGCTAATTTGCACAGCCAATCAAATAGGAGCGAGCGTGTGTCAGATCTTGGGTTTCATTCCTGCTACAGTCTGGCTTTGATGCACAGCAGTAGAGTTTTTAATAGCGACTGGCCGTCACTCCGCTTGCTCACCTGCTGCTGCTTTGATGCTGCTGTGATGCTCTGAGGTTTCTTCTTCTTCTTTGTCTTCTTCTTCTTCGTCTTCTTCTTCTTCTTGTCATTGCCCTTGTTTTCACTCCATTAGCAATTCCCACATTCCCTCGGCGCATCCTTCCTCCAAGTTATTTTGAATTTTTCTGTTTTTAGTAGTTGATCGTTGTGTGTGACAGATACTCTCTCTGCTCCCCCAGGATGCGGGAAGTCAACAGATCGGCTTTCTGTTGGGCAGCTGTGGCGTCACGTTGGCACTGACCACTGACGCCTGTCAGAAAGGCCTGCCCAAAGCACAAACGGGGGAGGTTGCCACTTTCAAAGGTACAGCCTGTTTTATTTTCATTGTGACTGTGCACGCATAGTTTCATTTGGTTTGAGATGACTTCATGTCTCTGTCTCTGCAGGCTGGCCGCGGCTGCTGTGGTTTGTGACAGATGGAAAACATGTTGTGAAGCCTCCAAAAGACTGGCACCCTCCAATACGGGAAGCCAGTAACGACATTGCCTACATAGAAGTAAGTGGAGTTTAATCAAAGGATGTGACGCGATGGTTTTTACTGGATTTGTTTTTTACTTATTCGACTTATTAGGCAGTTTTTGTTTTTACCAGATCCCTTTTTTTCTAATGAAACTGTTTTTTTTCCTTTATGCTTCTTACATCTAGTATAAAACCAGCAAAGAAGGAAGCACCATGGGAATCACAGTGTCCCATTCAGCCATGCTGGCTCACTGTCATGCCCTCACGCAGGCCTGTGGCTACACTGAAGGTGAGGAGGGATCTTAATTTACTTTTTTGGTCATACTTTATTTCTGCAATTTTTCTCTCCATCATTTATCACTTCTTCCGACATGGAGAAAATTCAGTTGGTGCTGGCAGGAAGTTTAGGGAAACTATCACAAAGAAATGGAGAATGCTCTGGGACACTTTTAGGTGTAAAAACAGTCTCATTTGATAAATGCAGCTGCTCAGTTGGTTGTGTTTCCTTCCATCATACCTGGGTCAGGTCTGCTTAAAAAGAAAGAGAACATAAAGTAGCTCCTTTCTTCTAGTGTCCTACTTTTGTTCTGAGTAACTGAAAACAGCACCAGCAACCCCCAGAGACTCTCCGGATCTGTTTCTGTAACTTAATTTGGCTTACTCAAACCACTGCTGCTACAGTCAGAATTTACTCTTCATTACAGAAACTTATGTAACTGTGTTGTGCTCCTAACCTTGAAAAATTCTCCTTTTTTTTATTTGTAGGTGAGACGATAACCAACGTCCTGGACTTCAAGAGAGAAGCAGGATTATGGCACGGTGTTCTCACTGTAAGTAGTCTCCAAACCTCTAGTAGAGCTAATGGGGCGGTTATATAATGAGAAATGGAGGAGATCTGAGCTCAGTTTGCAGATAAAAACTGAAACTTATCTAACCGGCTTCCCACTGAGGCCTTTATCAGTATGTAAATGCATTCAAACTAATGAAGTCCTGATGGGGGGGGAAAAAGCATCTTATCTAACCACTGAGGAGTTTCAAACCTGTGAAAAATAAAGCTGCTTCCACTGACACAGACATCCCAGCTTTGATTGACTGCTTTCAAACATGCCTGAGAATTCCCGGTGCCTTAGGTCATACGTGATTTGTTGTTACGTGTATAAACAGGCTTATTTTTTTACTCTTGGCACATAAAATCATAACCTGCAGCGTGTTTACAATGACCTCATTTAGTTGTGATGCATTTCTGGCATATTTTGGAGCTCATCTCATGCTTGCTGCTGTCCTGGCAGAGCGTCATGAATCGGATGCATGTGATCAGCATTCCCTACTCCCTGATGAAAGTCAACCCTCTGTCTTGGATAATGAAGGTTCACACATATAAAGGTAAGGGTCAGTCCATCTATTTAGGGTTAGTAAGGAATTTAGATCTTTTTTTTGTTGCTGTTTAATTTGGAAAATGAGAACAGAGCACACTTTTCACAAGAAGCTACCTTAGGGAAGATACGTTTCAGATTTTTTATTGTTTTATTGTCAAGAAGACCAGATTTTATTCCCAATTGTTACTGTTTTGATTCTCAGTGCACGTTTGACACAAGTGGATGGATTAAAGAGATAATTTGTTGGACCTATTGATTTGTGGGGTTGTGTGCCCTGAATAAAACTGATCCACAGCTCTGCTCAATCATCTGTTGGCGACCGAGTCAGCTTGCGTCGCTCCTTGCTGTCTGGTTTTATGATCTTGTCAAACTGGACCACAGAGGTCATGATTGTGTCGGTCATTGTTTTTGTCTTTGTGTCCCCCGTGCAGCTCGGGTAGCAGTGGTGAAGTCGAGGGACATGCACTGGTCTCTGCTGGCCCAGAGAGACCAGAGAGACATCAGCCTAAGCTCACTGCGAATGCTTATCGTTGCTGACGGAGCTAACCCATGTGAGTCCATCTGCAGAGGCTCATTTAATAAAACAACACCCTGGAGTCCCAAGAAATTATTATTGATTTGCTTTGTTTGTCTGCCTGGTGCTGTGTGTGTGTGTGTGTGTGCGTGTGTGTGTTACCCCAGGGTCGATATCCTCCTGCGATGCCTTCCTCAACGTGTTTCAGTCACGTGGGCTGCGACCTGAGGTGATCTGTCCATGTGCCAGCTCTTCAGAAGCAATGACTGTCGCCATCCGCAGGTGCGCTTCCGTTACTGCACCTGACAAGAACAAAAGCAGCCTCTTTGCCTTTCTGTGCTGCTGTTATGTCACACCATGCTTGCAACATCAGCTGGTTCCTGCAGGGAGGAAGGGAGATTTGTTCTGTTGATCACAGCGCAGACTGGAGAGTCTCACAGCTTTCTGCTGATTGTGAAGCTCAGGTTTGGAGGAGGATTACGATGCCAGACGGATTGGGGGGCGAAAACATGCTTCAAGTAGAAAAGCTGGCACTATTTTTAGTGCGAGAAATGCAATTTTAAGAAATGTAATGGAGCCACAGAGTCATTAAATTTCTCCAGAACCACTTCATGTCTTCTTTTTAAGTGTTAGTACTGCTGTCACTGTACTACACCAGTAGATGGCTCAGTTTGACTGCCCTAAGCAGAAAAGGAAGAATTTAAGTAATAGCATGACTGTGTGTCCTACAGACCTCCAGAAATGGGGGTTCCTCCTCCCGGGAAGGCGGTGCTGTCCATGGGTGGGCTGAGTCACGGGGTGATCCGTGTGGACACTGAGGAGAAACTCTCTGTTCTTACAGTGCAGGATGTGGGACAGGTCATGCCTGGAGGTACAGTATACCAGCCACATTATTAACATTTTACTGATGTTAATGACTAAAATACTGATTCTAAAGAAGGTTGAGAAAAAGGAGATTTTCAAGGATTTAAAAAAAAAAAAGTGTACATGCTGACACTGAAATATTTAACCACATGAAAGTGTTTGTAGCAAAATATTCACCTTAAAAGCCTCTTTTAAAACAACATTTTGAAGGCATCACCATTAAATCACCACATCCAACTTAAATGAAATTATTACCAAATTTACCAATTACCAAATTTTACTTTTTGAACTTTTTGAACTGTTTCATAGAAGTTTTTGAACAGCTTAATGCAAACTGGGATCTTTGAATCGATTTAAATATTGACCTTATGACTCATTCTTCCTTGTGCCCATCCTTCTGTGTCCATTTTGCATTTCCAGCCTTGGTTTGTGTGGTGCGAGCCGAGGGAATACCTTATCTCTGTCAGACAGACGAGGTCGGAGAGATCTGCGTGAGCTCAGGCAGCACCGGTGTCGCTTACTACGGCCTCCCAGGGATGACCAAGAACATCTTTGAGGTTGGTGTTTCGTTATTTCTGTAAGTGGTCAGGTGTGACAAAGGATTCAGCGCTTTTCTTCCAATCTTATTATTCATGAGTGTCTCTTCATATGTGCAGTGTAATAGCACCACATTTCTAAAAATCTTCTTAATTGATAGCACTAAAATTAAATGATGGCGCTATGATTTCCAAAGTCATCATTTTATTGGACTTCTATTAAGTGAAGGCAGTAATCTGTTTGTATTTTTAAATATTTGGTTTTAATAGTGTTGTATCTTCTTGCAGACTGTCCCCGTAACACCGTCTGGGATCCCGATCAGTGACCGACCTTTCACTAGAACCTCACTGCTGGGCTTTGTAGGACCAGTAAGTTCCTCTTTATTATTTTAGAGATTTCCTTTTAACCTTCTTTTAATTTAATGTCAGCTTTCTGATATCTCTGTCTTACACAGGTACGTTTTAACTGTCCTTTCAGATCTCATAGTACTTCTGTGACAGTTCTGGCAGCAAAAAATAAAAATAATGATAATGGGTTTTCTGCTTAATAGAACAGATATTAATATCTGTCAGAAATAATCAGCATGAAGTGCTACATGTGATATTGTCAGTTTTTACCATATTGTTGCCTCTACTCTGGTTTGTGATTTCCTAAATTACTCAGGAAGACTCTCAAAGGTTTGTGTTAGTGGTTGTTAGTCAACAGTGAGTTTAGTAACAAATACGCAGATGTTTTACTAACCAAACTAACTACTTGCAACATTAGATTGCCCAGTTAAAGGGTCCATCCAGTCAATGCGCAAAGACCAATCATCTCTGTAATTGTTGCAGGTATTTGTTTGTATTTCAATTTAATGTGCTCACAGAATTGAAGAAAACGGTCTCTGAGGCTATGGCATTTGATTTTAGTCTAAAAGATTAATTTTTCTTTTAGGATATTTCACTAAACTCACTGTAGGCAGTTTTATTTCTGAAGTGGATTATTCAGCAGTTTCAAAAGAAAGAAAGAAAAGGAAGTCTCTTTATTTTGAAGGATTACTTTTGTGTTTATAGACTTTCAAACCAGTGAAAGATGGAACAGCTGACCTGAGTTTATTTAATTTGTTAAAATCGTGGAGATGATCATACCAGTGTAATTATCACTTGACAAATGGTGATGTTTTTTAATTTCCGAGTTTAAAGCATAATTGTTTTCCCTGTGAGGACATGACAGCTCCTGGATTAAGAGTTTGATGATAGTTTATAAGACGTCTGTAAACCTTTTGAGGCATTCAGATTTCTTTGCACCAGGAGCTCATGTGTTATGCGTATAACTACATGAACTTTAGTGACTCTTTCCAGGACAGCCTTGTGTTTGTTGTGGGAAAGATGGATGGGCTGATGGTCGTCAGTGGGCGGAGACATAACGCTGATGACGTAGTTGCCACAGCGCTGGCCGTGGAGCCCATGAAGTTTGTGTACAGGGGAAGGTAAAGGAGGGAGCGGCATGGGAAATATGGAAGTTTGCACTTCTTGTTGAGCAGGACCGCCAGTTTGTGACGGTGTTGCTTTGCTCCCCAGGATCGCAGTGTTTTCTGTGTCTGTACTGCATGACGAGCGGATCGTCGTAGTGGCAGAGCAGAGGCCAGACGCCTCAGAGGAAGACAGCTTCCAGTGGATGAGCCGTGTCCTCCAGGTCCTCAATATTTTTTGTTTTGATTTGGTTTATTTTCTAATTTACATGTTTATAAAATAATAAAAAAAACTTTACCAAAAAAACTATAAAGCACGCACTGTAAAAGTCGTCACTTGACAGCTTTGTGTAACCTCGCTGTGTGTTTTCAGGCTATAGACAGCATCCATCAGGTTGGGGTGTACTGCCTGGCTCTGGTACCTGCTAACACGCTTCCTAAGGCTCCCCTCGGCGGCATCCATATATCTGAGACCAAGCAGCGCTTCCTGGAGGGTGCTTTACACCCCTGCAATGTCCTTATGTGCCCTCACACATGCGTCACTAACCTGCCCAAGCCGAGACAGAAACAGCCAGGTAGACTACAAGACACCTCAGACTCTGAGATCAAAAACACAACAATAATTATTCCAATATGTTTGCCTTATAATGATTTTTGGTGCTAACTTCACTGAGATGTATGATGATGATGCTTTGGTTGTGCTGGACAGAGGTTGGTCCTGCTTCTATGATAGTGGGCAACTTGGTGGCAGGCAAGAGGATAGCACAAGCCTGCGGGAGAGACTTGGGACAGCTGGAGGACAATGACCAGGCACGTAAGGTAGATAGTCATCCTCATTTCACCCATGCCACACCTCTGCTCACACACTGCAGACACAGGTAAGGATCCATACCTGAGGGAGAAATCTGACTCTAGATTTATGTGCTCTTCAGTTGGTTGGACAACCTCAGTCAGGAAGTTGAACAGCACGGATGTTACAAAGACAGTGTTTTTTATTTATATTGCTCAGTTGAGAAATTTAAAGCCAGATATTTACCTTCACTGACATAAGCACAAGTATGTATGATATAAGGAACTTGGCCATTTGACTGCCAAAACTTTTTCTGAATTACATTTTAAGTGGGCCTTATTTTTCTGGTCCAAGACTTATTTTTCTCCATGTTTTCAACACTACATGTTTGTGCAAATGAGAGATGTCCTTCCCTTCTGCAAAAAACACAGGCATCACATAACTCAGATTGTTTTCCCATCATGCATTACACCTTTTTGCCTTTTGATCATCATCTGCACATGTGCTCTACCCCTTAAATGTCTCTTATTTATGTGCACAAACCGTCTTGTCCCATTATGCAACAATATTCAACACCATTTATTAAGTGAGACAAGATTTTTCTGTGTGACGCTTTGATATCTTTGTAGTTAATCTTGTGTTTTCTTCCTTTAGTTCCTCTACATTCAGGATGTGCTACAGTGGAGAGCTCAGGCCACTCCAGATCATCCTCTGTTTCTGGTTCTCAATGCTAAGGTAGTGTCTATACTGGGGTTTGACTTAAGAAAGATCAAATATGATCGATAGAAAGATCTCTAAATAGAATTTGGTTTTGGAAGTGGTAACACTGATGTGTTATTACAGTAAATTTCCTTGAAATTCAGTTTAAAACCTTTTTACAAAAAAAGATTGTTGTCTCAGGTTTATCTGTTGCCCTGATTCAGTTAATTAAGTGAGTCATGAATAAAGATACTTAATTAAAGCGATGCAAAACTCCTGCAACTCAAGTTTTCATAAGAGGAAAAAAAAAAGTTGTAATGCAATGGTGAACGTTAGCTTGTTAGACTTTTGTGGACCGATAAATCTTGATGATGGTGAATTAAATAAAGAGAACGGTGCAGATAAATGTTACTCTTGTGCTTTCTCGTCAGGGCACAGTGTCCAGCTCAGCTTCCTGTCTGCAGCTGCACAAGCGAGCAGAGCGAGTGGCAGCAGCTCTGATGGGACGCCTGAACACTGGAGACCACGTAGCACTCGTCTATCCACCAGGTAAAAAAAAACACCCGCTGCCCTGTGCTTCTTGACCTTTTAAAACATCCTCACTCCATTGGTTTTAAGAGAAAAAAATATATATAAACAAACATTATGTGCAGGAATTGACCTGATTGCCACTTTCTACGGCTGCCTGTACGCTGGCTGTGTGCCGGTCACCGTCAGACCGCCACATCCACAGAACCTGGCAACCACTCTGCCCACCGTCAAAATGATCGTTGAGGTAACACAGAGGTTTTTTGGGGACACATCAAATGGCAGTCAATGTGGATTGTATTCACTAAAAAATACATTAAAGTCAGTGATCTTCAGATGTATCTGTGCTCTGTTAGCGACGCTTTACTGTCTAATAGAAAACAGTGTGAACAGCAGCACAACATATGTAGTTAGATTCTACTATCTGTGGTAAAGGTCAGCAAGTCAGTGTGCATCCTGACAACCCAAGCAATAACGAAGCTGCTGAAATCCAAAGAAGCTGCTGCTGCTGTGGACATCAAGAGCTGGCCCACCGTGCTGGACACTGGTAATTTATGTACACACACTCAAATGCTTAATATCAATTTCTGCAGTGAACGTTCTCCTAATTCGCTCGTTCTTCATCCTACAGATGATCTCCCCAGGAAGAAGAGCCCCCAGATGTACAAGCCCCCAACCCCAGAGATGTTGGCTTACCTGGACTTCAGTGTGTCCACGACAGGCATCCTGGCAGGGGTCAAAGTATGTTGAAGGAACTGTCTGGTTCAGTAGATTCACATGTTGCCATCATATTGCCTCTTTTTGTTCCTGTTAATGCACACCCTGAAATGGAGGGGTAGGATGTTCCAGAGTTTCAGAGCTGGAACTGAGAACTCTTATGAAGTTCTAGGTGGGATCTTGGGACTACTAAGAGCTGTTGGTCCAGTGACCTAAGCAAATGACCTGAGACCACCACGTGAGAGTGATGGGGATAATCTGAGGCTAGCCCATTAAGGCACTCATGAATAAGATTTTACAATTAATCCTGTTACAAACAGATATCAAGTGTATCATTATCAGAAAAGGTGGTAAAAGCTTATCTTTATACATATATATCAGGAGACTAATTTCCCCCTTTAAAACCCCTTTTTCCAGGATGTTAGTACCTAATCAGACATGTAACTAACTACAACAATCCACTCAAGAGGCAATAAAAAGCACATTTGATCTTTTGAAGGGTATATAAAGAAAGTAAGGTTTGAAGTCCTAGATTATAAGCACTTTGCTTGCATTCAGTGTCAGGTCGCAGGACATTTTAACATTAGCTGTACCTCTTGTTCACACTTAATTTGGAAAAACTGGATTCAGATACTTGCCTATAAATGAAATGAACTACAAAAAAAACTATGAAGTCCTATTTGACAGATTTGCAAGTCTAATTTAAAAGAGGAACAAACGGCATGTTTGATTGGGTGAACTTCGGCACATTCAGTTTCACAGTTTCAAGCTGGAGTTATGATTGATTTTATAGAACAACAGTAAAGGCTTAAAAGGTTCTTAGTCTGCTGTGAAGTAATGAATCCCTGAATGTTACTGCAGCACCCAGTCTCTGTGCGTCATTCTTTTCTTTCTTTTATGTCATATTGTCTCTTCTAGATGTCTCATGCTGCCACCAGTGCCTTGTGTCGCTCCATTAAGCTGCAGTGTGAGCTCTACCCATCCCGGCAGATCGCCATCTGTCTGGACCCATACTGCGGCCTGGGCTTTGCTCTCTGGTGCCTGTGCAGGTAGGAGCTCTCAACAAACGACCACCAGTAACATTTGAAAATCTGGACACAGATCATTGTCTTTTCTTTCTGTGGATTCCTGTTCACTCTCTCGCATGTATCTTCTTGTTTCAGTGTGTACTCGGGCCATCAGTCGATCCTGGTTCCACCGCTGGAGTTGGAGAGCAATGCATCACTGTGGCTTGCAGCCGTCAGCCAGTACAAAGTGCGCGTCACGTTCTGCTCGTACTCAGTCATGGAGATGTGCACCAAAGGACTGGGTTCACAGACAGAAGCGCTACGGGTCAGTTTCTCTTCAGCTGTTGAACAGTGTCACTGAGGGGAAACGACAAACCGCAGCGTTTTTCTTGCACAAAATTGAAACGATTCTCTTCAAATAGTCCTTTTCCCTGCGGTGCTGTTGCACTAGCACCATAATTATCAAGACAAAGTGAGGGTACTCAATGGTGAAGCACTTCGCTGCTCCGTGTCTGCCTGCTGATTACTGTCTGCAGCACTTAAGACTGCTCTGTCTGTGGTCTAATAGATGCCTAATAGTCTGCCTAATAAAAATAATTATTAATATTAGAACACAAACTATTTTTCTCTTTTTTTCTGCAAAGCCCAAAATAATCTTATCACTCTCAAGTTCGTAGGTAGCTGATGCTGATCTTCTTTTTCCCCCATATCCAGCTAAGAAATGTGAACCTGTCCTGTGTGCGTACCTGCATGGTGGTAGCAGAGGAAAGGCCCCGCATAGCCCTCACTCAGTCCTTCTCGAAGATCTTCAAAGACCTGGGGCTTTCACCGAGAGCTGTGAGCACCACCTTCGGCTGCAGGGTGAACGTAGCGATCTGTTTGCAGGTAGGCCCACTGGTCAAGGGAAATTAGAAGTGAAAGGGGGAGGGCTGGGAAAAGTCCAGAATGAATGAAAATCAGTGTTTTAGAGCCAAAGCTGGCCATGAATCTGGGCAAAGATTCAGCCAGATGTTAAAGAAATTCTTGTGCGGTGTCGGTTTGACAACACTTCATAGAAGCTCACTCATAAAGGCCTGAATGTTAGTGATGTTGAACTTGGAAAGTTTGTGGATGCTTGCATTAGCTGAGAAGAATAAAAGACAACAAGGAGCGTGCAAAGGGTTTATCAATGTACACACCCTGAAACACAAGCTAAAACATTTCAACTGGAAAAAATGGGGCATTTAAAACTTTTTATAAAATAAAACTATTTAATTAGTCAATTAGAGGGTGAAATACAAGACCTTTATTTACCAGCTCACTGCATGTTAAGGAAGAGTTTAGAAAGTGTAATGGTTCATCTTACATTTAGTTCCAGTTAATAAAAACTGTGAAATAAGTCATGTTTTGACTTTGGCTTTTGTCAGTTTTTGGTCTTGTTCTTTTATTTTATTTTTTATTTTTCAGTCCCTGATGATTTATGTGTGTGTCTGAGTGTGTATGAGAGTTGTCCACGTATCTGAATACATACACATATATCTCTTTATTTATCTGTCCTGCCCTGTCCTGTCAGCCCAACAGGTTAGGGAAACTGGCTGAGCAGGTACTGTGTGATAAGAGTGGCTGTTTGCTCTGCTGCTTGGTCTGTCTGTTTCTGTGTGTTCACGTTTGTCATTTATTTTGCATGAAGTTTGGTCATGCTTAGCCACAGTTCACTATTTTTTTTTTTTTAGCACTTAGCTTGTTTTTTCTCTTCCTGATGAGCTTCAGCTTCTGTATCGCTATTTATTTCAGCCGAGTCCTGCTTCTATCAGCTGGCTCCTGATCATTGCTCTACAGCAGGTTTAGATATACCTGATCCACACATTATACCATGAGCTGGCTGCATGAACTCTGCTGCGGTTCAGTTAATTAGGGTCTAATCAGTAGAGTTTATGTCATACTTTCATACTTCAATCCACAATATTATACAAACTAACAGGGCATAGTTGTTTGTGTGTCTTTTTATTCAGTTTTTAGAATATATGAATGTTTTTCAGCTTTTTGAACATATTTAAAATTTACCATATTTTGTTTTTATCTTGTTTTCAGTATATAGACTAGTGAATTACTTATGTATGTTCCGAGGAACCTTTATGTTACTCACAGGTGGTCGTTCAGGTAGACGTGCTCTGCTTAGTAAACTGAATCCTGCTTTCTGTGTTTGGCTGTGACTCACAGACCTCGGTGCAGCGACTCATTGCTGGCTTGTGCTCTGGCTGTAGACTGGCAAAGCGAGTGATGGAAAACATAATTTGTTGTGACTACTCTCACAGCAGTAATGATGACAAATCCCACACAAAGGGATCTATATCTGACAGCTGTAATCAGCACTTGAAAAATGGATCACTTAGAATTCAGCTGCACGGAAGTACTTTGATTTTTAATCAAAACAAATGATCTTTAGACTTTCTTCAGTCATTTTTTATAAGCATTATTATTTAGGATTTAAATAAATGTTCCAGGTTTTCACACTTTTCCCACAGAGCAGGTGAAGGAGGTATTTGTGTTTACACGGCCCAGGTTTTGCCAGAGTCCTAACTATCGCAGCCTGGCTGGTTGGCTTCTGGCTGCCCCCTGCTTTGTCAGCAGTAGTTTCATAATCAGCTTCCAAACCCCACTCCACCTAAGCAACATGCAGCGTTAATGCCACGGCTGTAGCACGTACGTTATTGACTCATATCTGGATCTGCTTGCTTCTTTCTTTTTTTCCCAGGGTACAGCTGGACCAGATCCCACCACAGTTTATGTGGACATGAGAGCGCTACGACACGATAGGTGGGAACACTGTGACAGTATGCATTCATATACATGCATTTAAAACATGACCCGACTTTGAAGTAATTAGTACTCAAAGTTTTTTCTTTCCTTTATTTACGTGTCATATTTACAAAAACAGTTGATATGACGTTGCTCACTTTGTCTTTTCAGGGTTCGCCTGGTTGAGAGAGGGTCACCGCACAGCCTGCCACTGATGGAGTCTGGAAAGGTACGGCCTAATTTAAAACTAAGAACTGAAACACAGCAACATGGTGCGTAACGCTGCTTCCAGGGCTTTTTTTGTTCATTTGAGTCCTGGCTGTCTGCTTCTGTAGATCCTTCCTGGAGTAAAAGTCATCATTGCAAACACGGAGACTAAAGGACCCTTGGGAGACTCCCATCTAGGAGAGGTGAGTTGGTTTTTAAGAGAGCAGAGCTGTCAGTCAGTCAGTCACTCTTCTGTGTGCTTAAAGGGAACCTGTTGTGCTTGTTTCCATCTCCAGATTTGGATTTGGATGATTCACAGTTTAAAATAATCCATATTTATCTTATACTAGACCTCGGTGGAGTCCCTCAGTCCATCCACTCTGTAAGGCAACCTCTAGACAATAAGAAAAACCACAGATTAGTCAGTCCCCTTTAAATCAGGTTACAGTCACTTTCTGCAATAACCTAAAAACATCTTAGAGTTAAGGTGTTTTTTTTTTTAATTTGTAGCAGCAGAATTCATTCAGCACAGTAGAAGCAAATGTCTATTTACATATCAATGAAGCTTTTTAAAACATCTTGCTGAAATTTGTGTAAAAGGTTACAAAAAGTGACCTTTTAGGCTGAGCAGCAGTTCATTGTTAATGTGATTAATTTACTTGGCTTTTGGTTTTTTGGAACAAGTTTGCAGGGGTACTTTCAGCTTTTCCCTTATTTCAAGAGGTCACCACAACAAATTGATCTGTATGTTGACACAGATTTTATACTTGATACCCTTTAATGGGATCAGCATGAGGAATACACAGCGTGTGACTCATAATATTGGGTTTGTAGCGCCTCAGAACTCAGAGCAAAGTCTGTGCTTCTGAATGTAACAGTCACCAATTGTAACTAATCTGTGTATTAGATCTGGGTGAGCAGTCCCCACAATGCCACAGGATACTACACAGTTTATGGGGAGGAGGCGCTGCATGCTGACCACTTCAACACCAAGCTGAGCTTCGGGGACACTCAGACAGTCTGGGCAAGGACCGGCTACCTGGGCTTCCTGCGGCGCACTGAGCTGACCGATGCCAGCGGAGGTGAGTGACCAATGCTTAGTCTAACTTAAAGTCTGGAATCCTTCCACGGAAAGCTAATTTAAGCATTTTCTAGTATCAGAATTTAAACTGAACAGTCTGACTGTGGGTGTTTGTGTGTCTCAGAGCGTCATGATGCCCTCTATGTGGTGGGCTCTCTTGATGAGACTCTGGAGCTGAGGGGGATGAGGTATCACCCAATTGACATCGAGACCTCTGTTATCCGTTCTCACAAGAGCATAGCTGAATGGTGAGAAACCTACAACACCTTTAGTCGCTAGTTGTCAATTGATCAATTTTAAAAACGACGAAGAAATATGAATTCTACCAGACTTCTCTGTATTTTCTTTCATCCACCATCCTCCTCCTCCTCTCTCCAGTGCGGTGTTCACATGGACCAACCTGCTCGTGGTGGTTGTAGAACTGGAGGGATCTGAGCAGGAGGCCCTCGACCTGGTGGCCCTGGTCACCAATGTGGTCCTGGAGGAGCACTACCTCATCGTAGGGGTGGTGGTGGTAGTAGACCCCGGCGTCATCCCCATCAACTCCAGAGGGGAGAAACAACGCATGCACCTCAGAGATGGATTCCTGGCTGACCAGCTGGATCCCATATATGTGGCTTACAACATGTGAGGAGCTAATTGTGGGAGGGTTAACCCCCACTACCCTATGTGGCTTTATCACACTACAGGAGACAGCAGGACAAGCATCTACAGGGGCTTGTAGCAGTTGCAGGCTCGATCTCTGGATGGCTTCGGTTGTGCAAAAGCGATCTGCCCGCTTATTTTTTTTCTACTTGCGCAGGAGAAATGTGAAAGAAACATGGATGCAAAACTTGGACACAAACCTCAAGCCTGTTTCTCTCGATTTCTGGTCTCAGCAAATAACTTTTTAAAGGGCATTCTTGTGTTATTGAAGTGAGTTTTGTATGTATGACAAAACCTCATCTAAACCCAGGACACCTGAGAGCAGCAGAGCAGGTGGTTACGGTATGATACAGCGGTGTGCCATTGACATAATTTATTTTGTCAATCTCAAAAATGTTGAATGTTAATTGTGTTTGCCAAACACTTGTGCCATAGAAGAGAACTGATGCCAGTACCCAAACCCTGACTCGAACGACCTCCGACACGTTTCATGTTCAGCCTCCTGCACCATTACTGGTCCGATGCTTTTCACGGGATTTGCCGCTACACCTGTAGGAGCAGCTGCACCCTGAAATGAACCCCAGATTTTTATTCTGCAGCTCAGTACAGATCAAGTTATCGCAACAACAAAGAAGCACACAGCAGCGGCGTCCGAGGAGAAGGAGGAGCAGTTCGTGTTATTTTTTTTCGCTCATTTGTGCTTTAGTTTGTAGTGCCAGTAGCGTCCACATAATGCTGTGGTAACTCAGTCTCATCGTTTTCTAATTCTGAAATGTGTAACAGAGTTTTATGTGAACAAAAATGCAATATGAGTGATGTGAAAGATGAATGACTGCATACAGTAAGTGCCGATCAGTCGAAGAATAACGTGCTAAACGATAAAAGCCTTAAGTATTTTTTTCAGACGTCTGTTCCAGTCCCAGCTCGAGTTTATCAGCTGTTGGATATGGGGGGGGGGTAAATATGCAGATGGAGGTTAGAAATAGCAAATTTCGCTCTTATCGTACCCAAAGGTTTGCATCTTTTTGGCTAAGATAAATATACTTGATCCTAACATCAGCCATTACAAACACACACTCATTCATTCCATAAATATTTTAATGTGCGTCCCTGTCAGCTGTGTCGAGTGTGTGTTTTAAAGCAAAAGACTGGAAGAAGTGGGTGTGGCTTTTGTTGCAGAATGTCAGACTCATTTTGAGTGACTGAAAGTTGTTGGGTTACATTTGTCATTAAGGCAAGTGTCTAATATGCTCATAACACCCTGACCTCCCATCGTATCACATCAACTTTCTTGCTTCTTTTTTCTATGTGCACAACCCTTCAGAAACAGGCATCAGCCTGCTGTAAGTATGTACAGATTTTGTGTAAATTATTGATTGAAGGATTAGACAACAGGAAGCAGAACACAAAGACTAAATCTGGTATATATGTGAACTTCTCCCTTACAAACAGAAGGTTATTCGCAAAGGATTTTCATGTGGAAACACTGGAAGGAGACATGAAAAGCCTTGTAGACATTTTTATGGTATGAAACAACAGCAGGAATGGCCACTTCCAGGATGAGGTGAAGTACACGCCAAGCACAAACAGAACACAGTTATGCTCTGGTGACGGCGGAGATGTCACAGCCTTTACAGCAAAACGTTGTTAACATATGGAAAGATGCATTTGTCTGATATATGGTTAGTTGTCATTATTTTCATAACATGATTTCATAATGAATAAAAAAAGTTCTTTTAACTTGAAGTCTTTCTCTTCATTGGTTACTGAACGTCTGATCAGTTGTTCATAAAAAGTAAACCTTACACAGTTTTTAGGAGTGATGTTAAACAGTGAAATACTTGTTACTTGTTAATACTTGTAAAAAAAAAAAAAGAAAAAAAAAAAGAAATACTTGTTACTGTTTCTAACAGATCTGTCCGATACATGAAGGAACCTATTAGCCTTTTCCTTATTTTATCATAGTGTTACAGTGTTGGATAAAATAAATATGACTAAGGTTTTCCACAATGATTTCAGTGGATGTAAAAGTAATCTGTGTGTGCCTAAATTTTTAAATTTTGCACTGCTCAGAACACTTTGATTCAGCGGCTTGTCTATTATTGATCAGATCTTTGGCCCATGACTCTCTAGATGCAGTTTTTATATCACATTGACATTTAAGGTAAATATTGTTTCTAACCATCCACATGCATGTCCAGAGACATGACCAGACTTGGAAATACTTAAAGAGGAAGGACTCAAGTTTCAAGAATTTGGTCTGTTTAGCTAATCAGACAATAAAGTCCCGATTACATGGGAGGAGAAATGATTAAAGACATCATTTAGGGTCCTCTTCAGATCTTTCTGCTAGCAAAAATTTTTTTAAAAAAAGGAAAACAAAACAAAAATTCCCCAATTGCAATGTGGATTTAAGTTTAAAGATTTTAAGTTTTTCAGAAGACAAAACTGGATACAAGTAAAAATCAGTATGCAGTAGTTATACTGTCTCTCAGCAAATAGTCATAACTTTAAAACACCAAAACTGCATATTTGCATTTACATTACAAGCATACAGTGAGTATATTGATCCAAGGCAGGTTTTTAACAAACAGTAAGAAATTCACTGAGTGACTGTTTTGATCTCAGAGAGTAGTCAACAGTGTCAACAACACTTACAAAGAACATCTGATATTTTCATTTTCATAACACAGAATATATCGATATCACCAATAAGCTGCTTTAAATGACAAGAATCCAAAATAAAGTAATTTAGTACTTACAGTTTTCTTCAGTGTGTTTACAAACACATGCACACCATAACATAATAATAAGTACTGAGTATGAGAAGTGAGACAAATAAGTAAAATAAAAAAAGTTTTCTTTTTCTTTCTGATGTTAAATAATATTTCAGTTTTACACTATACATTACATTACTTTTAACATGTAGAAAAACAGTTACACTGACTAATGCCTTGTCTGTCTTGAACCCTTAATTCACATATGCTTCTATTTTATTAAGGAGCTCAGATGCCTTGTTCAGTGCCAGCATTTCATTCTCTGATCTGAATTGTCCGTTCGGTATGTGGGGATATGGATGGCAGTTGGGATATTGAGTCCTTTTGGGATCCACCCCGAGTGTCTGCAGGTTTTTCACAATCTCAGGCAGATCTCTCAGTTGGGGGCTGTAGCGGGAAACTTGTGCAGCAGTGACTGAAACTGAGCTGCTGTTGGGGTGTTGTCCATTTCTTTTATAGCATGCTGCTATGAGAGACTTTTCCACTGCTTGATGGACCTTAAACAGACACCACTCTGTGCTCCCTCCACCAGTGTCTTTGTGAGCTGCATTGAGATCACAGCGAGCCTGTCTACACCAGCGTCTGGCCTCTTCTCTGTCTGGCCTTGGGACATTTTCATTGTGGGTCCAGAAGTTGTAGGAATGGAAACCTCTATAACCTCTAGAGAACCTCTCTCGACTATTTCTGTGATACCTGGCCTCCTGATTCCACTTTTCATAGAAGCCTCTGAAATTTGTATTTCTGCTTGAAAAGGACGAGTCTCCAGCTTTGGGTTTGCTGAGCTCATCAATTCGATTCTGTAAATATTTGAATGCCTCATTGGCGAGAGACTGGCAATCCGGATTTTTGTCAGGGTGCCACCTGAGGTACAGTCTCTTGATGGCTTTGTGCCTCTCCTCCTCAGGAAGCCTCCAGATCTGTGCCAGACATTTATCAATTTCCCTTTCAGCTTCCTCAACAGAGGCTGGTAAGGAATTTGTTGATCGTTCAGAAGAATGTGGCCCAGCTCCTGTCAGTGGTTCCAGCTCCATGCAAGTGTTTTCTTCTGGTTTTAGCATCTTCTTCTGTGGTTCTGGCTCCATGCATTTCCTCCTTTCTGTTTTTACCTTCTTTTCTCGTTTAAACTGAAACAGATCAACACAGCTGACTTCAATGGGCTCATCTTCTCCAATATCTACTTTGTATCTCCATGAATATCGTCCATTGTGACCAGGCAGTTCTTCAACAATAACTGTATAAATGTACTTGTCATCAATGCTGTAGCCAACATATTCCCCCTCTTCAAAGTTGTTGAGGACATTCATGTCCAAACAATCATGCCATTCTCCTGGAATTTCTGTCCCAGGGGCTGCTGGACTAAAAGAGGAACTTTCAGTTTCAGCACTGTCACGGATCTGATTTTTAGCCAGAGTTTTCCGAACATCTTGCAGATCGTCACACATGAGGAGTTGTCCCAGCACTGGAAGATGAACCGATGCAATTCTGTTTCCTAAAAGAACATTAATCTCCTTTGTCAGTGTCATGATGACTTCATTTATCACTTTGAGAGCCATGTCATCATTGTGCTTTAAGTAAAAGGTGCACCCTTGTTTCCCTCGTTCCACAAAAACATCAGTTTCTTCATCAGTTTTGGGAAGTGGCTGTTTATCGAGCCAGAGTGTTGTTTCCAAAGTTTTGCAGCAGATAATCTGTATACTGCCAAAAGTCTGCTCACACATTTTAGTGGCATCTTCTTGTGTTATTTTGCCTTGAGAATTCTCTCTAATAAGACAAATGAATCCATATTTAAAGACTCCTGAGGAGAGATGTTTATCAAACCATCCACTAAATTCACAGCCAGTCCCAAGTTCACAAAGCTGTATCTTTAATTCCACAACTCTTTCCTCTGTGAACTCAGACAGCATCTTTGGCTGAAATTTCTGAGGCAGCAGTTGCAACAGCTGATGATGCTCATACTTGTCGTTGCCCAAATGACATTTACCGAGTTTCTCAAGCAGCAGGAACTTGTTCTCCAGTGCTTCTTCCAACCTTTTGGTCTCAAACACTGTGTCGTTGTAGCAGAGTGTGGATGATGGGTATAATTTACCATCTACTGCAGGAAGATACAGAGTCTCCACATTTTCAAGAAGTGTCTCATTTCCCTGAGCACTGATTGACTTAAACAACTGCTCAACAGCTCGTTTCACAGTTCTCAGCTGGTTTGAATGTAGTTTCTGTTTATCACAGGAGTCAGCGTAAACTGCTGCCAAAACATTACAATATTGCTCTGCAGTAGCTTTGTTCTTCACACCAACTTTCTGAAAGAATGGTGCATACATTGCATCTTCTGGAGTAATCTTGTACAGATATGGTCTGAAGTCCAGATCATAGGAGAGCGACAGACACACGTCATCAGGCCTCATAAGTTTTGTGTCTTTTTCAACCAACACAACAGGAAGACCAGCCAGCTGGTTTCCTTCAAATCTTTTTGCTTGCAGGTAAGCGTACGAACTTCTGAACACTTTAGCTCGTGTTTTGATCAGCTGGTCAGTTTCACATGGTGACTGACAGATGTTTCTTATGTTACTGGCTACACAGTTTGGAGGTGGTTCCTCATGAGCTCCTGCATTTATTATCATTTTCTGAAGACTTTGTGACATAAATGGCAGGTCTATAATTGGCATGGAGGTCCAAATCAAATCTTGATGCTCTGGATTTTTGTTAATTAAAGAGCCTCTAATTTTCACCATAGTTCCTTCGGCTGCAAATGGTTGGTGGTAGTGGGACAGTTCTTTTTGAATAATCACTGGAAAAATGAATTTGATGTCAGCAATGCTTTCCAGCAACCTTTCGTTGTTGTCTTTGGCATCACATGCTTTATTCAAGGCTTCCCTGAAAAGTAAGGATGATTTCAGTTTCAGGTCTTCAATTCTTCCTTTTCCTTTTGCTTCTGATTCCAGCTGGTACGCAAAATTTATTATCTCATCGTTTGACACAACATGCTTCATTCCAAGTTTTCTGACCAGGTGTTTTGCTTTTTCTGTTGTGTAGTCATCTCCTTCACAAAGCTCAGCCCAAAATCTCTCAGGAACAAATCTCTCATAGGGCAACATTCGTTTGTACAGCTCCACACTCTCATCAAAGTAGTATGATGCAGGCTCCAGTCTACCTTGAGAACTGCGAATCAGTTTCACCGTCTTTAGTGAGGAGATGATAGTTTTCTTGTCCTCTGAAGAGTAATGTAGTAACAGCAACAGCTTGAGGCTGTGAAGAATCTGTGTCTCTGTGAGTTGGTGTACAGCAGGCAGAATGAACTTCATGAAATACTGCAAATCATCCAGGACCTGAATGTTGAGTGTTTCTGACAGTGTGTAGTTCTCAGAGTTGAACTTGAGAAAAATACTGTTGCTTTTAGGTAGGTTGAACAAATCTGGAAATATGAATGTATATTTGATGTTAAGGATGAAAACCTTCTTAGGTCCATCAATCCTCACTCGTTCACCATGTGTTGTTTCAAATATTGGTAAGGATTTGAGTTTTCTCACATACTCTTGGTTCCCTTTGGGCTTGGATAATCCCAATTGCAGGAACATCTGAAACTCTTTCATATCATCATTTGAAAGGTGGGAAAACTCTGGGTGATTAATGTTGTACACTTGATCCAACACTGAGCTTTGATCATCTACATCGAGAAGCTCATGCTGTAGATATGAATATACCTGTCGGTCCATCTCAAAAAAGAATACACGATCAAACCTCATAAAACCAAGTTTAAAGAGGATGCCTGATATGTCTTTGTGTTTCTGTGAGGCAAACACAACACTTGACATGTGTTTCATTGTTTGCAGTAAGTGCTTGTCATTCAACCTTGGACACACAACAGGTAAAATGTAGCAGTCACTGAAGAGTTTCCTCACATCACTGAGTATCAGATTTGACTCGTCATCTCTAGATGTTGGTGCTTTAATTTCACTCATTATAAACCTCCAAAGTGATTTCAGCCACTTCAACATTTTCTCATTTGGGACATGAAGACCACTGTGCGGATCATCTTCACAGTTCTCAAGAAGATGCTGAATTAATGGTTTCAGATATTTCTCCGAGCAGGGCAATGTCATTTTTTGGATGATTCTTGAACTTTGAAGAAGTTCAATGTGGTCTTTGTTTGTCTGATAGTCTGCAAATTTGTCTTCGTAGTGAAAGAAGAGATTTTCATATCCTGATATCAACTTGGGTGACTGGGAGTTGAAAACTGTCAATACTTTATCTCTTGTGAGAAGAAGTGGAAGTCCATTGAGTAAATTTGAATTGTCCTGGGTGACCTTTTGTGAGGAGAAATCTTTTAAACAAAATCTCAAGAGCTCTGAACATCTTTTCTCATCTTTGACCAAAGTAGCACTTATGGGTAAAGGCAAATCCTCATCTGTTTGGGTTGGATCATTGAGAGGTTTTGCTCGTAGAAAAGTCTGCACAGTGGAGGGACTGACCTCTTTCACTTCAACCCCAGCAGATCTGAAACTTGTCCAAATCTTCTGCATGTTTGTGGAATAAGGAACCAGCTTCATTCCAAGATCTTCCAAGATGTTGTTCAGATTGAAATTTCCTGAGGTTGTCAGATAAGGTGACTCAGTAGAGTCTGTTTCACTGACATTACACCAGTCAAATGAGTATTCTTTAATTTTCTTATCTGCAATTTTCCGTGTTGAGCTCTTCATCACAGGGATTACATCAAGGCCTTTTTCTTTCAGTGATCTGTATACTCCATGTATCATTTCTTTCCAGTCTGGGCAAACATCCTTGGACACAGCTGGCCAAAAACACAAGTATTCTGTTCTGAAACATGAGTCAGTACTTGCAAGGGAAACTTTCTTGACTGCAATGCTGCACCTGATGTAATGCAGGAGATCTGCATAAAGCGGAGCAATGACGTTCTGTTTCAAAGACTCATTCCAGCCTGATTTCTTACTCTTCCCATCTTCTTTCCAAAGGCTTCTCCTGGCAGAATCAACCTCAAAGTTTCCATTTACATGTACTGGCAGTCCAGTTTTCCCTGGCAAAGGAAGTGAACAAAAGGCTTCTCCTTTAAAATCCATGACGCTGGACCCTTTTGTGTTCACACGTGCAGCTAATGATGCTTGGGGAAGTTTGTCTGATAGTTTTAATTCAAAGCTGTCTTTGAAGGAGCCAAACTGTTCTGCAACAATCCACTTACTTTGTCTTTTATCTGAGGTGGAAATCACAGTTTCATAGAAAGTCTTGTGCGGTGTTGCTGTTTTGTCTGATTGCAGTGCATTTTGTAGATGTTTTACAAAAGCTTCTTTCTCGTCCCGACTTTTCTGTGGCAGATTTTTTTCAACCTCAAAGATGGTTTTAAGTCCTCTTGAATCTTCACTGATTTCATGGACTGTGATTTTGCAGATGTTTTTCAGAAAGAGAATTAGTCCTTCAGGATCTTCAGACAGGGCAGAGCACAGTTCTTTCATGTCGCGGTCAGTGACTCCTTGCTGTGATATTTTGGAGGTATTTTCATTGGTATCCATCTTCAGAGGTAATCTGAACATGGTGCCCTCTTTAAGAGAAAAAATGTCTGGAAGAAATGATTTGTAGACATCTACATACATTTCTTTGAAAGTGTCAGCTAGTTTATAGCCAATGCCATATCGTGGTTTATTTGAATGATTTTCAATGTATTTTTGATTGGGGTCAGAAATGCAAAGTACTTCATCTCCTGTAAGGATCGAAGGACAGTCAGTCAGATGGTAAACAGAGTTGAATCCAACTCCGTACTTCCCTATCTTCCCTGGGGTGTTGTGCTTTCCTCCCTCTCCCAGCTGTTGAATTCCCTTAATGTCAGCATCAGAAAATACTTTGTTGTTGAACACACAAAGTGCTGGACCCTGGAGATTGTTCCATTTCTCCCCAAATGTTTTTTCTTTCCCATATTGTCTTTTGTCCCAGATGAAGTGAATTTCTGTTGCTTCTGCATCATCAGCATTTTGGATGAGCTCTTTAAGGATATCCTTCTTTGATGGATAGGCTGAAATTATGTTTTTAATACGAACAGTGAGTTCTTCCCTCTGTTCAAAGTCAAAAGCAAATGGTGACATGTCATCAACTATGTGGGTTTCCAGAGAATGATGCCTTGTTGTTTTGATTCCAAGGTGGTGAGCCATAACACGTGGGATATTCTCGTGACACAATGTGACACCTGAAGTGAGTGGCATCCACGGGCTGTCATTGTAAAACAGCTCACTAGCAAACTGCAAAACTCCATGCTCATTGGGTATCAGAAAGTCATCCGTGATTTTGACTTCGGCCTCAAAAATCCCTTTGTTTAAAATTGTGAAGACAACTGAGAGATCACTCTTTGGTAGGGGTTTGTTTCCATGTTGAGCTTGTAATTCCTGCAACACAGTTAGAAACTGAGTGGCTGTGAATTGTTTTTCAACACCTATACATGTCCAGAGGTTCCTGAAGCTTGTGAAGGCAGCTGGAAGTACGTGGAGATAGGGCTTTGCTTCAAATTGCCCGTTCTCAGCTACACGGTTGACATTCACAAATGTATCGCCAATGAGGATGAATGGAAATGAACTTGCTTGTTGTGAAATGTAAGTGGCATTTCCAGAGTCACAGATCCACTTATCCAGACACTTATAGCACTCGAATGCTATTTTGTAAAGCATGGCTCTGTCAATGGAGTGTGCTTGTTTGCTTCCTTCATGCAGCTGCTGGAGCACCACCTCTGGCTTCGGAGTGCTGTTCACGCCCAAGATCTGTAGGACTGGATCACTGTGGTGTATTTTCAAATTACTATTATCCAGCACTGGTTGTGTCATATTAACGAGAAGGGAGCATTTGTCACTAAAAACATCTGTGGGCCTTTTAAGTGTTACATTTCCTTCCATTTTTGCATCACCAGGTGAATATGCTGGAAAAAATGCAGTTGTCCTGAGTGTTTTCCAGTGGTGAGAGTCTTCATCATAAATGTGATTTTTCATCAGTTCAAAAAGGCACTTCAAGTGGACAAATGCTTTCTTTTTGTCAATGCTCCAGGTTTTATCAATTGTGCCTGCTTTCTCTGTGATATCTTCCAATGGGAGATGATCATTTGCCATACCGAGTTCCAGCAAACGCTGAATCCTTTTTGGAGATCTGAAGTCATTTTCGGATCCACCAAGCAAGCGTCCCTCTTTTGGTTCAAAAAGACAGGCCACTTTCCCTGTAGGATTCACAAGTTTCCTGACATGTTGGAGCTGTCCACCCTTTGTGGGTATGCATGCATAGCAGAGCAGCAGACTGTCAATTTCTTTGATATGAAGGTCAATAGCATGCAGCACAAGGGTATCTCTACTCTTTGAGTCCATTGAAGTTAGGTTACCGAACACTGCTTCTCTGTAGAACTTCTCCCAGTTCCATGTCCTGTTTTGTAAAACCTTTTCAAGGCCAGCCTGTTTGAAGCTATTTCTCAGCCACAGTGGAAGAGGAACAACATGGTTGGGTCCTTTGGCATATTCCTTGCAAACTTGAACTGCAAGGTCACCAATCTTTTTATCATTTTCAATGCTCTCATGTAGAAATATGGCATTGTTCATTGAGAACCATTGTTCTCCATCACTAAAGAGCTCTGGACCAACAGAGTCATCAACAATGGTTGAGTAAAGTGCATCCACTAAAGGCTTGAAAGTTTCAGTCACTTTCTCTCTATCAGGCCAAAAACTGTGATAACAGTAACTCACCAGCTGCTTATCTTCTGACATTTTCTTTAGTGCCTTGAGTACAGTAACATATGCTGTCACTACTGGATCCTGAAGGAGAGCTTTGTTCCAGTCACTTTTCACTCCAGTTTCCCACAGAGCTTTTCGGTTGCTTGTCACTGCAAATGTGCCATTTACATTGACAGGAAGACCTGTGTGAATGGGAAGAGGAAGGAAGCAAAAGGCCTGTCCAACAAGATCTGTTTGTAATGTGGTGAATTTTCCAGTTTCTGGATCATTTTGCAAAGGCACAGCAATCCCTCCAATGGGCAAAGAGAAACTGGCCTGCTTGTTTTTGTGAAGGGCCATTTTAAAGGACTCATCTGTCCCAAAGCAGTTGTACAGGAGCCAGAACTGAAGTTTAGTTTCATTAGACAGCTGACTGGATATTTCACAATGCTGATTTGCAGCAATTGATCACTCTTTGCATTTACCATCAAGTTTCATCAGTGATTTCTCAGCGTGACGTTGCTTGGACACACTGGTGTCATCAGGAATCTCCATTGCACTCACAGTGGTTTTGGACACAGAGAAGATGGTCTCTATTTCATTATCTCTTGGTGGAGTTGATCCATTGTGGGGGATATTTTGGAGGGATAATGTAATGATGTTCTTTAAAAAAAGCAGATGGGTTTGTGAATTCTTAGAAAAGAGATGTTGAAAATCAAGGATATTGTGTTTTTGATACACTTTTGGGTTTATTTCTGATTTGGCAGCCTCTTCTTCACTTCGGAAAGGTAGTTTGATCAGAGTGCCTGGATAGGGTTCAGGAGGACTTTTTCTGGTAAAATTACAGTCAAAAATGTTTTCATATGATCCAAACTGACCAGGAAAACAATGAAAGAGTCGCTGTTGAGAGAGATCCAGCTTGATTCCAGGATTTGTTTTGTGTTTAATATGCTTTGTGAGATGAGTAACATTTGGATCAAGTATGAGAAGAGTGTTGCCACTAAGGATGGAGGGGACATCTGTCACATGATACACAGTGTTGAATCCAAGTCCAAACTTTCCAATTTTTTCTGCTTTGTTTTCCTTTGAGGCTGAGCCAACTCTGACAATATTTTTCCAATCCTCTGCTGTAAACTGCTCATTATTGAAAGCCCAAAGACAAGGTCCCTGACAAAGAGCCATGTCAGGGTCAATCAGGCTTTCAGGGGCATCTCTGTGTACTCTGAAATCCACCAAGAACTTGCAAACATCTGCCCCAGCATCCTCTGCATTCTGGATGAGCTCTTTGAAGATGTCACTGTCTTCATCGTACTCTTTAAGAATGTTTTTATCCTCATTGTTATTGGTTCAGATTGTCCACACTGCTCTATTCCTATCTCCTCTGGATCAAGGATGTGGGTACTGAGAAAACGAATTTCAAGCCATTCAGCCGCTGCTTTTGGGATTTCCTCATGTATGACATAAATTTCCTCTTCTCTGCAGTTTAGTTCTTTCAGTCCATTTTTGCTTACATCACAGAAAAGAGCTGTTGATCGTGGTTTAAGGGTAAATTTTCCTCCCTCAGCAATGACTGGCACTGGGATGTCATCCTGAACTGTCTTCTTCTCTTTCCAGAGCCAGTTGAGAATTTCTATTGACACTTTGACCTCAGAGGAACTTGCAAATGGCGTTGTCTTGCTTCAACATTTCCTGGATGGAGTACAGAATGCCCAAAATGTCTTCACTGGAAAGTACTTTTCTCAGGCCAAACCTCTGGAACAATGTTTGTATGGCAAAAATCACTTGGCACCTTCCCAATGTAAGAACTCAGATCTAGATTATTTGGGTATTCAAGAACCAGATCCTGGGGTGCAACAAAGTGGTTGTGAGTCCATACCACATGTCTCCTTGCTCATCATTGTAACAAATACAGAGACATTGTCTTGCATGTGTTTGTAAATGCTGTGCAGCTGTCTTTTGAAGTCTACATCTGTGTCAGGATTAGCCATTTCCAGTGCTTTTGATTTCAAGACTGACAGATTCTCAATCACTTTTTCAGGTGGTGGTAGGTCTTTGAGACCAAGGCTGTTGCTAACTCTGTCACTGAGCTTCCCTGAGGCAACATGTCCAACAATGTCCTTATACACAGAATGTCTTATTTCATTTGGGCAAAACAAACAATACTTCTGAGATTTATCACTGAATTGTTTCTCACTTCCAGGTTGTTCACATGGGACCATTTAACATTTTGAGGCAATGAATTGTTGTGAGAAAACTTTGACAGTAGATCATTACTTTCCAACATTTCCAACAGAACCTGAGCTCTTCTTAGAGCCTCAGTTTGTGAGTTCACACACAGTTTGTCAGTCAGGGTGGCAGCATGTAGCAAATGTTCAGGTGAGAAATCCATCTCTTTATTCAGTAATCCGATTTCTGTTAAGCTTTCCAGCATCTGCAGTGAATGAGTGTATGAAGGCGGTGGAAAGAAGTCTGACTCAAAGATGACTTTAAAAGTCTGAATTCTTGGATCAAAAAAGTCAGATGCCTTTTTCAGCTGTCCATTCATTTCAATGAAGCTCAAGTCCTTACAGCTACATTTCAGGGATTCGTTTTGTGAGAAAAGCACCTTACCATGCTGTAAAACCCAAGTCATTGTTTGTTAGTGTGTCACTGCTACAAGCGCCTTTCCTTATGCTGTCAACAAGAACATTGGCTGCTTCAGCGGTGTCCAAGAGATGAACTTTGAGCAGCTGTAACAGTCTGCGGTCAGTCTCAGTAGAACACTGGATTATGGAATCAGGCATAGGGAGCTCTGTTGGTACTGTTAGGCCTGAGATCAGAAGCACAGCTTGTTTTGATTGAGCTGCAACACTGAATCCTTTCATGGTTTGAAACAAAGGCAACTTCAACAGAAAATCTTTCTCTGTTTTTGAGAGAGAATCCAGATAAGAAAGATAATCTTTTAGTTCATTGCGTGCTGTGTGAGAGGCAGATGTGAGTTCTGTGACAAGATACTGGAAATCTAAATTCATCAAGACCTTCAAAACACTCCTTGGAGATGGGCACAGCACGTACGAGTCAAGGTCTTCATGCTTGAGCCACTCATTTCCTCTCACCACTGTGCCACCAACTTTGTTCACCAGATGAGCTATTCCGTCTGGCAAATTCAGCTGTTTACTTTTCTGAAAGATCAGGGTTGTGCTCTGCTGTAGTTTTGCTACTGATACAGTCTGACTGCCAGACAGAGGACTAACTGGTATTAGAGGTATGTCAGTGAAAGGACTTAACTCGTTAAAATGACTGTTGAGAAACCTCCAGAATTCTTGGAACCAGTCTAAAGGTGGATGCTGACTGTTGTTGTTGTCCCATGTAACAAGGTTCTTCCCTGTCTGCTTCCAGTCTGGTGGCAAATATCGTCTTGCATATTCAGCCACATGGGATGCATCAATGTTGGTGACCTTGAAGAAATCTGAAGAGCAGATCAAAAAGATTTTTTTTAAAAGATAAGAATAAATGTGTGTGCTAAAATGTGTAGCTGTGTACAAATGACTCTGCATTCTTTAAAATTACTTTGACTTACTTCTTCTGGCCAGTTCTTTCAGATGGGCACCGCAGGCTGGAGTCAGATCATGTGGGATGAAGAAGGGTTTACAGAATGGCAGCAAGACTCTATAAAAAAGTGTAATGGATTCTGTCGATCAAACTGTTAAGAGTTCATTCAGTATAGAAATATTCCTGAACCTTCCAAATATTCAGTTACAATCATTATGTGAATAACACATAAAAATGGCAACTTTAGTCATAATGAATATAACATTTATTTTAAATATTGATAGATGTATGGAAACCCTACCTTGGAAATTCATGGCTGTCAATCAAAGCAGTGTCTTCCTCTCTGTATGTGAAAGATCTGAAAGAGCCATCACTGAGTGGAAGGAGGTGAAGACCCTCAAGTTCTTTGTATTGTTTATCACCCAAAATGTACTCCAAAAGACTGAGTTTGTCATCTTTGGTGATGTTATCCACACCGGTCCTGTGGAGAATGTCCCTGAGGAATGCTGGAGTCACATGTTTTAGGGTAGTAGGGTTTGGGTAGGCCTCATTTATAGCATTCGCAACACTAGCTGGTAAAGTGACAAGATTTTCTCCACATGACACTAAAGCCCTTTTAATGGCAGACAATATGTTGGTGCTTGTTGGGCCATTGCAGGGGAAAACAGCTTCTGATGGAGAGATAAACTGTCTTTCATCTTTAGCAAGAGAGAGGATGGCCACGTTCTGTCTGAATAAGTGATGAAAAACATCCAGAGTGAGAGCATGCCATTTGTCTTTGTGTTGTATCTGAGTGAGATCTGGCCACAGATTGTACACAGAGGAAACAGGGAGGATAGATTTTTGGGCAAGTTTAATGGCATCTTGAATGATCTTGATGTATGCTTGTGGAAACACCTTCTTCATCAGCATTTCATTCCACAATGCATGTTCATCATGTCTCTGGTCTTCCTCTTGCCATTTGATGTGTCTTCTATTGTCTGTGAGGCCAAAGCATGCATTGACATAAACTGGGAGTCCTGTCTTATTGGATTCATTGTTTGGAAGGGGGAGAAAGCAGCTCAGTCTGCTCTGGCTACAGTCTCTCTTCTCACCACAGGGGAATGCCAGGTCAACTTGAGGTAAAAAGCTCAACTTCTTTGTAAGCAAATCGAGATCTTCTGCAACGCCCTCTTTCATGGTACATGTTGTCAGAAGCCACTTTGTCTCTTTTTGGTCTTCTGAACTCACAGTTATAACTTTGAACCTTGTTAGACCCTCAGTGACTGACTCCTCTTCTGGCTCCAAAACACCATCTGTGGGGACTGAAGATTGAACTTCAAGTCTGGTGTTAACAGCTCCATCTTCACTAATATGTAACAAGGACACGGAGGTGACATTTTTCAAGAAGAGGAGGCTCAAATCTGCATCTGCAATGAAGCTATCAAAAAGCTCAACCACTTTATCTGAGTCATACAGATTATCAGAAATCTCTGATGCTTCATTGCGTAGAGGAAATCTAAAAATTGTCCCACTGAAGTGCTGATCCTCCATGACAACTTTTGACCATCCATGTTCACATACAAGTGAGACTATATCTCTAAATGGTTGAAACTGATCACTCATATTCAACAGAACTTCTTGGTGTTCAGCATCATCCAAAGACCACCGAAACCCTCCATTTCTCTCTCCAAATACTTTTTCTTGGGGATCCATCATGCCAAGATGCTCTGAACTGAATATACTTGGCACATCTGTGGACAAAGTAAAAATATGTTACTGCTAACTGTTTATCTTTTCAAAAATTACTACTCATAGCTGTGATCTAACTACACATAGTTTCACCTGTTATGTGGTAAACAGAGTTGAAGCCGATTCCAAACCTTCCCACTCTGTTTGGGTCATCACGCTTGACACTCCTTCCAGCCATCTGAATTCCTTTCCAGTCTTCATCAGTGAATGCGGCATTGTTGTAGGCATAGAGAGCAGGACCTTCGTAAAAACATAACAAACTCAAGGCTTATGCTTTAGGTATCTATGTGTTAGTGACACATTCTCTGGAACCTCTATACCAACGTGCACTGAATGAGATTTTTCCAGAAAGGAAATCAGAAGACAGGAGACACTTTTCAGTAGAACACTTTGAGTGTAACTGTAACTAGAGACAATATTAACAGTGACTATCCTAAATCTTCACGCTTGATCTGCATATTATAATTAAGCTGAAAGCTCCATTGTCGAAAAATGAAGCCAGTTTTAAAAACTGCAGTGCTGTGAATGAACAGTTGAGGTTTGCTCCAAAAGCAAAATGCTCAACAACCTTGTGCAAGTTTAAACTGTGTTAAGGGTGAGGGCTGCATGAACATACATATAAAACTATTTGGCTGTTTAATTAAGTGAGTACATTTGGTTTTCACTAGTCAACATTCATTATCATAGTGAATTACAGTGCCAGTAGCTTGTTAACAAGTAGTTTTTACTTTGCAAGGCTCTGCCTTTCAGACAAACATGGAATTAAGTGAGTGTGGGAATTTGTTAGGAAGCAAGAGCTATATTATTTAATGATGCTGTAAATGCACATTGGTTATTCATGTTTTCTTATATGACCAATGCCTTTAAGTGAAGCACATTGACAGTGATAACGTTGGTCTCTGAAAGCACAAATATCCAAGAAAGCACAGAAAATATAGACTAAGAAAATGTAATCTGTCCTGTTATGCACCACCTGAGACATGAAAGAATATAAGCAGACCCACTATTACTACTATTAAAAAATTATACAATAGAAAATAAATAAATAAAATGAGAAAATTTTTGTACTTGTTTTTCCAATCAGTTGTTGTTGGAAATGTAGTTTTTCCAGGGCCTTGGATAGCTTGAATAAACAATGATGGTGACAGCCAAAATTCAACAGCTTAGGATTCACAACTGTAGTCCCAGCATGTGACATCACATATTTTATGTAGTCTACAATCAGAATCCAGTTTTATAGGGCTTTCTAAAAACAGCCACCTAGGAAATGTTTGATAATGTGGAAAAATATGAGGAAAAAACATCCACACACTATACTTTGGGAGAAATTACACACTGAAACAAGCAGAACCTGCTACTTTTATTCTGCTCCTTTAGTCACAAGGGATCGCCACAGTGAGTAGCTCCACTTTTCGACGTGACCCCCCAAAGGAAGCAGAATGTTAAATAAAAACAAACCAAAAAGTCCCCAGCAAACCCGGACAGACATTCTTAACTGGAGATGTATTGGCTCTATTTATTACTTTTAAATGTAAATAAATAATAGTTTTTGTGAAATATATTTCTGTTATTCAGTGAATACCTTGGTATGTCTCCAGTTCTTCAGTCCAAAGGCTTTCAGTCCCATAGCTTCGCTCATCATGGATGAAAACCACTTCTGTGGCTCGAGCATCATCTGCATTTTGAATCAGCTCCTGTTTACAAAAAAAACAACCTTGAGCAAAAAATGGCAGTACAACGCTGCCACTGACACAGTTCTGCACAGAAAGCTGGTAGATCTTTCTCACAGCAAGTATGTCTACAGAGGAAAAACAAAAAAAGGGTCCGTTTCAGTCTAACTCAGACTCACTGGACACTGTAGTCCAAAGTGTCCAGTCAGAGTATATGATGTAGTCATTCTTATTCTTTAGCATACAATGGCAAAAATGTTTTAAGCTTCAAAAATGGTCAATAATTGTGTAAATTTAACTCTGTGGTAAAACTGATGAATTGTACTGCATTATATTTTTTATATTTTGTCTGATAAAATGCCAGTTCAGTATGGTCGGTTGCAAAAAAGCAAAAATTTGCAGGTCCTTATCATTTGCAAGCAGCACAAAATCTGGGAGATTTCTGTGAATTACAACCATATTTTAGTTACACCTCCACCAACCAGTGAAGTTTGCATCCATGTTTCCATTTTGCCAATTAAATAGAGCGTTTTCTAATCTGAGCTGATGGTCTAAGGACAGAGTCAGTACATATTATGAAGCTCATTGTTTTATATTTTGGGTTTGTCACAATGTTAAGTAGAAATAAATTACATTTTCATTAAATGTAGAAATAATTGTTGTTCTTGTTCTTCTGTGTTCACACAATTAATGTGTAGGTTCACTTTCAAATGTTTTTAATGGGTGAAAGGTCCATACTGCAGGCAGGCGAGTTCAGCAGCTGGACTCTTCTACTGTGAAAACATGCTGTTGTACTAGATGCAGTACGCAGTTTAGGATTATCTTTCTGAAATATTCAAGGCCTGCCCTGCAAAAGAAATTACCTCATTGAGAACATTTTGCTCTAAAACCTGTGTATACCTTTCAGCATTGATGGTGCCTTTAGATATGCAAGCTGCGAATTCCATAGGCACTAATGCACCCCCATACCATCAGAGATACATAGTGATGATAATATGCCATATGGGCCCTCTTCTATTCACTCTGGCAGATGAGCCATCCATCCATCCATCCATCCATCCATCCATCCATCCATCCATCCTCCCGGTGGGACATGCCCAGGACACCTCACCCATGAGGCGCCCAGGAGGCATCCTTGTCAAATGCCTGAACAACCTCAACTGGCACCTTTCAATGTGGAGGAGCAGCAGCTCTACTCTGAGCCCCTCCCAGACGGCTGAACCTATCACCCTATCTCTTAGGAAGAGGCCAGCCACACTTTGGCGGAAGCTCATTTCAGCCGCTTGTATCCGCGATCTTGGATCACTACCCACAGTTCATGACCATAGGTGAGGGTAGAGACGTAGATCAACCGGTAAATTGTGAGCTTTGATTTTACACTCAGCTCTCTCTTCACCATGACGGACTGGTACAGCATCCAAATCACTGCAGCCACAGGACCAATCCGTCTGTCGATCTCCAGCTCCCTTCTCCCGTCACTCGTGAACAAGACCCCGAGATACTTAAACTCCTCCACTTGGGGCAGGAACTCATCCCTGTCCTGACCTGGGAGCGGACACTCTACCCTGTTCTGACTGAGAACCATGACCTCAGATTTGGACGTGCTGATTCTCATTCCCACTGCTTCACACTTGGCTGCGAGCTGGACGCCATCACTCGAAGAAGCCAGCTGAACCACATCATCTGCAAAAAGCAGAGATGAGATTCTGAGACCATCCAAGTGAAAGCCTTCCGCCACTTGGCAGGGCCTAGAACTTTGGTCCATAAAAATTATGAACAGAATCGGTGACAAAGGGCAGCCCTGGCAGAGCCCATCACCCTCTGGGAGCAACTCCGACTTATTGCCGGCTATGTGGAACAAGCTCTTGCAACAGTTGTATACCCGTCTATGTTTGTAAAAAATAAATACAATTTTGATTTTTTTTCTAGACTACAGAATAGGTTTTCACTTTTCTTCAGTCCATTTTAAACAAGCTTTAGCTCTGAGAAGATTGTGGCCTTTCTGAATCGTATTGACATATGGCTTATTCTTTGCAAGCTACAGCTTTAACCCACATTTGTGGATGGCACTGTGACCTGTGTTCACAAACAGTGATTTGTGGAAGTGTTCTGGAGCTAATGCAGTGGTTTCCACGAGAGAATCATGCCTGTTTTGCAGAACTGCCTGAGGCCTTGAAAATCCTGTGTGGCTGTGGTACTGACTTTTGGCCTTATCTCTTGCACACAGAGATTTCTCCAGATTCTCCGAATCTATATACAGTAGATGATGAAATAATTCAAATCTGCACAATTTTGCATTTAGGAATATTATTCTGACACTATGTCTACAACTTGTAGACAGTTTTTTTTCTTTACAGATTGGTGAACCTCTGCCCCTTAACTTTGGAGAAACTCAGAGTCTCTGTCCAATCATGTTACTGACTTTTTACCAGTTAACCTCATTAAATGTTGCCCCATCCCAACTTATTCAACCATGTTGATTTCACCAAATCCAAAATGAGACATTTTTTTTCATGAAATAATAAAATGTCTCAGTTTAAATTTTTACTCTGTTTTCAGTTGTTCCATTGTGAATCATTTTTATGTTTGTGAGAACTGCAAAATCTAGTAAATCTCATAAACTTTCTATTTTCATTTACAGTTTATTATTATTATTATTTGCACAGCATCCCAATATTACCTAAAGTAACTGTTGTGTGTTTTTGTTACATCATTACACCAACCTTCAAAATTTGTCCACCATCTGGATATCGCCGTAGAATATCTTTCAGATAGTCAATGATGGGTGGTGCTGTGGGCCCGAAGGAAGTCCTAAACAAAGTAAAAGCATTAAACAGAGAGAAACTAGAGTCTGAAGGCAAATTAAAACCATGTTGGTCCTGCTGATGCAATGTTAGTAAGGATAAGGTTGAGAGCTAAGTTAGCAAACCACATGCACATATTTGACTATTTGACTGATATTGTTAGAGATGATCTTTACTTTAAATAATAGAATAATCTTTATAAATTAGACAAAAATAAATTAATTAAAAAGAGACACTAAAGTCGAGTATAAAAATAATTTTGGCCATCTGGTTTCAAAATGTTTCTTTCATGTATGGATTCCACACATTTGTTTTAATGCTGAAAACATATTTATTCCCTAATTTATTTTGACCACAGGAAACTGACAAGTAGTTAGTAATGATATCAATAAAGAATCTGATCTTCAAGCAGAATCAAAAACGGCATTAGTACCCAAATCCTATTAATATAATGTCTACTCAGCATGTAGGAGAACGGTTACTGCCTCCTACTGTATACAGTATATTAAAAAGAAAGCAATTCACCCGACTTTCTTCTTTGCCTTTGGATTCACCATGCCAGAATGGGTTCCTGTAAGAAATTCAGAAAATTGTGACATGTGTTACAGCAGTGCAAACTTACTGTCACACTTTTAGTTTTAAGGTTTTATATATCTGGATGTAATAAAAAAAAAACACATGAACTAAGGGGCTTAATGGGTTTTAAAAATAGGTCAATAAAACATCAGATGAACATCTAAACATGACATATTACACCGTGTCATTATTTATTTAACAAAAATGAAATCAAAATGCAGAAGCAGTGCATAAAAAAACTCAAATACACAAACAATGCTTCTGCAGTACTTACTGTAGTAGGTAGCACCCATGAGCTGGAAGGTGATTAATGGCATTAATAGCAAAACATTCAGGACAGCTGCCAGTCTTCCCCACCAAAGTGGAGAAGTTTGGCCATAAAGCACAGAGCTACAAACGCAGCATTGTTGTAGAATGTGGATTGATTTCTGTTTCAAGTATTGCATGCTTTTGTTTACTTATTCTTTTTAATGTGTGATGTAAACCACACCCATGTGGGAAAGGAGACTGTACTCCTCTGGATCGGATGACTGAGATAACTGTGTGATGATAGCAAAGGTTTGACATTAGTAATATTTAGAAACACATGCAAACCTTTTGCTTAGTTTACAAATTAGGTTTATAGTGCTCTCTTTAAACCTCAGAAAATATAAATGTGAAACAAATCTTTGAACTATGAGTCCTTCAAGGTTTTATTTCTTGTTTTGTTCTGATCATTTTGCTGAGTAACAGTGTATTGCACAAGGAAACGATCAATAATTCAAGTGTTTAAGTAACTTAGCCTGAATCTAGATGATCTTATGATTTAGCTACTTCACCCACCTCTCAAACAGACTAAACAGCTACAGTACGAGGGCTGTGGTTGATGATGCACACTGAATTGTCCTTGTGAGCCCTCTTTGTTTACTTTGTTGCTTCCAAAGCATTTGTACTTTGGAATTAAACAACAACAAAGCAGCAAATATAATTAAACACAGATCTAAATAAGATCATCTGTATATAATTTGACAAAAGTGTAAAAATATATTTTTTAAAAGTTAGTAAATTAACATATAAAGATTTTCTCTATTCTGTGATCACAGTGTTTAAAATAGCAAAATCATTTTTGCGTGTATTTCTGTTTTTAAGATTTTCGTTATTACTTAGCTAGTAACCTACCTATATACGCCAATAAAACAAATAAATACAATCACAGTACCTCAGTCATAGCAGTGCAGGGTCCTATCAGTGCCAGGGAAAGTAGTGATGCTGCATCAGTCTGCTGTATATAAAGGCTGCTGATGTCCAATCACAGCAACGAACGCCCGTCTTCTTTTTCTCCTCCGAGTTCCGTCAGCTCGTTAGAAACGAAACTGACTGAAACAGAAGCAGCAGATCCAAGACTGAATTTCCTCTGATGTCCTGGAAGAAACGAAACTTTCGGAGGAAAGTTGTCCCGCATCCCGCATCATCCAGCTGCCTCCGAGCTAGATGATGATGATGCAGGAAATCAGAGGAAATGCGACTTACAGCGACTTTCACTCTGTTCATCCTTCCTAAGAAATGTACTTGAAGACAGATATTTATCTGACAAACGCAGTAAAATCCCCACATGAACAATCTTTGCATCCTTAAATGTACAATAGGCTTCTAAGTAAGCTAGTACACCTGCTTGCTATGTTTGCATGTCTCTTATGGTGGCCTGTTTGACCCATAAAGGGCGTAATTGGATGAATCAGTGCGATCATAATTGATATAAAATAGCCAAAAACTAGTGATGAAAAAGGAAACATGACTTACTGTTTATTTAAAACAGTAATAAACTTGTAGGTTAGTAAGCAGGGGAGGGATGGTCATAAAACAGTGCATGTCTCCTCAAAAATCTGCATAACTGTGTAAAAAATAAAGATTATGTCATGTTTCTCATCTGTAGGACAGTGAAAACCCCTCCCCTGCTGCTGTGGGTTTAGATTGCACCATGCTGGATAACACAGTGATCAAGTAGAGCAGCGGTGTGCTCAGACTGTTGGTGTAGTTTTAGTCTTTCCTGACTCTGACCTTGATTCTGATGACATTCCAGTTGCTCCTAAACAGCAGAATAAAACAGACAGTTCTTCCAAATGTCCATCCAGGTCCAGGCCTTTAAAGAGTTATTTAAATTTATATTTTATTTATTTATTTTTGAAACTCATGTCTGTACTTTAATGAGTTGAGTCACTGTAAGAAAAATTAATATGAGAATGTCCTTTCAGCTCCTTGTACAACTTGATGACAGACCCTTTTTGAACATTTACTGCCACGTCATACTAGGTCAAGTACACTTGATCTCATATCCCTATTATTTCTGTAAGTGCAGAAATAATATCATCATTCCAGCTTTTGATCAGCACCATGGACAGGAGTTGGACTCAAAGGTCAGAGAAAGGGAGACAATTATTTGAGCTGTATGTCTATATTCGAACTGTAATGTCTATAAACATGGAACAACAGGGAGGAGCTAACCACAGGTCCTCATAGATTGACTGGATGGGTTCACCATATCAAACAAGAGCAATCACTTTATCTTTCCAACAATACATTTTCCATATGAACTGAATTTTTTATTTTTTATTTATTTTATTTTATTTTTGTGGTGGTGGTGGTGGTTTGGGGAGAGGGTACTGACTTTCCTGCCTGGATTGCCACTTTGCTATCATTTACATGTTAAAAACAAATATGTGGATCCCACAAACATACACTGTAATATGTGTGAGATCTAGAAGCTGGTCCACTGAAAATTATTGTTGAATTAGAAATTGTATAACTTGTCCAAGTTATAAATGGGATTCCCCCCCAAAGTCTTGCAAACGGGAAAGAAATGTTGATTTAAAACACTCAAATTAATTTTTCTTTTCAATATAATCTTTTTTTTATTTTTTTTACTTTTTTTCTATATTCAGTTGCAAATTTTCCCTGTCAGCCTGGTGGTAGCAGGTGAAAGGCTCCACGTAGCCATTACTCAGGACCACCTTCAGCTGCAGAGTGAATGTTTTAGTCTTTATCCAGGTAAGTTGTTGGTTAAGAAAAATTAGAAAAGATTGGACTGGGAAAAGTCAAAAGTGACTGACAATCAAAAGTTCACAGTCAATTTTGGTCTTGAATCTGTGCAATTATTCAGAGAAGCTGTATTTTAAAAATTATTGTAAGATATAGTCTTGATATTACTTCATTTGTAAGAGAAAATTATGACATGGGCAACATTGTGTATTATGAGAAATTAGAGATCTCAGACAAGATGGCTATAGAAAAGCAGATATTTTGTATGCAGCAAAGCAGCTTTACATTAAAAAAAGTAAAGCTAAAATCAAGCTGTACACAAAATAGCATTTTAGGCTGAAAAGCAATTTTTTCAGTTAATTTTTTTCAGCTTTCAATTATGTGTTATACAAAGGTTGTAGTATTGATTTGCTGAACTTTATTCAGAAATGTTTTCCTTTATTCTGCCAACATTTCGATGTGTACAATAAATATGTAAGGGTGAAGAAAACAAGTTAAGGAACATCTGTAAATATAATTTAGTCCAGAAGTCCTTTAGCTATAGTCTAGCTTTTACATATTTGGGGTAATTTTGGGGTGGCTGTAGCTCAGGTGGTAGAGCAGAATGCCTACTAATGAGGAAGTTTGGTGGTTTGATTCCCCATCTGCAATTACATACAGTTCCAAATATTAATTCTGACCACTAATTTATACTGTATGTATTTTCTTTCATTCTTCATCTTGTACTCCTGATGCAGTACTCACATTGATCAACCTGCTTGTGGTTGTTGTAGAACGCAGGAACCCAAGCAGGAGGCCCTGGACCTAGTAGTCTTGGTCAAGCGCTACCTCATCATAGGGATTGTGGTGGTAATAGAACCCTCCATCACTGCCATCAACCATGAAGGGAGAAGCCACAAATAAACCTCAGAGACAAATTTAGGTTCATAGATTTTGGACACCAATTCCTTGTTTTTCCGTCATTTTGCTTCTATAGTAGCACAGTGGATTTTTCTTCATACAGTGAAGTTAGGAGTAAAACGCAGTCTTTCAGGTTAATTTAAGGGGTATAAGTATTGCATTAATTGTTGGATGTTTAATATTGAGTAGTATATATGTAAATAAAATCTTTAATCGTAAACCATCTCTACCATCAACTGTTAAAGGTGTTTCTGGGTCTCCATAGTTTACCCTCCAGATTTGCCCATACAGCTGAGAACCTGTAACACTGGATGTATGTTAGGTAAAACATTGATAACTCATCTTACGTATGCAGATGACCTGGTTGTTTTTAGTCCAAGTAGTGCTGGATTACAGCAGCTTCTTAATATCTGTACTGAATATGGTGTGCTATATGATATAAATACAATGCTATCTTGATATGTAGAACCAAGCAGGATAAACAGCTAAATTTCCCTGTGTTTAAACTGTCCGACGATACCCTTGAGATTCATAAAAAGGTGAAATACCTCGGTCACTTTATTACTGATCAAATGAATGATGATGACATATACAGACAATGCTGTAAGCTCTATGTGCAGGCAAATACTATTGCACACAAATTCAGCTTCTGTTCAGTTCCAGTTAAAGTGGCTTTTTTTAAAGCGTATTGCACACTGCTATATACTGCCCCCTTGTGGACATCCAACAAGCAAATATAGCGTGCAGAAACTGCATGTTGCATTTAATGAATGCACTGGAGAATCCTTGTAGGATACTTAGAAGGGGTAGTGCCAGTCAGACGTTTGTAGCTGTGGGTGTTTGTACTTTAAAAGCACTCTTAAAAAATTTAATGTTCACTTGTAGAGAACGACTGGATGGCTCTAGTAACAGTATAATTTTAGCACTCACAAATCCGACAGTGAGTGGTTCCCGTTACTCATCCAGTTGGAGGAAGCACTGGTTGAAGTGTTTGTGTATTTATTGATTCTTTTAAGTAATTGTGTATTTATATATATTATTGTTTCATATCTTTATAATTTTTATTAAGGCTTAAATGTTATGGGGTTTTTTACACTATGGCCATAAAGTTTTGCAGCTTTTATGCAAAGACATGTGTGATATAATGACACTTGAAAACTATTGTTCATAAGCTCTTTGTGATCACATTTGCTATTCTCTGCTCAGATCCCTGACGGTGTGCCTGATGTAAAAGGAAATCTGTCAAAACATATGGACTTACTGCATGTCCTCTCAAACATAGAATTGGACCTCTGGGGGCACAATCCCCACAATTTATAAAAGATAAAAGAAGTGGTAAATCTTTGCTGTAACATTCAGTGAAATCACATCATAAACACACACACTGTCATTATTTAGTAAGTACGCTTTATTTCTCAAAAGTCTTGGGTACATGATTATTAAAAAGAGAAAGTAAAATTTCAAAAGTAACTATAGAAGTATTAGAAAGACTGGGAATCAGTTTACAAAGGTGTTTGAAATATGAGATTGCTGTTTCATCATTTCATTTTATAAGTAAAATTGAATACAAATTAAAAAGTTCCATTAAATTCTTTTGTATTTTTATTTCCTGAACAAAACTACTACATTAAAAACCCTCAAATGCGAAATACTGCATTAAATATTTTTTTCATCTCAATGCTAAAAAAAACTTTGCAAAAACAAACTTTTATTGGAAATTCATACGGTATTGTTTTGGTCCTCAGTATCATAAATCATTTAAATTTAACAATACATACTTGGGTCACAGTAGTAGAACTTGCTTAAAACATAGGAAAATATCTATAGATGAAGTAGTTAAACTGTGCTCTGAGAAGTAGTCACAACGTTTAAAACATAGAAACCTTGACATTTTTCATTTCATGACAGTGTTACAGTGAATATGTTGATCTCCGCAGATGGTTCAGTGATTCTGCTGCAACTCAAAGATGTCAACAAACTTAATCAAGAAGAATATTTGATTTTTTGTTTCAGAACAAAACCATACAGAATATCTCAAAGTCAGGAAAGCTGAAGTAAATATTTCTAAATGTATATAAAAAACACTCTAGTGAGTAAATAGCATGACAAAATAAAAAACATTTTCATTTAATTTTCTGTGATTATTACTGTGAAAAATAGACAACTTGAAATGATATTGGTTGTGATGCTAAATAATATTTCAGCTTTAGATTGCTGATATCATCCTTTAACATGTCAAAACACAGTCACACTAATTGAAGTCCATCTGTCTTGAGTCCTTAATTCACATATGCTTCTATTTATTAAGGAGCTCAGATGCCTTGTTCAGTGCCAGCATTTCATTCTCTGATCTGAATTGTCCGTTCGGTATGTGGGGATATGGATGGCAGTTGGGATATTGAGTCCTTTTGGGATCCACCCGAGTGTCTGCAGGTTTTTCACAATCTCAGGCAGATCTCTCAGTTGGGGCTGTAGCAGGAAACTTGTGCAGCAGTGGCTGAAATTGAGCTGCTGTTGGGGGTTGTCCATTTTTTTATAGCATGCTGCTATGAGAGACTTTTCCACTGCTTGATGGACCTTAAACAGACACCACTCTGTGCTCCCTCCACCAGTGTCTTGTGAGCTGCATTGAGATCGCAGCGAGCCTGTCTACACCAGCGTCTGGCCTCTTCTCTGTCTGGCCTTGGGACATTTTCATTGTGGGTCCAGAAGTTGTAGGAATGGAAACCTCTATAACCTCTAGAGAACCTCTCTCGACTATTTCTGTGATACCTGGCCTCCTGATTCCACTGTTGATAGAAGCCTCTGAAATTGTATTTCTGCTTGAAAAGGTCAGCCTGCAGCTTTGGTTTGCTGAGCTCATCAATTCGATTCTGTAATATTTGAATGCCTCACTGGCGAGAGACTGGCAATCGGATTTTTGTCAGGGTGCCACCTAGGTACAGTCTCTTGATGGCTTTGTGCCTCTCCTCCTCAGGAAGCTTCCAGATCTCTGCCAAACATTTATCAATTTCCCTTTTAGCTTCCTCAACAGAGGCCGGTAAGGAATTGATGATTCAGAAGAATGTGGCACAGCTCCTGCCAGTGGTTCCAGCTCCATGCAAGTGTTTTCTCTTCCTGTTTTTACCCTTCTTTTTTCTCCGTTTAAACTGAAACAGATCAACACAGCTGACTTCAATGGGCTCATCTTCTCCTACTTCTATTTGTATCTCCATGAATATCGTCCATTGTGACCAGGCAGTTCTTCACAATAACTGTATAAATGTACTTGTCATCAATGCGTAGCCAACATATTCCCCCTCTTCAAAGTTGTTGAGGACATTCATGTCCAAACAATCATGCCATTCTCCTGGAATCTCTGTCCCAGGGGCTGCTGGACTAAAAGAGGAACTTCAGTTTCAGCACTGTCACGGATCTGATTTTAGCCAGAGTTTTCCGAACATCTTGCAGATGTCACACATGAGGAGTTGTCCCAGACTGGAAGGTGAACCGATGCAATTCTGTTTCCTAAAAGACCATTAATCTCCTTTGTCAGTGTCATGATGACTTCATTTACTACCTTGAGAGCCATGTCATCATTGTGCTTTAAGTAAAAGGTGCACCTTGTTGCCCTCGTTCCACAGATACATCAGTTTCTTCATCAGTTTTGGGAAGTGGCTGTTTATCGAGCCAGAGAGCTGTTTCCAAAGTTTTGCAGCAGAAATTGTATACTGCCAAAAGTCTCTCACACATTTTAGTGGCATCTTCTTGTGTTATTTTGCCTTGGAATTCTCTCTAATAAGACAAATTAATCCATATTTAAAGGCTCCTGAGGAGAGATGTTTATCAAACCATCCATAAATTCACAGCCAGTCCCAAGTTCACAAAGCTGCATCTTTGATTCCACAACTCTTTCCTCTGTGAACTCAGACAGCATCTTTGGCTGAAATTTCTGAGGCAGCAGTTGCAACAGCTGATGATGCTCATACTTGTCGTTGCCCAAATGACATTCACGAGTTTCTCAAGCAGCAGGAACTTGTTCTCCAGTGCTTCTTCCAACCTTTTGGTCTCAAACACTGTGTCTTGTAGCAGAGTGTGGATGATGGGTATAATTTACCATCTACTGCAGGAAGATACAGAGTCTCCACATTTCAAGAAGTTCTCTTTCCTGAGCTGATTAACTTAAACAACTGCTCAACAGCTCGTTTCACAGTTCTCAGCTGGTTCGAATGTAGTTTCTGTTTATCACAGGAATCAGGTAAACTGCTGCCAAAACATTACAATATTGTCTGCAGTAGCTTGTTCTTCACACCAATTTTCTGAAAGAACGGTGCATACATTGCATCTTCTGCAGTAATCTTGTACAGATATGGTCTGAAGTCCAGATCATAGGAGAGGACAGACACACGTCATCAGCCTCATAAGTTTTGTGTCTTTTTCAACCAACACAACAGGAAGACCAGCCAGCTGGTTTACTTCAAATCTTTTTGCTTGCAGGTAAGCGTAGGAACTTCTGAACACTTCAGCTCGTGTTTGATCAGCTGGTCAGTTTCACATGGTGACTGACAGATGTTTCTTATGTTACTGGAACACAGTTTGGAGGTGGTTCTTCATGAGCTCCTGCATTTTTTATCATTTTCTGAAGACTTTGTGACATAATGGCAGGTCTATAATTGGCATGGAGGTCCAAATCAAATCTTGATGCTCAGGTTTTTCTCAGTCAAGAGCCTCTAATTTTAACAGTAGTTCCTTCAGCAGCAAATGGTCGGTGGTAGTTGGACAGTTCTTTTCGAATCAATACTGGAAAAATGAATTTGATGTCAGCAATGCTTTCCAGCAACCTTTCCTGTGTCTTTGGCATCACATGCTTATACAAGGCTTCCTGAAAAGTAATGATGATTTCAGTTTCAGGTCTTCAATTCTCCCTTTTCCTTTTGCTTCTGATTCCAGCTGGTACGCAAAATTTATTATCTCATCGTTTGACACAACATGCTTCATTCCAAATTCTCTGACCAGCTCTTTGCTTTTGTTTTACTAAAGTCTCCTTCACACAGCTCAGTCCAAAATATCTCAGGAACAAATTATCTGAGGCAGCATTGTTTGTACAGCTCCACACTTCATCAAGTAGTATGATGCAGGCTCCAGTCTACCTTGAGAACTGCGAATCAGTTTCACCGTCTTCAGTGAGGAGATGATAATTTCTTTCCTTCAAAGAGTAATGTAGTGACAGCAACAGCTTGAGGCTGTGAAGAATCTGTGTCTCTGTGAGTTGGTGTACAGCAGGCAGAATGAACTTCATGAAATACTGCAAATCATCCAGGACTGAATGTTGAGTGTTTCTGACAGCTGTAGTTCTCGGGTTGTACTTGAGAAAATGCTGTTGCTGTTGGGCAGGTTGAACAAATCTGGAAATCTCACTGAATAAGAGTTGTTGAGAACATAAACCTTTTTAGGTCCATCAATCCTCACTCGTTCACCATGTGTTGTTTCAAATATTGGTAAGGATTTGAGTTTCCTCACATACTCTTGATTGTCTTTGGACTTGGATAATCCCGATTGCAGGAACATCTGAAACTCCTTCATATCATCATTTGAAAGGTGGGAAAACTCTGGATGATTAATGTTGTACACTTGATCCAACACTGAGCTTTGATCATCTACATTAAGAAGTTCATGATGTAGACATGAATATACCTGTTGGCCCATCTCAGAGAAGAAAACATGATCAGACGTCATAAAACCAAGTTTAAAGAGGATGCCTGATATGTCTTTATGTGAGGCAAACACAACACTTGAAATGTGTTTCATTGTTTGCAGCAAGTGCTTGTTCTTCAACCTTGGACACACAACAGGTAAAATGTAGCAGTCACTGAAGAGTTTCCTCACTTCACTGAGTATCAGATTTGACTCGTCATCTCTAGATGTTGGTGCTTTAATTTCACTCATTATGAACCTCCAAAGTGATTTCAGCCACTTCAACATTTTCTCATTTGGGACATGAAGACCACTGTGTGGATCAACATAGCAGTTCTCAAGAAGAAGCTGAATTAATGGTTTCAGATATTTTTCCGAGCAGGGCAATGTCATTTTTTGGATGATTCCAAACTTTGAAGAAGTTAATGTGGTCTTTGTTTGTCTGATAGTCTGCAAATTTGTCCTCGTAGTGAAAGAAGAGATTTTCATATACTGATATCCACTTGGGTGACTGGGAGTTGAAAACTGTCAATATTTTCCTTTTGTGAGAAGAAGTGGAAGTCCATGAGTAAATTTGAATTGTCCTGGGTGACCTTTGTGAGGAGAAATCTTTTAAACAAAAACTCAAGAGCTCTGAACATCTTTTCTCATCTTTGATCAAAGTAGCACTTATGGGTAAAGGCAAATCCTCATCTGTTTGGGTTGGATCATTGAGAGGTTTTGCTCGTAGAAAAGTCTGCACAGTGGAGGGACTGACCTCTTTCACTTCAACCCCAGCAGATCTGAAACTTGTCCAAATCTTCTGCATGTTTGTGGAATAAGGAACCAGCTTCATTCCAAGATCTTCCAAGATGTTGTTCAGATTGAAATTTCCTGAGGTTGTCAGATAAGGTGACTTAGTAGAGTCTGTTTCACTGACATTACACCAGTCAAATGAGTATTCTTTAATTTTCTTATCTGCAATTTTCCGTGTTGAGCTCTTCATCACAGGGATTACATCAAGGCCTTTTCCTTTCAGTGATCTGTATACTCCATGTATCATTTCATGCCAGTCTGGGCAAACATCTTTGGACACAGTTGGCCAAAAACACAAGTATTCTGTACTGAAACATGATTCAATAAATCTAAAGGAAACTTTCTTAGCTGCAATGCTGCACCTGATGTAATGCAGGAGATCTGCATAAAGCGGAGCAATGACGTTCTGTTTCAAAGACTCATTCCAGCCTGATTTCTTACTCTTCCCATCTTCTTTCCAAAGGCTTCTCCTGGCAGAATCAACCTCAAAGTTTCCATTGACATGTACTGGCAGTCCAGTTTTCCCTGGCAAAGGAAGTGAACAAAAGGCTTCTCCTTTAAAATCCATGACGCTGGATCCTTTTGTGTTCACACGTGCAGCTAATGATGCTTGGGGAAGTTTGTCTGATAGTTTTAATTCAAAGCTGTCTTTGAAGGAGCCAAACTGTTCTGCAACAATCCACTTACTTTGTCTTTTATCTGAGGTGGAAATCACAGTTTCATAGAAAGTCTTTTGTGTTGCTAATTTCTCTGATTTCAGTGCATTTTGTAGATGTTTTACAAAAGCATCTTTTCTTCCCGACTTTTCTGTGGCAGATTTTTTCAACCTCAAAGATGGTTTTAAGTCCTCTTGAATCTTCACTGATTTCATGGACTGTGATTTTGCAGATGTTTTTCAGAAAGAGAATTAGTCCTTCAGGATCTTCAGACAGGGCAGAGCACAGTTCTTTCATGTCGCGGTCAGTGACTCCTTGCTGTGATATTTTGGAGGTATTTGCATTTGTACCCATCCTCAGAGGTAATCTGAACATGGTGCCGTCTTTAAGAGAGAATTTGTCTGGAAGAAATGATTTGTAGACATCTACGTACATTTCTTTGAAAGTGTCAGCTAGTTTATAGCCAATGCCATATCGTGGTTTATTTGAATGATTTTCAATGTATTTTTGATTGGGGTCAGAAATGCAAAGTACTTCATCTCCTGTAAGGATCGAAGGACAGTCAGTCAGATGGTAAACAGAGTTGAATCCAACTCCGTACTTGCCTATCTTCCCTGGGGTGTTGTGCTTTCCTCCCTCTCCCAGCTGTTGAATTCCCTTAATGTCAGCATCAGAAAACACTTTGTTGTTGAACACACAAAGTGCTGGACCCTGAAGTTGGTTCCATTTCTTCCCAAATGTTTTTTCTTTCCCATGTTGTCTTTTGTCCCAGATGAAGTGAATTTCTGTTGCTTCTGCATCATCAGCATTTTGGATGAGCTCTTTAAGGATATCCTTCTTTGATGGATAGGCTGAAATTATGTTTTTAATACGAACAGTCAGCTGTTCCTGCTGTTCAAACTCAAAAGCTAATGGTGAAGGGTCATTAACTATGTGGTTTTCCAAAGTATGATGCCTTGTTGTTTTGATTCCAAGGTGGCGAGCCATAACACGTGGGATATTCTCGTGACACAATGTGACACCTGAAGTGAGTGGCATCCACGGGCTGTCATTGTAAAACAGCTCACTAGCAAACTGCAAAACTCCATGCTCATTGGGTATCAGACAGTCATCCGTGATTTTGACTTTGGCCTCAAAAATCCCTTTGTTTAAAATTGTGAGGACAACTAAGAGATCACTCTTTAGTAGGGGCTTGTTTCCATGTTGAGCTTTTAATTCCTGCAACACAGTTAGAAACTGAGTGATCGTGAATTGTTTTTCAACACCTATACATGTCCAGAGGTTCCTGAAGCTTGTGAAGGCAGCTGGAAGTACGTGGAGATAGGGCTTTGCTTCAAATTGCCCGTTCTCAGCTACACGGTCGACATTCACAAATGTATCGCCAATGAGGATGAATGGAAATGAACTTGCCCAGAGTGGGGTGCAACCGTTTCCAAAATGAGAGATCCACTGATCCAGAAACTTATAGCACTCAAATGCTATTTTGTAAAGCATGGCTCTGTCAATGGAGTGTGCTTGTTTGCTTCCTTCATGTAGCTGCTGGAGCACCACATCTGGCTTCGGAGTGCTGTTCACGCCCAAGATCTGTAGGACTGGATCACTGTGGTGTATTTTCAAATTACTATTATCCAGCACTGGTTGTGTCATGTTAACGAGAAGGGAGCATTTGTCACTAAAAACATCAGTGGGCCTTTTAAGTGTTACATTTCCTTCCATTTTTGCATCACCAGGTGAATATGCTGGAAGAAATGCAGTTGTCCTGAGTGTTTTCCAGTGGTGAGAGTCTTCATCATAAATGTGATTCTTCATCAGTTCAAAAAGGCACTTCAAGTGCACAAATGCTTTCTTTTTGTCAATGCTCCAGGTTTTGTTAATTGTGCCTGCTTTCTCTGTGATGTCTTCCAATGGGAGATGATCATTTGCCATACCGAGTTCCAACAAACGCTGAATCCTTTTTGGAGATCTGAAGTCATTTTCGGATCCACCAAGCAAGCGTCCCTCTTTTGGTTCAAAAAGACAGGCCACTTTCCCTGATGGATTCACAAGATTCCTGACATGTTGGAGCTGTCCATCCTTTGTGGGTATGCATGCATAGCAGAGCAGCAGACTGTCAATTTCTTTGATATGAAGGTCAATAGCATGCAGCACAAGGGTATCTCTACTCTTCGAGTCCATTGTAGTTAGGTTACTGAACACTGCTTCTCTGTAGAACTTCTCCCAGTTCCATGTCCTGTTTTGTAAAACCTTTTCTAGGCCAGCCTGTTTGAAGCTATTTCTCAGCCACAGTGGAAGAGGAACAACATGATTGGGTCCTTTTGCATATTTCTGGCAAACTTGCACTGCAAGGTCACCAATCTTTTTATCATTTTCAATGCTCTCATGTAGAAATATGGCATTGTTCATTGAGAACCATTGTTCTCCATCACTAAAGAGCTCTGGACCAACAGAGTCATCAACAATAGTTGAGTAAAATGCATCCACTAAAGGCTTGAAAGTTTCAGTCACTTTCTCTCTCTCAGGCCAAAAACTGTGATAACAGTAACTCACCAGCTGCTTATCTTCTGACATTTTCTTTAGTGCCTTGAGTACAGTAACATATGCTGTCACTACTGGATCCTGAAGGAGAGCTTTGTTCCAGTCATTTTTCACTCCAGTTTCCCACAGACCTTTTCGGTTGCTTGTCACCGCAAATGTGCCATTTACATTGACAGGAAGACCTGTGTGAATGGGAAGAGGAAGGAAGCAAAAGGCCTGTCCAACAAGATCTGTTCGTAATGTGGTGAATTTTCCAGTTTCTGGATCATTTTGCAAAGGCACAGCAATCCCTCCAATGGGCAAAGAGAAACTGGCCTGCTTGTTTTTGTGAAGGGCCATTTTAAAGGACTCATCTGTCCCAAAGCAGTTGTACAGGAGCCAGAACTGAAGTTTAGTTTTGTTAGACTGCTGACTGGATATTTGGATAATTCTGACTGTGCAAGATTCAATTAGTCCTTTGGATTTACCATCAAGTTTCATCAGTGATTTCTCAGCTTCACGTTGGTTGGACACACTGCTGTCATCAGGAATCTCCATTGCACTCACAGTGGTTTTGGACACAGAGAAGATGGTCTCTATTTCATTTTCTCTTGGTGGAGTTGATCCATTGTGGGGGATATTTTGGAGGGATAATGTAATGATGTTCTTTAAAAAAAGCAGATGGGTTTGTGAATTCTTAGAAAAGAGATGTTGAAAATCAAGGATATTGTGTTTTTGATACACTTTTGGGTTTATTTCTGATTTGACAGCTTCTTCTTCACTTCGGAAAGGTAGTTTGATCAGAGTGCCTGGATAGGGTTCAGGAGGACTTTTTCTGGTAAAATTACAGTCAAAAATGTTTTCATATGATCCAAACTGACCAGGAAAACAATGAAAGAGTTGCTGTTGAGAGAGATCGAGCTTGATTCCAGGATTTGATTTATGTTTGATATGTTTTGTGAGATGAGTAACATTTGGATCAAGTATGAGAAGACTGTTGCCACTAAGGATGGAGGGGACATCTGTCACATGATACACAGTGTTGAATCCAAGTCCAAACTTTCCAATTTTTTCCACTTTGTTTTCCTTTGAGGCTGAGCCAACTCTGACAATATTTTTCCAATCCTCTGCTGTAAACTGCTCGTTATTGAAAGCCCAAAGACAAGGTCCCTGACAAAGAGCCATGTCAGGGTCAATCAGGCTTTCAGGGGCATCTCTGTGTACTCTGAAATCCACCAAGAACTTGCAAACATCTGCCCCAGCATCCTCTGCATTCTGGATGAGCTCTTTGAAGATGTCACTGTCTTCATCGTACTCTTTAAGAATGTTTTTTATCCTCATTGTTATTGGTTCAGATTGTCCACACTGCTCTATTCCTATCTCCTCTGGATCAAGGATGTGGGTACTGAGAAAACGAATTTCCAGCCATTCAGCCGCTGCTTTTGGGATTTCCTCATGTATGACATAAATTTCCTCTTCTCTGCAGTTTAGTTCTTTTAGTCCATTTTTGCTTACATCACAGAAAAGAGCTGTTGATCGTGGTTTAAGGGTAAATTTTCCTCCCTCAGCAATAACTGGCACTGGGATGTCATCCTGAACTGTTTTCTTCTCTTTCCAGAGCCAGTTGAGAATTTCTATTGACACTTTGACCTCTGAGGAACTTGCAAATGGCGGCTGTCTTGCTTCAATTGTTTGCTGGATGGAGTACAGAATGCCCAAAATGTCTTCACTGGAAAGTACTTTTCTCAGGCCAAATCTCTGGAACAATGTTCTGTATGGCAAAAATTCACTTGGTACCTTCCCAATGTAAGAACTCAGATCTAGATTATTTGGGTATTCAAGAACCAGATCCTGGGGTGCAACAAACTGGTTGTGAGTCCATAGCCAGCATGTCTCCTTGCTCATCATTGTAACAAATACAGAGACATTGTCTTGCATGTGTTTGTAAATGCTGTGCAGCTGTCTTTTGAAGTCTACATCTGTGTCAGGATTAACCATTTCCAGTGCTTTTGATTTCAAGACTGACAGATTCTCAATCACTTTTTCAGGTGGTGGTAGGTCTTTGAGCCCAAGTCTGTTGCTAACTCTGTCACTGAGCTTCCCTGTTAGTGGCATTACATGTCCAACAATGTCCTTATACACAGAATGTCTTATTTCATTTGGGCAAAACAAACAATACTTCTGAGATTTATCACTGAATTGTTTCTCACTTCCAGGTTGTTCACATGGGATCCATTTAAGCATTTTGAGGCAATGAATTTGTTTGTGAGAAAACTTTGACAGTAGATCATTACTTTCCAACATTTCCAACAGAACCTGAGCTCTTCTTAGAGCCTCAGTTTGTGAGTTCACACACAGTTTGTCAGTCAGCGTGGCAGCATGTAGCAAATGTTCAGGTGAGACATCCATCTCTTTATTCAGTAATCCGATTTCTGTTAAGCTTTCCAGCGTCTGCAGTGAATGAGTGTATGAAGGCGGTGGAAAGAAGTCTGACTCAAAGATGACTTTAAAAGTCTGAATTCTTGGATCAAAAAAGTCAGATGCCTTTTTCAGCTGTCCATTCACCTCAATGAAGCTCAAGTCCTTACAGTTAGATTTCAGGGATTCGTTTTGTGAGAAAAGCACCTTACCATGCTGTAAAACCCAAGTCATTGTTTTTTTAGTGTTGTCACTGCTACAAGCGCCTTTCCTTATGCTGTCAACAAGAACATTGGCTGCTTCGGCGGTGTCCAAGAGATGAACTTTGAGCAGCTGTAACAGTCTGCGGTCAGTCTCAGTAGAACACTGGATTATGGAATCAGGCATAGGGAGCTCTGTTGGTACTGTTAGGCCTGAGATCAGAAGCACAGCTTGTTTTGATTGAGCTGCAACACTGAATCCTTTCATGGTTTGAAACAAAGGCAACTTCAACAGAAAATCTTTCTCTGTTTTTGAGAGAGAATCCAGATAAGAGAGATAATCTTTTAGTTCATTGTGTGCTGTGTGAGAGGCAGATGTGAGTTCTGTGATAAGATGCTGGAAATCTAAATTCATCAAGACCTTCAAAACACTCCTTGGAGATGGGCACAGCACATACGAGTCAAGGGCTTCATGCTTGAGCCACTCATTTCCTCTCACCACTGTGCCACCAACTTTGTTCACCAGCTGAGCTATTTGGTCTGGCAAATTCAGCTGTTTACTTTTCTGAAAGATCAGGGTTGTGCTCTGCTGTAGTTTTGCTACTGATACAGTCTGACTGCCAGACAGAGGACTAACTGGTATTAGAGGTATGTCAGTGAAAGGACTTAACTCGTTAAAATGACTGTTGAGAAACCTCCAGAATTCTTGGAACCAGTCTAAAGGTGGATGCTGACTGTTGTTGTTGTCCCATGTAACAAGGTTCTTCCCTGTCTGTTTCCAGTCTGGTGGCAAATATCGTCTTGCATATTCAGCCACATGGGATGCATCAATGTTGATGACCTTGAAGAAATCTGAAGAGCAGATTAAAAAGATTTATTTTTTTTAAAGTTAAGAATAAATGTGTGTGCTAAAATGTGTAGCTGTGTACAAATGACTCTGTATTGTTTAAAAATACTTTCACTTACTTCTTCTGGCCAGTTCTTTCAGATGGGCACTGCAGGCTGGAGTCAGATCATGTGGGATGAAGAAGGGTTTACAGAATGGCAGCAAGACTCTATAAAAAAGTGTAATGGATTATGTGGATCAAACTGTTAAGAGTTCATTCAATATAGAAATATTCCTGAACCTTCCAAATATTCAGTTACAATCATTATGTGAATAACACATAAAAATGGCAACTTTAGTCATAATGAATATAACATTTATTTTAAATATTGATAGATGTATGGAAACCCTACCTTGGAAATTCATGGCTGTCAATCAAAGCAGTGTCTTCCTCTCTGTATGTGAAATATCTGAAAGAGCCATCACTGAGTGGAAGGAGGTGAAGACCCTCAAGTTCTTTGTATTGTTCATCCCCTAAAATGTACTCCAAAAGACTGAGTTTGTCATCTTTGGTGATGTTATCCACACCGGTCCTGTGGAGAATGGCCCTGAGGAATGCTGGAGTCACATGTTTTAGGGTAGTAGGGTTTGGGTAGGCCTCATTTATGGCCTTTGCAACACTAGCTGGTAAAGTGACAAGATTTTCTCCACATGACACTAAAGCCCTTTTAATGGCAGACAATATGTTGGTGCTTGTTGGGCCATTGCAGGGGAAAACAGCTTCTGATGGAGAGATAAACTGTCTTTCATCTTTAGCAAGAGACAGGATGGCCACGTTCTGTCTGAATAAGTGATGAAAAACATCCAGAGTGAGAGCGTGCCATTTTTCTTTGTGTTGTATCTGAGTGAGATCTGGCCACAGATTGTACACAGAGGAAACAGGGAGGATAGAGTTTTGGGCAAGTTTAATGGCATCTTGAATGATCTTGATGTATGCTTGTGGAAACACCTTCTTCATCAGCATTTCATTCCACAAAGCATGTTCATCATGTCTCTGGTCTTCCTCTTGCCATTTGATGTGTCTTCTATTGTCTGTGAGGCCAAAGCATGCATTGACATAAACTGGGAGTCCTGTCTTATTGGATTCATTGTTTGGAAGGGGGAGAAAGCAGCTCAGTCTGCTCTGGCTACAGTCTCTCTTCTCACCACAGGGGAATGCCAGGTCAACTTGAGGTAAAAAGCTCAACTTCTTTGTAAGCAAATCGAGATCTTCTGCAACGCCCTCTTTCATGGTACATGTTGTCAGAAGCCACTTTGTCTCTTTTTGGTCTTCTGAACTCACAGTTATAACTTTGAACCTTGTTAGACCCTCAGTGACTGACTCCTCTTCCGACTCCAAAACACCATCTGTGGGGACTGAAGATTTCACTTCAAGTCTGGTGTTAACAGCTCCATCTTCACTAATATGTAACAAGGACACGGAGGTGACATTTTTCAAGAAGAGGAGGCTCAAATCTGCATCTGCAATGAAGCTATCAAAAAGCTCAATCACTTTATCTGAGTCATACAGATTATCAGAAATCTCTGATGCTTCACTGCGTAAAGGAAATCTAAAAATTGTCCCTCTGAAGTGCTGATCCTCCATGACAACTTTTGACCATCCATGTTCACACACATGTGAGACTATATCTCTAAATGGTTGGAACTGATCACTCATATTCATCAGAACGTCTTGGTCTTCAGCATCATCCAAAGACCACCGAAACCCTCCACTTCTCTCTCCAAATATTTTTTCTTGGGGATCCATCATGCCAAGGTGGCCTGAACTGAATATACTTGGGACATCTATGAACAAAGGAAAGATATGCTACTGTCAATTGTTTATTTAAAAAAACATTACTCTTATCAAGTGTGATAACTACACATAGTTTCACCTGTTATGTGGTAAACAGAGTTGAAGCCGATTCCAAACCTCCCGACTTTGTTCGGGTCGTCACGCTTGACACTCCTTCCAGCCATCTGAATTCCTCCCCAGTCGTCCTCAGTGAATGCGGCATTGTTGTAGGCATAGAGAGCAGGACCTTCGTAAAAATAAAACATTGTCATGGCTTGGTGATAATACATAAAAAAAGAAAAAGAAAGATTGAAAAAAGACCCCTTCCCCCCCAACAATCTATTTTCCTTATTGTCTATTTTTTTTCTTTTTAACAGTTTTTTCATGTAAAAAGCAAAAGAAACGTTAGAAACCTATGTTTTTGAAAAAAGGTTGTTTATTTATTGTTATTCAATAAATACCTTGATATTTTCCCAGTTCTTCAGTCCAAAGGCTCTCAGTCCCATAGCTTCGCTCATCATGGATGAAAACCACTTTTGTGGCTTGAGCATCATCTGCATTTTGAATCAGTTCCTGGTTGACCAACAAAAACAACCATTAACAGAAGACAGCCAATGGAAGCTAGTAGGGCTGCAAAAATTCATCAAGTAATTTAATTCTAAAAAACATTCTCGACACAAATTCTTCTATGCTGTGTTTAACGCACAGCTCTGTAGCGCGCTCATTTGTCAAACAACGTAAATGCTAGCTTTTCAAAAATACTGATAACACAATAGCAGCAGTGATGCTGATGCTGGCACAGTTTAATGTGGAGCCAGAGTCTGTTTACACAGAGCAAAGAGTCAGAGCCGTTAGCGAGAACGGTGAGGTCAGGATGAGTGAAAGAAAACGCTTTTCTAGCGTCCAAAACAGCAGGGCTGTTCCTGTAATTACCATTAAAACCTTTACTGGAAAAAAGCTCCTGGGAGTTTAGTCTGACACCAGACTGGTAAAATCATCATTTAATTTCATAAAAGCGATACCTTCAGCAAACAGGGGTGAGGCTAAAGGGGGAGATGGGGTGTACCTGACCTGAGGGTTTTTAAACTTACCTTTTAATAATGTCAGAAAATCTTCCAACAAGACAGAGTAAAGGTACATTTTTATTCCTTAGTTTAGTTTGTGATTGAGATTTTTATATATCTTTTGCATTTAAGAAACTGTTTTCTTTAAAAGCTAAAATTTCAATATAGATTTTATTTTATTTATTTTTTTACAGATCTTGTATGCAGTTAAACTTTAAAACATTGCAGTGTGTAAAATGGAAACCAATGCACTGCTGGTTCTTTCTCTTTTGATTATTTATTATTGCTCATTAATAAGACAAAAGTATTTCCTATCAATTACTCGAATAATCAATTGAATAATCGATAGATTACTTGATCCCTAAAATAATTGATAGCCGCACCCCTACAAGCAATTTTGCCTTACTTTAGCAGGAAAGGTGATGTGAACAATGGTTTTGTTCCAAGAAGTGTCCCATCTCTCCTGTGAACCAGCATACCAAACCCTGAAAGCGACTCGTTTAAATGGGATCTAGCCCTGCTTTAATTAGCCATTTGGGTTTCCTACTGTAACATCAAAATGTGTACAATGAAAAGATCTGTCTCAGTTTCTACTGTTAACATTTATTTGCTTCATCCATTTGCACATTGTTAATCAACTTTTTAATTATAATTCTTTAAACTAAACAGTTGTGGTTGAAAGTTTACATACTCTCATCATGGTCGTGAATGCCATGGTAATTTGGGACTTTCCTGATTTCTTTGAACTGTTCTTTTTCCTCGGTGGAATAATTGTACAGCATATATTTTGAATTATTTAAAAAACAAGAATTGGATGCACAAGGTTGAATTTATTTTAGATTTTCTCTAATCCACAGAAGGCCAAAATATAATATATATATATATTATATACATACAGTCACTTAAATCTTTTAAGTGCTACTGAAGGTTCTACAGTGTCTTTTACAATGCCAAGGCCTATTAACTTCTTATCATCATTATTAAATCATGACTGACTACAACTGAAAGTTTACAGGATTTACATTTATTTCTTACAGACCTTGGTCTGTAAGAAGACCCAAAGACCCATTTTTTTTTTGAGGACTTAGAGGGTGCCAACCAAGAAAAAAGCCCCTGCTCCAAAATTGGCACCTTCTGCTCAACTAAAATTTGCAGCTTCCCACAAGGACAAGCCAAATACATTCAGGAGAAAAGTTTTATTGTCAGACAAAACAAAGATTCTGGTATCTGGCCACAATGAAAAGCAGTGAAGGTGAGTCTTTCAAACAGAAGAACACTAATGTACATGGTGCTTATGTGGTGCAAGTGGTGCAAAACCTCAGAAAAAAAACAGAATTATAGTAATGCTTGCAGTCAACTTGCAGTTTACATCCATGTTTCCAATAATCCACTAATTTGATCCCTATCCAAGTCAAGTATCTGGGATAGAGAATATTGTTTGCAGTACAGATCTTGAAGCTCAAAAAACATGTTACATGTGCTCACGTTTGACTTGTAAAGTTGATTCCACACACAAGTTTATAGCTATGATAGCCAAAAGAGTTTTATATATATTTGTTACTACAAAGAAACTGCATCCAAGCAGCAAAAAAGATCAAATAGTCACACAATTTTCACAAGGTACACATCTAGGATTAGTGTTGCAGTATTAAACAATGGCCAGAAGAGTGTTTTTTTAAATATCATGTTACTGTAAACCAGAAATTTGACCCTTTGGATATAAAATATCATCATTTCCTAAAACGTATCCATTTGTGTGAAATTTGGTCAAAATTAGTTTATGAGTTCTTCACACTATGAAAGTTGGACAGAACCACGGTGATATTAGTCACTGAAGTCTGTTATGAGGCCACAATCTTCGTGTTTTTTTGCTGTCATTATCTTGTTATTTTTTTTGGAAATTGGGTGTACAATGGTGTATCTTACTGTGAAAACAGTGTTTTTTAATAACAAGGAGTTAGCCCGATAGCACAGACTAGATAACCCTCCTTTGTGACAGTTTAAATGATCAGATTATGATTTATTTAAAAATGATTTACAAAATGGACTAAATGGTTTTTTATCAGCAAGGTACAAAATGCAAAAATGAGTAACTGAGACCATTTATTCATTAGGAAAGCATTTACTGATCAGAGCCAAGGGACAGTTTCGAAACCGGATTTCTAAAGGACTGAAAATCCTTTTGCAACCCCATGAAGTACTTTAAGAAGTAACTGATAAAATGGGCTTTTGGCAAAACATTACACCAACCTTCAAAATTTGTCCTCCATCTGGATATCGACGTAGAATATCTTTCAAGTAGTCAATGAAGGGCGGTGCTGTGGCCCCAAAAGAAGTCCTATAAAAAAGCAACAGTATCAGCAGAGAAATTAAAAAGCACTGAGTTTGAATTTAAATTAAACCAAAGTGAGTCCTCCTGATACACTGATTATAGGAAAGAGCTAATATTAAACAAGCGTGTGTATTTTACTTGTATTCTTAGCCATAAAGTTCTCAACTTTCAATCAGATAACAGCTTATGATGAAATCAGAAGATACTTTATGGGACAATAAATTTAAAAGGGGCAGGTACTTGATGTAATTTGGATGATAAAACGTTGAATACGAACTTTGCATTTAGTATGTAATTGTAGGGAACTGGTTACAAATGTTTGAACTCATTCATGGAAATGACTGAAGATGTGCACTCAAAGACTAATAAAAACATTTCATATAGTGATTCAAATAATTACACACTGAGCAGTAATTCAATTCAATAAATAATTTGACCTACAAGTAAAATGAAAAAATCACATTAGCGCCAAAAATATTCATATGCATCAGCACTTCCTACAGTACTATAGAGCCACATATTTTTTGCGTACAGTACTTCCTACAGAAGTACTGTTCTGTAGGATGTGCACAGTGGCGGTCCTAGCCTGTTTGGCGCCCTGGGCGAACACCCCTCTGAACCCCCCCCCCCACACACACACACACACGCACACACACACACACGCACACACGCACACACACACACACATGTATGCAAACGGCTACTAAACAGACATCATAATTCGTCATACAATGAGAACAGGACAAATCAACAATTGACACTGACTAATTAATATTATATTATTGTATATATTGTTTGGAGTTTAGTCTGTTACTGTTACTATTTTTACCAATTCTTCTTGGAGGAACTGTAACCCACATAATTAAGAAAGTATTCTGAAAGTTATCCAATGACACATCTGCTTACCTGTATCTTTCTCCATGTAGGAGCCATAATTAAATGTATTGAATTTTAATAATCACTGGGTTTTCATTTGTTTGGTTGCTATGGTGATGTGTAACGGGAGTCACGTGGGTGGTAGCGGCGACGTTAAGAGGGCGTTGTCAGTCTGTCATTCACTGGTTTGATTTTGACAGAGCAGGGCTGGGTAGCCGTGGTTTTTGTTGACCGCAGCACAACCAGTTTCCCCTTCTTGCATTAGAGCCTGTGATGTTTTAAGAGTTTGAATCGCGAGCCGATCACATTGCTCTGTAAGCTTTTCAAGCACTTTAATAAACAAGCAAGCAATTCCACCTCTCGCATTATTGCGTAAAGTTGACAGCGCGTCAGGAAAATAGGCTCAGTCCCCGGCCTCTAGCGACTGTGGAAATCGCTACACTCCTCTTCTTCTTTTCTCTCTTTTTAAACTTTAAAAACGGGTTGTGTGTGAGACTTTAAATCAACAAAATATAAAATATACATTTTAAATTTTTATTGATCCCTTTACCCCGAGTCCTAAAGTGTATATTTAGTTTTTTACTCTTAAATATTTATTGTTTGTTTACTTGCACTGCTGTAACTGGAGCCTCGTCGTCTCGTCTCTCTATATGCTGGACTGTATGTAGCGGAGATGACAATAAAGTTTACTTTGACTTCAGCAGCGAGCAGGCGCACCGAGGGCTCTCGCGCTCACTTTCCGCGTATAGAATTTTGAAAAAACATCGGTGCAAATTATAAGTCTGTATCATGATGTCTGGTGTTGTCGTGTTTGTTGGTTTGTTTTTATTTTGTTTTATTTTGCGAGTTGGTTATTAGATGCTGCTCCAGCCACCCAGAGAATCCCCCGCCGCCCCGCCCTCTCCTCCCTGTGCCGCAAGCAGCAGGCGCACCTCGCAAACGGAGGGCGCCCTTACTCCCAGCAAATGGGCGATAGAAAGCCGATCGGTGCCTATGACATTCCCAATATGCGCTGGCATGATGTCGGGGCAGCATGAGTACAAGCAATTTTTTTTTTTGCCGATGCCCGTGATGCCGCCCCCACCACGATGCCGCCCGGGCAACCGCCCGTGTCGCCCGTATCTAAAACCGCTACTGGATGTGCATAACAGTATTTCCTATTGTTTTATATACAGTAGGAAGAACTGTATACATTACATTAAAGGAAAAGCAAAGCAACTCACCGAGCTTTCTTCTTTGCTTTCAGACTCATTGTTCCAGGGTTGGTTCCTGTAGGAAATTCAGGGTATTGTGACACACTGGAAAGCAGAACAAAGTCATACAACATATCCTCCTGAGAACCAGCCTATTCGTTTATGTCCTCTGTAATAGACATTTGTTTTTTGGTCTATATCTTTTGACTTATTTGAGATATTCCAGTGAGTCCTGGTGTACTAAATAGAGGACATTCTGGGCTTTCCATTGATATCTCATGTGTTTGGGTGGCCTCTGTCATCCCCAAAGAGGAAGGAAATATACACTATCGCTGAATAGCAGCCAACTTCCTGTTAATCAGTTTGAATAAAAAAAAAAATCAAATATCAGCTACCTACACGCTGCACTGTTTTTAGATACAATGCAATGCTATGCAAACTAAACTATGAAGAGCCACACTGTACATATTTGAACATCCTTTAAGGAGTGTAGTATACTAAGTAGGTAACTGCAATACCGATGATATTTAAAGATTAAAATCATAGTACCTCGCTCATGAAAGTGAACGGTCCCATCTGGTCCAGTTAAAGTAATGATCCTACATCAGTCTGCTTTATATAAAGGCTGCTGATGGCCAATCGCAACGTGGCACGTGGACTTCTGCTCAGGTTTTGTTCCATTTTCTCCCTTATTCTGTTAGAAACGAAACCAAAAGAAACAAAAACAGCCACATTCTTCAAATGTTCTGAGTGAAACGAAACTTTCAGAGCATCTCATGAAATTCATTCAGTGCTTTCCAGTGAGGACAGTTGTCCCGCCGCTCGCTAGATGATGCTGCAGCCCGTTTTATCGGAAAACGGGCTGCAGCATCATCTCAAAGGAAAACGATAAGATGTAGACGACAGTGTTCCGCCGTTATTTAACTCTGGTTAATATGGTGTTTCTACGGCGTTCGCACGAAAAGTACTTACATTCAAGCACATTGCTTAGGAAGGATGAGAACGGTATGTGAAAATTGTTGTTTGTGTGCTGCTTGCGTCCTCAAATATCTTCCGCATTGTTTAAAACGAACCACGGCCTACAATAGTTGGTAGGCTGCTAAGTAAGCTAGTGCACATACTTGTTATATTCGCACAGGTCTTGTTGTCGCCTATTTGGCCGACAAGGAGCGATAATGCGATCATAACCTATACAATATGCCCAAAAACCGATGAAGGATATGCGGCTTGTATTTCACCTGAAACAGCGATAAAACCGATTGGTCAGTAAGCAGGGGGGCATCGATTAAACAGTGCGTCCCCCCCCCAATAAAATAAAATTAACAATAATTATGTCATGTTTGTCTCTCAGATGCTCCCATCATCTGTAAGACAGTGAAAACCCCTCCCCTGCTGCTGTGGGCGTAGATGGCACCATGCTGGATAACACCGGTGATCAAGTGGAGCACCAGTCTGGGCGCTGCTCAGACTGTGGGTGCAGTTTTAATCTTTCACATCCTGACTCTGAGCCTGATTCTGATGACACTCCAGCCGATCCTAAACAGCAGAATAAAACAGACAGTTCTTCCAAATGCCCATCCTGCCAGGCAGGCAGCAGCCCCCAGAATGGACGCCGGCCACACCGGCGCATCCGCCTGGACCCTCACAGCTGCAGCCTGTGCTCCAAAACCTTCATCTCTTCCGCTCACCTGACCCTTCACCTTGCTTCTCACAATAAGGAAAGGAAGTTCAAATGTAACACCTGTGGCAAGTTCTTCCATCAGTCCTCCCACCTAATGGCACACAAGATAATCCACAGCGGAGACAGGCCGTTTAAATGCCCAGATTGTGGTAAGACCTTTGGGCGCGCTTCACACCTGAAGACCCACCGTCGACTCCACACAGGCGAAAAACCTTTTAAATGCACTTACTGTGACAAGTCCTTCACCCAGAAGGCTGGGCTACTGGCACACGTTCGTCTGCACACCGGGGAGAGACCATACAAGTGCGAGCAGTGTGGCGAGGGCTTTCGCTCTTTGTCACTGCTGCTCTCTCACAAGGCTCAAGAGGCTTCCGGACAGGCCAAGTCACTGTCTCCACCACCGCTCAGCCAGCCTCAGAAAACACAAACCAACGGCGAAGATCTGAAATGCGGCGTCTGCTGTCGCACTTTTGTCAGGTCATCTTATATCAGGCTGCACATTCGCCTCAACAAAGGACAGCGACCTTATCACTGCAAAGTGTGCAACAAGACGTTTGTCAAACTGGAAACATTTGTGAACCACTGTGACAAACACCTGAGACAGAAAAAGGATAAAAATAAGGGGGTGGAAGACAAAGTCGTCAAACCTCCCCTGTTTGTTCCGCTCTCCAGGCCTTCTTCTCCTGAGTCCTTACCTGCTCAGCAGCTATCCCAGGAGGTCAACACACGCTCCAGAGCAAAAGCAAAGATTAAAACAGAGCCATAGCCAGAAGGAGAGCGTCAGCTGAGACAGAGATGGTGGCAGTAGTGTAATGTTGGTGTTTTAAAAGGTTAAATGTTTACAGATGATGGTAAGAAAGGGACAAACACCAGATTGATAGTTGAAACAGTTCCAATTTTTATTTAATTTATATCAATGTGAGTTCACTAATTGTTATTTTAAGATGGTGATTTCCATTGTGAGCAGTTATCTTTAAGCACTATAATATTTTTATTGAGGTATCTTTTAGGCTAATGTTTGTAACATTTCAAAGGCGTACATTGTTCTGATCTTACAATGTTAAAATGAAAAAAAGGTCATATCTCAAACCATTGTAATGTATGGTTTTCGTTAATCTGTTCTTCTAAATGCATAAAAGCCTAGTGGCATGTATGTACAACCAATAAAAAATGTAAGTTAAATGCTTATTGTAAAACAATATGCCATTTGATGAAAAGTAACATAGTGTGACTCAATCTTGTCTTTTTTTTGCACCTCAGTAAACAGAAAAACAACTGATGTTCCAGCTGTGCGACACAGCGCTGCTTTATGTAAAGTACTTTTGCCCTTCAATAAAAATGGGCAGTAAACGTGCTCTTAGGGTGTCATCACCTGTGATTGCAGCAATCAGGCTCATCACTATGATAGCAGGCATTCCTCTGGCACATTCATTGCAACATGTGAGCAACACACCAGTCCGCTTCAGCAGCAGTCTCACAGCCGAGCAGTTTAATTTTATTAGACTGTTTTTCTATTTTAGATCTCCAACGGTGATGAGCGAATATGTGTCACCTCCACATGGGGAAACTCTTTGTTCCAGCCTAAGGACAGAGGGGAGGGAGAAATGGCAAGTCAACAACTTTATGGGCAGGGTTAAGTTAGGAGATTGTCTTTTTCATTGTTGTTGCACAAACAAACAACCCTTCCAAAGAACACTCATATAAAAAGTAATAAATCAACCTTCCAATTCTTTATAATCAATACATATCTCAGATAAAGTGCATATAGTAAATAAAGATGTTTGCCTGGGCGTTGTCTGGATTGTCTGTGCTCCCTTTAATGGTCCAGTGCAGGGTAACGGTCATGTGGCGCCTCCAGACAGGATTTCTCTGGAGGACAATGGTTCCACTGATCGAGTCTCCTGCGCATACACTTACTGGCCTGTCTAGCATGAACAATGTCTGTTTCCAGTGTGTTGGCCTGTAGGGAAAATGGACTAGTTGGTATGAAATCATATTTAACTAATTATGCATCAGATTTTTTTTTGTGCTTTTCATGTTTTTACCCAGAGTTGGGGCCAGTGTTTAGCTCCACGGTTGCACCTCCTGCTTCCAGGCTCTTGAAGCAAACAGTGAACCAGGCGGTGAATCCATGGAAAACTGCAGACTTCTCCACACAAAAATGAAACTGACCCTTCATTTGCTGAGAAACGAAACAGTCAAGCATTAGTAACAAAATCCAAGTTGGCTCGTTTACAACTTCCTCATAAAAAAAAAAATAAAAATGACCTCGAGGTCTCCCACTTGTAAAGTGTACATGTCGAGGGAGATGACATCACAGGGAGCAGCGAGGCAGTCACATGGATCAATGATGTGGCTGAACTTGGGCTTGGTGAAGAACTCCTGCTGTGCCAAAGGCCTCCAGAAACACAAAAGTATTTAGCACAAGGGTAAAATGAATTATCGGTGTACTCGTAAATTATTCTAACCTTACAATATGTGATAAACTGTGATATATAAAAATGTTAAACGTATAGACTGTGAACTTTTTCATGTATTAAGTCACTGTGGTCACAAATATCAGCTACTAAATAATGCACACTGCAACTGGTTAACATAAAGTCTGTAAACAGTAGCCTCAAAAAGTCTCTAATGTCACAGTATTAATGTATTATCACTGTTCCTTTTCATTAAATTGGACTGCAGTTTTTTAGCAATTCAGTGTTAGCACATGCTTACGCGTTAATAAAGAATTGAACACCTGCATGGTCTTTTTAGGCCATGAACCATAAAATTAAGCCTTATTCATATTAGCAACTGGGGAAATCTTCATTCGGTGATAAAAAGAGGAGTGTTATCACAACATCCTGGTGTAGAGAATCACACTTATGTTTCAGGGATATAAAAACCCTATTGCTGTTTTGTGAAATGCCCACGTAGGTTTTCCCTTCTCTCTCAAATACACACAAATTAGCCATTAATGTTCAATGAAAGGTAACCTCTCTGTTTGTCTCTGAGGTTTGCTGATAGACCTCTTTGTCAAGGTGAAGTTATACTGAGCTCTAAATTTTGTTAAATGGCACTGAGACCAGTAAATAGCTTATTTGGACTTCTATTATTTTCTTTGCAGGGGCGTCTTAACCTCCAAGTGCATTTTATTTAGTCAGCTAAACAAAATATTATTATAAATACTGATGAACAAAAAACAAGTCCCCAGATGAAAAAGATTCACGTTAGAGTTCAATTGCAACATTAAAGATAACTCAGTGATACCTATTTCTGTATTGTAAAGCGCTATATAAGTAAACCTTATTTACTTGTTACAGAAATTTGTGGTAAGAAACCTGGCTACGATACAACTGATGATGCCAAATTTTGTGTTATTATTTCAAAATTTCAACTTACAAGATAATAACCTGAAAATTTGACATATCACTTTTCAGTAACGGACACAAGCCTTCATAGTTTGGTCCTAATACTGACAGGTTTTTGTTTTTTCGCACTAGTGGAACTGTAGTAACTGGAACACAGATTAAAAGAGTGATCACTTACATTTTGGGGCTATTTATCACCAACCTATCAATATTCAATCAATAAAAGTAATTTCACTTTGTTCTGGTGACAAACTACAGCAATTTCTACATTTCATTCATCAGGCAGCGGGACAGAACCAGAGCTGAAACTGACTCTTCATTTCCTGAGAAGTTTAAAGTTCTAGAGCTCTAACGTGCTGCTGACATGGTAGAAACAGCAACACAGACAGCTCACTGAGCAGTAATACAAACACATAAATATATTTATTGTACTGCTCTGTGTGCTTGTGATGATCAAATCACCAGAGTAGAGTTTTTGAAGAATTACTCTCATATTATTTGCAGCTCCAGTGCTGCATTTTGCTCTCATCGTTTTATAATCTTTACATATTTCTGTTAGATGTTCTTATTTTGTTGATATTGTCCCTGATTGCACCATGCTGTCCACAGCTGATCATTTTGTGTGGAAGAAGAATGATGTGTGAAACACCTCTTTTTGTGTGAACGTGCACAGAGCCTGAAGCAGAAAGACTGGCTGTTGATAGCACAGCATCATGATGCCTGTTATCTCAGACTGAGGTTTTAGTTTCTATCAAGCCAGCTAAATCAAGAAAGCCTGGATGTGTTGAACTTGCTTTGCAGTATAAGTGTTTAAGGCAACACATGGACTGGCACAAGGCTGTCTTTCAGATATGAATCAGAGAGGATGATTCGTTCAAAGCTGGCCACCTAGTGGTAAAACCGATTTTAACACAAGCACATAAAGTAAGAAATTAGCCATTACTGGACTTAATAAAAAACAAATCTTTTTAGCTCTTAGTTCACGTCTTACTCATTGGAGCTTTCCTTTTCTTGTGCTGCCTTTTATGTATATGGTGTTGAATCACTGATGTAAATCAGTGAGTTAGTACCATCACTGTGTGTCGGACGTGCAGTACTACAAAAAGTACTGCAGCAAGAAGAGTAGACTTCTTGCTGCAGTAGACTTTTATGAGTAAAGTAAACATTTGTAGCTCACAGTGGCCAGTCTGATTGTGCTTAAAGTCATGTGGCTCCCATGTCTGCCGCTGTTTTCTGACTATCACGTGTCAAGAACAGATCCCCACCTGACCTGCACCACATTACATCGTACTAAATCGTTTATCTGCACATCATCTATGTTCAGAAGGCTTAAAACTACCTGAAAATTTAAATAAGTAAAAAATAAACTATAAAATAAAATAAAATAAATAAAAAGTACATAAAATACATATATATATATATACAGGGAGTGCAGAATTATTAGGCAAATGAGTATTTTGTCCACATCATCCTCTTCATGCATGTTGTCTTACTCCAAGCTGTATAGGCTCGAAAGCCTACTACCAATTAAGCATATTAGGTGATGTGCATCTCTGTAATGAGAAGGGGTGTGGTCTAATGACATCAACACCCTATATCAGGTGTGCATAATTATTAGGCAACCTCCTTTCCTTTGGCAAAATGGGTCAAAAGAAGGACTTGACAGGCTCAGAAAAGTCAAAAATAGTGAAATATCTTGCAGAGGGATGCAGCAGTCTTAAAATTGCAAAGCTTCTGAAGCGTGATCATCGAACAATCAAGCGTTTCATTCAAAATAGTCAACAGGGTCGCAAGAAGCGTGTGGAAAAACCAAGGCGCAAAATAACTGCCCATGAACTGAGAAAAGTCAAGCGTGCAGCTGCCAAGATGCCACTTGCCACCAGTTTGGCCATATTTCAGAGCTGCAACATCACTGGAGTGCCCAAAAGCACAAGGTGTGCAATACTCAGAGACATGGCCAAGGTAAGAAAGGCTGAAAGACGACCACCACTGAACAAGACACACAAGCTGAAACGTCAAGACTGGGCCAAGAAATATCTCAAGACTGATTTTTCTAAGGTTTTATGGACTGATGAAATGAGAGTGAGTCTTGATGGGCCAGATGGATGGGCCCGTGGCTGGATTGGTAAAGGGCAGAGAGCTCCAGTCCGACTCAGACGCCAGCAAGGTGGAGGTGAAGTACTGGTTTGGGCTGGTATCATCAAAGATGAGCTTGTGGGGCCTTTTCGGGTTGAGGATGGAGTCAAGCTCAACTCCCAGTCCTACTGCCAGTTTCTGGAAGACACCTTCTTCAAGCAGTGGTACAGGAAGAAGTCTGCATCCTTCAAGAAAAACATGATTTTCATGCAGGACAATGCTCCATCACGCGCGTCCAAGTACTCCACAGCGTGGCTGGCAAGAAAGGGTATAGAAGAAGAAAAACTAATGACATGGCCTCCTTGTTCACCTGATCTGAACCCCATTGAGAACCTGTGGTCCATCATCAAATGTGAGATTTACAAGGAGGGAAAACAGTACACCTCTCTGAACAGTGTCTGGGAGGCTGTGGTTGCTGCTGCACGCAATGTTGATGGTGAACAGATCAAAACACTGACAGAATCCATGGATGGCAGGCTTTTGAGTGTCCTTGCAAAGAAAGGTGGCTATATTGGTCGCTGATTTGTTTTTGTTTTGTTTTTGAATGTCAGAAATGTATATTTGTGAATGTGGAGATGTTATATTGGTTTCACTGGTAAAAATAAATAATTGAAATGGGTATATATTTGTTTTTGTTAAGTTGCCTAATAATTATGCACAGTAATAGTCACCTGCACACACAGATATCCCCCTAAAATAGCTAAAACTAAAAACAAACTAAAAACTACTTCCAAAAACATTCAGCTTTGATATTAATGAGTTTTTTGGGTTCATTGAGAACATGGTTGTTGTTCAATAATAAAATTATTCCTCAAAAATACAACTTGCCTAATAATTCTGCACTCCCTGTATATATGTAAGTGACAGGACATTGCTCACTGTCAACTGTGAACTAATGGCTCTTACTGAAGAGGAGTGAAGTCGAGGCCGTATGGCCGCTCCCAGAAGGCCATTTTCTCTGCGTAATAGCTGTCGGCCTGACATGGCACCAAGGTGAGGGCCGCAGAGGAGGGCCACATCGTGCCACCATCTCTAAGCCAGCGGTCCCTGGCCAGCAGAACTGACTCCACCATGAACTCAAACTAGAGTGTGGGGAAAAGGCAAAAAAAAAAAGAAAGAAGCAATGTGGTATAGTAAAACCTGAACATGGGTAAGAGCAGAAAAGGATGTCCAACAACAATGTATTTTTTTTTAAAGTAGCAGGACAGGAAGTGTTATAATTACCAGAAGGCAGTTACCCATCCACTCAGAAACCAGGACGTCCACCTGCTCAGGCAACTCGATCTCCTCAGCCCGCCCCTGGAGCACCGTGACCACCTCATCACAGCCGTTCTGCTTCACCAGCTGTCTGGTGTACTCTGCCATTGAGCTCGCCTCCACAGCATACACCTACAACACCACAGATAATCTCCTTCTGTTCACTCTATACATCATGCTGTTTCCTCAATGCAGCAACACGATTTGTCCAGCAGATGGAAGTAGAAGTACACCAATGTTCAATACCTAACTGGTGATTTTGCTCCTCTAAGTAACCACATTTTTGTGAAAGATTTTATTTTTGGACTCTTAGATTCTAATTTGTTTTTGTTATTTGGCAGGAAACCTAAACTCAACTCACAATATATGCAGATTTTTCCGCATAATTTAAAAATGAATGCAATCCCATTTCATTTCAATCTCATTTCGTTTCTCTTTACAACACAAAATCCAACATTCAACATTACCATTGAGGGGCGTGCCAACTGAGCGCAGAACAAACTGATGATGCCAGTCCCACAGCCGAGGTCCATCACCCTCTTGCTGCTGAGAGAAGCACTGTTGCTGAGAATCACCTGCCGATACGCCTCAGTGCGGCTCTTGTCTGACAGCATCTCCAGGTGAAGCCTCTGTCGTGAAACATGACTAAATGAAACACAGTGCCTAAAAAATGTATCTACAGCAAACTGACAGGTAGCCACTGGCAGTTTATTTAATGCTCAAAAATTAGACATTTTTTTAACTATAATAAAATACGGATCAAAGCAGTGATCAGTCGGATAACTGTGCCCCTGTTAAACCTAACTCCTAACTCTTTATAATGAAAAGTGGCTTCATGAAATAAAACGTTAATTTCTAAATGGCAATATGAAATAAAATCAGACATATAAAATTTGCTTGAATTAAACAAGAGTTTTTGATAATTAATCCACTGATGAATAAACTACTCCAAATAGGATCCAAATGAATTCCCAAAACACAGCAGGGTCTAGTTTCATGCTTTTCCTCCCTTGTTTATCAGGGGTGATGCATTAAAGAAAAGGCTTACATGTGTATATTTGGAAATCAGGGGCTAAACAGCATGTTTAGCCTCTGAGCATGTTTACTAGCATCTCAGGAGTAAATATATCACTGAAAACTCTGAATCATGCACCACTGAGCACCAACATCTTAAACCAGCACCGCCACATTGCAGGGTAGTGTCACTTTGACTAGACAAAAGACGACGCTTACTTAAACTCTTAGTCGTTGCATGCTGGTGATTACCTATAGTTACAATGTAAGATGCATGGCTGCTTAACGCGCTGGGAAACAGTTTAAACTCGCATATTATGATTCAAATCATCATTATCTTCAAGTTCATGATAATAATCTGGACACATGCAAAGCAATACACTTCTTTAAAATTTCCAACCAGCGTTCCATAATTGCCAAAGTATTCTTCATCTTGCCACGGGTCTTCTATTGAGGGGTCCTCCTCCTCCTCCCCTGCAGCATCCTGGCTCAGGTAGCCGGCAGGGACATAACCTATGACCCCCTGCAGCTCTGCCCACCACCACTCTGAGGAGGGCTTGGCGTGTACAAGCAGTCTGTCCCCTCTGCTGAAACTAAGCTGTGAGACAAAACAAGTCACACGGTTATTGCTGATACCCCCACCTCCCGTTTTAAGGTTAGGATCTCTGAGGTTTGCGGGTCTCTCTGACCTGATCGGTGCCACTTCCAGTGAAATCTGACCGGGCAACATACTCCTCACAGGACGCATCATCCTCGTCCTCCTTCTCCGTCTGCATATTTGCTTTTGACACTTTCGCTGTTTGTTTTTCTCTAACAAATAAGCCAAATCATTTCACGTGCAGAGCAACTACAAAAAAACCCCACTGTGTGTACCAGAGTGAATCGAGCGGCGAAACTCCTACTTTCGGCTACAGCGCGCACCGCAGACACTTCCTGTTTCGACGTAAGGTTGCGTTATCAAGCCTTCACGTGCTGTCGGAAGTTTCGAAACTGTAAGTTCATCTCAAACGAAATAACACGACATTTAACCCTGTCAGAAAACGTTTAATGCATTTCGCACCAAATATTATTAAGCGTCATTATGAGATACGTTGGTCTTCATATTCGGTTTGTTTCACAGTTGTATTTTCGTCTTTCTTCTGCTGTCATATTCACTTTTATTTCCAAATGGCCTCTATGTTAATATAAGTAACTGGTTAACACAGGCCGACTTGAAGCTTGTCTAAAGCGATGGGAAGAGGCCCTTCACTGAAAGTTTCCTGAAAGACCAAAGAACAGAATTTCACAATTTACCTTGACAAAAATGTTTGACTGAAAAGAAAATGACTTGAAGGTATAAAAAAAAAATAAATGTATTTTTGATCTGCACGCTTTTCCTGTTGCCTCAAATTTAAACTTTAGGTTCTTGATCAAAAATAACCCTGAACCATTCATGCAAATACATTAAAAAAATTCCCCCCAAACCTCCGTATGGGTTACCTTTCTCTTACAAAAAAAGAACCAAAAGATGTGAAAATATTCTCTATTTCTTGTTTAATTTTCTTTATAGCTGATTTAAAGTGGCTTAATGGACACAGCAAAACCAAAGAGTATGTTATGTCCACTTGCAAGAAGATAAAACAGATTTAATATACTGCTGGATATCTCAAAGAATTTTAGATATCCTTCCATCCACTTTCTCAAAAACTTAGATCATAAAAGCTATAAAAAGGGCAAGAGGCATCCCGGACAAGTCGCCAGTTTATCCATACCCCTATATCAGACTTTAAAAGAAATGTTGCCTTGTTTATTCCTTTTTTGAATGAGATTTTTTTTAAAGCATTCTAGTGCACTTTCTGCAGAGATTCAAGCAAAATCCTTGTTGTCTTGTGTGTCTGCAATGAAATATTAAGATATATTATACAGTTAAAAATAAAATAATGTAAAAACCAAAATATAACAAAAATATTTATTAACAAATTATACAAATTAATAACACACACACACACACACACACACACACACACACACACACACACACACACAGAAAAAACAAAATACACAAGTTTGAAGCTCAAACAGTTCACAACTTAAATTTCTAAAACACATCCACGGATTCCAGCGAGGAAGAAGGTACGTTTTAAACATGGGCCACTTCAAACTAACCAGTTCATGTCAAGAATCCACAAAAGAAAAGCCATGGCATGAATATTGAGGTCTAGTTGAGTTTGTATGGGATAAACATGTTTCTCCATTATCTCTGTAGATCGATAGACTTTGTAGTATTCAGTCCTCCTGAGTGTTTTAGTTTGATGTTCAACATGATGATCAAAAATGTAGAACTGTTTTCAGAAGCATATCACATTCTTGGTAAAAAAAAAAGTCTCAGCTGTCTTTTGTCTTTGCCTTGAGAAAGGGCTTATGGAGCACGTCAAAGAGTCGTCTTGCCTGTAAACACAAAATGTCAACATGTTAAATCATCAAACACTTCATCTACGCAGTGTATATTTATACTCAGCACATGTGTTTTCCTCACTTTTTGTGGTCCAAGGCCTGGACAGACAACCAAATCTTCCTTAGAGGCACTGATGATTCCTTCTACAGACTGTTGAAAAAAATATACATCATGTCTGTTTATTGATTGGATCATTCCCACTGACAACATGACTGAACTACATTTACACACTTGAAGTTGTTCATGAACCAATCAAGTTGCACATCTCCCTTTAGGCTTTGCAGACTCTTGTGGTATATATAGTGAGTCTTTAAACGAATTTAATAAACATGATTAATTAATACTTGAAGTAAAAATTGTGAAAAATGAGGCACTCACAGAGAACGCAGACAGCAAAGTAATGGCATCAGTTTTGTTGATAGACTTCACAGTTGTCAGGCAATCTGTAACCTTGAAGTAAGCAGAAATCCAATCAGCATTTTCAGTGTTCATGGTCTTAAAGCTACTGCAAGATTTTGGCAAATACTGTACAATCCCATGTTATCATATCTTCCATGACATTTCTATAATGGTATCTCTTTTATTAAATGGGCACAAGTAGGCGAAAAGACAAACAAACAAAGCACCAAGAGTTCACATAGAAAACGGTGACTCTACACACACCTTTGATAGGTAGTCTTTTTCGACTTGCTCCTTCAGCATGTCAGCTGGCTTCTTTTCATACGACTTATACGTTTCCAGGTAGCGGCCTGCCTCTTCTGGACTGGCAGTTCAAAATGAGAAGTACAGAAAACGACAAAACACGTTTAAAAAGACAAGAAGTGTTTGACTTTGTCTTCGAGCTATAGTTTTTAGATGTTGGAGCCAGAATCACACAGATTATTTATTTTATATACATGTTTTGTAGCAAGCTGCTAGGTGCTCTTGATCATCTGTTGCAAGTCTTACCTCCAAGCCAAGATGAGAGTGCAGTCAGCCATGATGCACATGCGAGCCAGGTCTTTTAACGCATGATGAGGATCTTTCTGTAGTTGAAGAGACGTTAGAGTTAAAACAAAAAAAAAAATCAACAAAAATTCATTCTTAAAGACTTTATGAAGTCACATTAGGGCTTTAGATTTGCTACAAATTGAGATGTTGTGACATTTTTTAATTTTGACCCAAATCTGAGTCTTCTTACACAGTATCTATTATTTGGCAGCTCTGAGATCTTTATTTTCCTACACACAGTGCCAAAAATAGTCTCCAGCTGCACTCTTCACACTTCATTTACACCACTGTTAGCGAAACTAATTCAGCTGAGGCAAGATACACTTCACAAATGAGTAGATCTGCATTGATCACTTACATTAAGCTGCTAAAGGAGAGCTGATTGTTCTGTCTTGTTAAATATAAAAATTTTGGATGTTTACATTTTTGTCCGCAATTCATAAGGCCAGCTGACGTTACCGACCTGACAGCTGTTATTGTTAGATAGTCCACAGACTCATAGAGGTAATTTGTGTCCCTGTTTCTGTTGTTCACTCGCTTAAAAGCCTCCAATTTTGTTTCTAGTATTAACCAGATGTCCCAAAGCGGCAAAAAAAAAAAAAAAAAATGGCCCTGGAGACACGAACACTTGCAGAACTATCACAAATTTACTTTTGAGTTCTGTGGCAGGTGTTTACACAGTATTTAACAAAGGTGAGTATAATCCTTTGAAACACAGTTTAAATGATAAATGATGTAAATTATATCACCTTATGGTAATTGCATTCTCCTGAGCTGACATTTAGAGTAGTGATTCTTATGAAAAGCAACACTCCTTGCAGGACTTTCTCAATTTTCGACCTGTGGGTTTTGTCTGATCTGTATGTCTGCATCATGGTTCCACATAGAAAAGAACTGTCAGGGGAACTGAATAATCTCAACATGAAGCTCCACAAAGATGGAAAAAACATAAAGAAAGATTGATTTCCACCTAAAAATCAGTGGAAGCACAGCTGCTGCAGCAGTAATCAGGAGGTACAAAATGAGCCATAGTGCCGCTCATCAGAGCCGCAGTGGCTGTCCTCCTAAAATGATGCCACCAACAGTGCACTGCTTGCACAATCCAGCTTTGAGAAACAGTTGGGTAAGTGCTTAAGACTTGGCACAGGGGTTATAAATGGAAATCAGAGTTTTTGTGACAGCTGTGAAGGACAATGCATAACATTAAGCTCAGTGGATGGCGTCCAAGAAAAAAAAAAAACTTGCTTGCTCTTCAGCGCAAAACTGTAATATTAAACTTAGAGGAGAAAAAAAAGGATATGAAAAAAAAACCCAAAACAAACCGATGAATATTGGGAGCACGTTCTTTGGGCAGTTGAGAACAATATAAATGTGTTCAGTTCAAATGGGATCCAACATGTTTGATGAGGTGTGGATACATTGGTGCAAAAGGTGCTAGGGAGATGACCTTTATAGTTTGCACTATGAATGTCTGTGAATGTACCAAAATACTGTCTGACACAATGACTCCTAATCTCCAGAAGCCGGCAGAAGAGGGATATTCCAGCATAATAATGATCCAAGGCACACTGCCCACATCACAATAGAGTTTCTAAAGTAGAGGGAAAAAACACTATGACCTGCCCTTTTCAGGTCAGGCCAAGTGTGCTGCCTGACTTGAATCCAACCGAACAAATTTGAACCAGTTTAAAGAGAAAGGATAGAGCAGTACAAACCATCCAGCTAATAAAAAAAAAGAAAAAGTATACTCAATCAGGAGGACGGAGTCTGTCATGAAAAATAAAGATGGACACAAAGTATTAAAATATAAAAAGATCTAAACTGCAGTAGGTGCACTGATTCTGCTTTTATTATAGTCGATCTAAACATGATCTAAGATGAGTTACTTTAAGAGCAAATTCTGTTCAGCATAGATGTAATCCAATTACAAGAAAATGACACAATTTTAAAACCAAGTGATATTGCACAGGGGTGTACTCAGGTCTGCTGTCTGTGTGCAAATCTTCTGAATGTAATACCATACAGCTTGCAAAATGCAGTCAAGATATTTCACAGATGTGTAGTGCACAACAAAAGAAAATGAAGCTTGAGCGCAAATTAATTTGCATCACCGCTGTTTTGATCCTGTCACAAGACGACTTCTAGTTGCTCAGAGAAAGTGTAAACAATTTAGATGAAAACAAAGAGAATAAGAAGATGGTATCAGTCTTGAAATCCTGTAGCAGGAAACTTTGTACAGCCTCCTCCTTTCCTGATATGTACAAACTGCAGATATTTAGATATAGATTTCACAAGAATAATATTCAACAGCTTGTACTGAATGATTAAAAAAGACGCAGGAGCTGCATTTGAAATAGAACAAAAGTAATACTTCTAAAAAGTGCCTTAATGCATTATTTATGTGATTACAGTTTCAAATCGCTTTGACGCATTTCTCACATCAGGAACACCATTCTCACCGCTCTTCTCAAATTAATAACACGCTTCCCCAGCAACATTAGCATTTCCCATTGCGTCTGTACACACTGCTGTTATTTCTGAACATACAGTCCTTTACATTCCTTTTTTAGAATCTGAACACTTAACATTAGGCTCATGTTTTTGCAGTACTTTCAAAGTCAGTAAGGTTTTGATAAAAGTAGAACAATAAACACATTAAGACAATTGAGAAAAACTCTAAACTGGACTGTATATCATAAGCATGTATTAGTTTTACTTTATCAGAGGAAATGACACCTTAGAATAGCTGCTGCAGCCATTCTAGGATCTTAATTTGATTAGATTTGATGTAAAGACATTGGCTTTGACAATGATTGGACATAGAGCATCCCCTAATGGTTTGATAAATAGTAATAATCTCCCAGTTACCACAAAGAAGTCAGGACACTGAATGTTGACTAAATACTTTAAATAATCAGTATCAAGGTTAATGTTAAAGAGCATCTTTACTTACCACATCTACTTGAACTAGTAGCACTCGTAGTGTGAATGTGTGTCCAAGCTGTTTCAGACGGTCATGGATATAGTTTGGGTTGAGATTGTGATACCTCAGACTTTATGTCGAGCCAAAAAACAAACCAAGAAACAAACCAAGAAACAAACAAACAAACAAACAAACAAACAGAAGGGACATAAACCAACATCAAAGCAAGGAAAATACACAAGAGAAATAAGGTAAGGGAAAAAAAGCATTTTTTTTTTTAAACAAATATATGCATAGAAACCTTTTTTATAACAACATGATGTTACAGTAACAGAACAAATGTATAAAATTTTCCAGTGTGTGCAATGACAACAACTTTTTCTCACTCACATAAACAGAGTTTGTGAAGCACAAAAACCCACCTGAGGAAGAGAGCACAGGTTGTCTGTCCCAAGACATAATCTGGCACAACATCTCCAAACTCCCATGGTACACTCCTAACAAACTTCAGAATGGGGTTTCCTCTCTGTAGTGTTAGAAATAGTTTTTTTTTAATATAAAGTGTCTTTTCAACATTGATTGCAATATATGCTCATAATAGAGTTGACACACTTCTCATTAAAAGTATTAACCCCATGTTGTGAAGGATGAACTAAGAGAGATAGAAAGAGTTGGGTGTAGAAGGTAAATTGCTACACCCTTACAGAACACAGTGTCAGACAAGACAGGCTGATTGATCTTGAGTGTATGATAACAGGGTGCTATAGCCAACAAGAAATAGAGACCACGTTGTGTCAATTAAAGCTGACTTCAACATGAAAATAAAACATCCCTGGTAACAACTGTAAGGTAGGGAGGGGTTTTCTCACACAGGACAAGATCCCTGACTAGAGGTAAATGACCGTTGCCATGCGGAAGAACCCTGAGGAGAACAAATCAGGGGGTGCCAAGTCTAAACCATGGCATCTCCCCATCAATAGCCAATCACAATTATTTCCTGTTCTCATGTGTCTAATATATACTTTGAATTATGAATTGTACTTCACTTCTCTGCGTGCAGACTGCTTGACACTGAGTAGTCCACAGCTGTGCAAGCCAAATCTTTAACTGCCTGACAATAAAAATAGCGTGAACAGCGAGGTTGTTTCCTGAACTTCACTCAGCAAAAAAAGAACACGACAGTAGCAATGTAAACAAACGTGGTGTTATACCCTGCCACTGTGCAGACCTGAAAACACTAATTTCAGCTGATCAGTGAACAACAGACAAATGTAACCTCCACAGAAAATAGCTACTGGGACAATAACAGGAATGCATGAAAGGAGGCTACGGTTTTCTGTAAACCATGCACCTGTTGGGTCAAAGCTATATAGTTTTAATGCATACCTGTCGAGGACTGACAATAATGCTGCTCCCAGATCCCACTGGTTTAGGACCCAAGCTGATGCCCGGTTCAGACCTTTGACCACTTCCCTCTGTTTGACCGGTGGTAGCCTCCTGTGCCTCTTCACTCAGTTTGACATGGGGCCCTTTAGCCAAGTCCTGCACTGTTTTACATTTTTCTGTGCTGGAGGACACTGTAGATGGCTCACTTTGCCTCACACAGGTAACTTCAGCATCATCGCTCCTGGGCAACTTGGAGGCAGCATCTCTACGTGAAGCAGCAGCCGCATTGCTTTTACTCTGGACGATGTATTCTGCGTAGGACACCGGCTGGCCCACTGACTGAGCAGGCTTTGTGGTAGCTGAAGCTGAAGTGCTTTGTCCAACTGTAGAAGCGAGTTGAAACTGTGGCTTTGGCTGAAACGCAATCACAATGAAATACTCTCTGAGAATCGATAATTTTACTATGAATTAAATCACATAAAACAACCATTCACGAGTCTGGAAATACACCTGACGAAAACTTTTTATAGATACGCTTTATAGCTAATCTTTAAGTGAATCTTACGTTAAAAATTTAAATTGTATGCTTGAAGACTCGTTTGCTAGCAAGCCTGCTACGTAACCGCGAACTTATTTTTTAGCAAAATACAGACCGGTGTTCTTTCTTTAGTGAAAGCAGAATCGTCCAGGTTGATGTTAAATCTCTTCTTCATGTCTGTTGACAGCGGGAGAATTTTCAAGTAAAAACATTTAGTTGAACTTGTAACAACTCGCTTTCTGACACACAATGCAAGGTTGCAACGGCTCTTCCGGGCCAATCCTATCAGAATAAAAGCATAAGCACCCACCTTTTCAGTTCCTTCTGTCACAGGATAAAAACAAGCGTTATATAGTTATGCACTAAATTAGACTGTTGGCATGACATGTAAGTAAGTTAAAATCAACTCTATCAACACGACCTTAATTTGTCTTGATATTTCCGAATAAATAGTCCACGTTCACACAGACCCGCAACTGATTTGAAGGTTTTTGAACATTAATTTTAAGGACATTTTTAATGCGTGTCATTCCTCATTAGTGGGATTAGGTGTCCCACTTTATCATACGTTCCTCATGTTACCCCTAATTCTGTTTGGCTCTGATTTTCAAAGTGAATACATGTCTCAAAGAAACGTGTCTGTGATAAACCACCAATCCATCCCTGTTGAAATCCAAAGACGATTCAAAGAGAGAACGGTGGCTTAAATATACGTTTTAACAGTTTTTTTTTTTCTAAATTGAATCGATACAAGACTCCATGAAGACTATTTATTAAAGAAATCTAGCTTTCTATTCATACCAAATTCTGGAAAAATTATGAAAAACACTTCAGGCCGAAAATATTTCCAAACAAATATCAGCAGAAGTGCATCAAAACTAAAATCCAAGTTTGTTGAGTAAAGGGCGTTCAAGAGAGTAGCTTACTACATGCTTAAACTATGTGTACAGTAGACTAAATTTCCACACCAACACGTATGTACACGATATGGCTATAGAGGTTTGGGCATTGTATGCTAAAGTAATTAATAAATAGGAAAACACCGAGACATAAACATGTCAAGTTTTAATGCATTTGGCTGCGCTTGGAGTTGCCTAGGTGACAGTGACGCCGCCATTCAAACCGCGGAGCATGGCATGTTGGGATACCTTCCCCATCATGGCGGGGCATCTAGTTGGCTAACGACTACGGTTAGCATATTCAGTGACTTCTTAGCTTCGGGCAATTTGCATTCATTTGGCATCCTCTACGCGGGAAGCACAGCCATCCAACATTAACCGGGTACGTTTGCGTCACTGAATGGGCTGTATGATGAACGAACGAACTAATCTGTTTTGTTGAAAGAAGTAGCAGCCAAGTGATTAGCAAACTAGCTAACGAGCATGCTATGGCTAGCGGTAATGTCCTCGCTGGAGAGCAAGCGGGCAATGAGCCGACGTTGAGGCCGAGGTGTGCAGGCAGTATAGTTGTCTTTTACTGTTTTCGTGTTGCCTAGCTGGTAAGCGTTTAAGTTAAAGGGAATAATAGTTTGACGAACATCGCAATCATTGTTCTTTAAAAGTAAGATAACGTTAACTAGCAGCTACCAGCTGCAGTCATCTGTGAATGAATGTTACCGTTAGCAGCGCAGGCCCGACAGCGGCTTATCTAACGTGTTAACGAACTGTCGCAGTTTGAAACTTTGTGTCCCTTGCTTTCGCCATCCATTTAGCTTTTGGTCTGCGAGTACAGGATGGTTATATTTCGCAGTTACTCAAAACTGTAGTATAATCTATCTGTTGCTGAAAGGCCAACTAAACTTGCTCAAGGTAACTGAATCCAAAAATAATGTGTTCTCTGGCGTTAGCTTTAGCTTTAATAGAGAAACGTAACGTCCACTAAACGTGTTAGCTATTTAACACCGTGTGCATCTTAGCGTAGTATCGTCTTTGTTTTCGTTGAAGTAACCAGTTCTGAATGTATCCTTAAGTGAAGCTTTCACGTCCCGAAATTGGTGTTATTAATAATGTTTGTGAACATCGGTGCTTTTCGCAGGTTATGTATCCATGCTGGCAAGGACTACTGATGGCTTTGTTAAAGCTTTAGCGTTACAAAAGCACTTGGTCCGTGAGTAATGTGCAGAGTTTAATGGAAAGAAAAAACCGAATTAAAAGCCACAACTAAGCAATTGGGACCTGATTGTAAAAGATTTATAGAATCATTTGTCAGATGTTACTTAAGATGCCAGTTGGTCTTAGATTTTGGCTAACGAAGCATTATTGTTTAAAACTACGTGGCTAAGTTATACTGTTGAATACTTGTGAAATATGTTTGCCTTCACAATTCAGATTCACTGTTGTTTGGTAGACAGCAAGGGTAAACTACCTGATTCTGGTTATTATGTCCTAAATGGGTTATGATATTGGTTTATAGTAGACATATTACTGGAAGTGCTAGAAAACCACTTTCTTCAGTAGTGGAATAAAAGACCAATGTTTTGTTCTTTGGACATGTAAATATTGAAGGATACTCATCTGCTAAATCTGTGTTGTCTATGTTGATTCTTCTGGTTGATAATTCATGGTTTATTTCCCAGAGTAATATTGAAGAGTGTTAATTGATCATTTTCCAGAAATATACCAGTTTTAATAAGGAAGTTGCTGCTCAAGACAAGGGACTTAAGTGTTAATCGTCAGTCTTTTTAAAAATTAGAGAAATGTAGGAAGATGGCCGTTTGATGGTCTGTTGTTGTTGTTTCACGGTAAAACTTGTGGTTAAATATAGCCCAAGCTATTCTGTTTTTCTTTCGGAATATTGTCTGATTTTGATGTACTGGTTTATATCCTTTTTCATAGGTGAGCTACCTTAGTTTCCTAGCAGAAGGCTATTCTCAAATAATTCATTTGTTTTGGTAAAATGAAAATGAAAATCAATATTTATCGCACCATGGCTATATTATTTGTGAGGGAGCATTAAGTTGGCTTGCCATGGGGACTGGGTAGAGTACACTTTGTCTGTTCAAGCATTTTTTCTTTCTTTTGATTTAGAAGAACAGAGCAGCTTTAATCACAGCCCTACTGATTACTTTGTGGCAGTTTTTGTACCTTTGGATAATTGCAGGGGCAAATAAAACACAAGTGTAGTAAATCAAATTTTTCTTCAGACTCATGTTAGGCATTAAGAATATTTCTCCCACGACATTTAAAACCAATTAGATCGGGCTGCTTTTTATTAGATAAGTGAATACCACTTAAATGGTATTTAGTCATCAACAGCGGTTGACTCATAACAACCAATGATTACTGTTTTGCTCCAAATCAGTAGAAAGTTTTCATCCTTACATGTAGTTTGAGGAAATATTAGCAGTTTGCATTAGCATTACCAAAATGTATACTAAAGTATGGTGATGAAATCTATATTTGGTATGGCATCCGTTTGTTGCTCAAGTTAAATTACCTTTTTTCTCTCCCTAGAGTTGAGAGAGGGAACAGCACACCAGTGACATTGAAAGAATCTTTTACAAGATCAGCATAACAGCATAATGGAGTGTGCAGTGGACATCCCCTCAGGTAAGCGATGCACGAGTCCCAAAGAGGTCCGAATATGTTCAGATTTGACCCATTTTGTTTAAGTTTGTTTTTGCTGGTTTTTGCCCCACAGATTTCAGTGTTAAAGTTTCAGTCTGTGCCTCAGTAAATTTATGTGAAATGAATAAAGTCTAACTTATATTTATTGTTGTCTCTAATTTATGTGAAATTTAAAATAATTTTACAAAAAAAATAAAATCAAGTTGCTTTTGATTTCACTGCATGATTGAGGATGCCTTTTAGTCTTCATTTTTGGGAGGGATACACCACAGTATTTGTGCTAGTTTCTCTCCTCTGGTCTTCGTTTCACCTTGTGTTTTTCTGTTTCACCATATGCTCCTGTCTTTGTGTAAAGCCCTTTACTTCCCTTTGCAACTAGCAAGCCCAGTGACATAAAGATAACTAAATGATTGATTAGTCTGTTTACAGTTAATTAGTTATTTTCCCAACAAATAACGATCTGTTCAGAAAGAGTGACACACTGGAAACACTGCTTGTTATTAGGCATGGACACAAATATGGTCATTGTTGAATATTTGAATAGTGATTAAATTATTAAAATACAAAAAATATTTAATGGTTTACATGTCTGTTTCGTCTGAAAATATTGTTCTTTTGCAATGCTGTGTAAGATGTAATGTCCTATTAGTGTCAGATGGTGGTAGTATTGATCCGAGCTGTTTGCCTATCACTAATAAACAATAAGCAGGCATCTGATTGGTAAAAATGTGTTTACATTGTACAAACAGGAAAACCATGTAGAACCAAACGCTACTGCAGCTGCCAAAAAGTCATCTTTTATCTTGGGTAAAATAAGTACCAATAATTAGATCTAGTATTCTCTCAAACAGGTAAAGCTAGTATCTAGGTATGCACTGTAATTTGATAGTTGTTTATGTGGGCTGTGATCTCCAAAGAACAGTCAAGTAGTTGCCAGTGAAAACTAAATTGTGAATGAGATGTCAATCCTTGTATTCCAAGTGTATGGGAAACACAACCTTAAAGGCTGTTGGGAATGATGTAGTTGTTTGGGCTCAGGTTTTACTGCCTGCTGTTCTGTCAGTATCATTGATCAGCTCCTCATCCAGTCTACTAGATTCTGGAAACTGGCTGAAGAAGGTTATCAAAACATGTGAACATTCAGAGTATCTCATGCCTCATTAGGTTTGACCAGCACTCTTGAACACCATCTGGCATTCCCCAGAACCATGTACAGAGTTGGTTACAGTTAACCCCCTCTCTAGATGGTTCTGGTTTTCTCTTGAACTGTTTTCACCCAGTGTTGGATTTGACATTGAACAGGATATTCAAGATGCCAGCTCCGTGCACACAAAGTCCAGTTTGTAGCACAAAGTTTGTGATGTTTTGTCACAAAAGTGTTAGAATTACGCAGGTAATTGTTGAGTGAATTCACAGAGAGTGTGTGGCCATCACCCTTCCTATTGGGTGCTCTTGCCTTAAAAAAAACCAAAAACATGAAAAGTGGTAAATTACCCAGACTTGTGTAATTTGAAATATTCGATTCCCTGTGCAGGTGAGGAGGAGGCACATGAGAAAGATGACATGAATGCCAAGGAAGAGCTTGAGCCTTCCCACAAGAAAAACAAGAAACACAGAAAACACAAGAGCAAGAAGAAGAAGAGGCGGAGGAAGGGCGAGAAGGAGAGTAGTTCAGAATCTGGTGCCGAGTCAGATGTTGAGCCTCCACCTCCACCGAGACCTGTCAGGACCACCAGAGCCAGGTTGGGAAAATTTTAAATTCTAAACTAAATATAATGGTCTCTGAGACTTGGTAAGTTGGCACAGTAAAAATTGTACATTACTTAATATTTAGGGTTTTTCTTTCTTTCATACAAAAGCAGTTGGTTAATAAAAGTTTAATTTTCCAAAGCAAAATAATCAGTTTTGTTTTTCAGAAGTGCTTAGATTTCTGTAGATGACTCTTTGCCGTTACTGTACATGGACTGATTCATGCTTACTATTGTGCTTTGAAGGCCTACATTTGACCAGCGAAAATCCTGTATTCAAACTACTGGAAATTATTTGCAGTCTTAAATTTTAACATGTGATTGTTTATTATGTAAGTCATAATTGTAGACAAATGTAATCTTGACTAAAATAACACATAGATGTTGCATTTTTCTTTTTTCTTTTTTTTAATGTAAGTAGAAATAACTGAAATTGTAAACTACTAAAATAAGATAAAAGTTGAAGTTGTTTTAAAAAAATGTCCTATATTAAATAGGAAGCTTTTCTAAGAAAAGTCACAAGGTGCCTTTTGTGTTGGGCACAGACTGCATGAATTGTAAAGATTTTTGATGGATCTGTTCTCTTTTGATGAGGAGTTTGAGAGGAATCACAACATTTAATCAGCTACCTCAACAACCAATGATCTGTGTCCTCTCTAAACCTTGGTGCAGAACAGACACATGCACATTATCTTAATTTTCCAAACGTCTATATCTACATATTGTTATCTTTCTTTTGTTGGTACCATTCATTCAATTGAAATTGCATGAATGTAACGCTGTCTGCATCTCTTTTACAACACTCATGACAAATCAATTTTGTCTAAGTGAGCCCATGGTTGCAATTAGGGTGACCTCCACTTCATAGCCAGTTAACAGAGCTATACATCTGAGCAAAAAAGTAGCAGGTTTTGCCTGTGACTAAAGACTTACTGAATTCTGAATCAACCCAGTGTGCTATTTCAATTAATTTTCACTCTGTCTGTGAAGCATTTTTGATAGAATTGCTGAATTTTGTGTTTCATTTGTGTTATTTATGTATTTATTTTTTTACAGATTAACAAGGAAAAATCTCTTTAACTTAGTTTTTGTTGTATTTTTAGTGCCAGACTGGCAGCAGCTGCAGGAATTGGAGACCCAGGAATCAAGGAAGAAAGCAAAAAGGATCCAATTACAGGTAGGAGAAAGTCAGACATGGCTATAATTGATAATTGCTTAAAAAGCAATGGTTTAATGTCATATCTTTTTTTTTTTTTTTTTTTTTTTTTTAAATCGTGATTTTCTTCAGATCGTGTTGATACAGAGGGAGAGACAAAATCCAAAAAACAAAAAAGGCATGCAGCTAAAAAGAAGAAGAAAAAGAGAAAGAAAGATGAAAAGCAGGAAAAGAAATCCCCATCTCGCTCCCCTTCTGAAAGCAGCTCTGCCTCAGGTTCAGACTCTGAAGGTGAAGGAGGCAAAGCATCTGGTGGTGGTAAATACTCTCCAGCTGTGGCATCTGACCTCAAAGAACCAGTATCCAGACTGGTTCCAAAAGGCAAACGAGGAGAGGAGAAACCCCTTCCCATCATTGAGCAGAAATCTGAATTGCTTGGGGTCAAAAAAGAAGAGACATCAGATATCGATGTGCCCACAACTGAGGCGCAGGACAGTAACATTAATGAATTGGAAGAGAAGCCTATGAGATCACCTTCTGTAGACCAGGAAGAGGCAGTCCAGATGGCAACAGTTAAAGTTAAAACAGAGTGCAGTCAGGGAGATGGTACATTCAGCCATGCCCAGGAATTGCCTGACATAATCCCAAAACAGGAAGGTGCTGCTCAAAGAGATGACCCAGTACTGAAAGATCAGACAAATTCAATTCAGAGGGCGAAAGTCACGGAGGATGAATTGCGTAATTCTCCTTCACCTTCCAGAACCCTAGAAATAAAGAAGTCTGAGTCAGGCCCAAGTCGGTCACCATCACGTAGTCCCAGCAGGCAGGAGTCTCAGACAACATCATTAGTGAAAGAACGGTCAAGAACCCATTCCAGGTCACCCTCAAAGGGAAAGCGGTCTGCAAGTCCTATAAAGGACGCCCGTTCTCGGTCCCGCTCCGAGACCCCTAAATCCCAGACGAAGTCACTGTCTCCCCCCCGCAAGTCTCCGAAAAGAGTAAGCCGTCGGTCCCGATCTACTTCTCACTCTGTCACCCCTAAAAAGAAAGTGTCAAAGTCTCCTAGGAAGTCCAGGTCTCCGAAACGGCGGAGGAGTTCCCTATCTGTTTCCCCAAAGCGTCGTCATCCTTCTCCGTCTCCAAAAAGAAAGATATCACGGTCCCCTAAACGTGACAGGCGGAGGTCACCATCTCTGTCTCGGTCTCCGAGGAGAAGTCGAAGGTCAAAGTCCCGTTCCCGTGGAGGCACGCGGCACTCCAGGACCCGCTCACCTCGACGAGGGGGTGGAGTTGGCAGACGTTCGCTGTCACGTTCAATCACTAGACCCCGCCGCTCCCACTCTAGATCCAGACGTCCCTTTGGCCGCTCCAGATCACGGTCACCAGCAAGACGTACTGGAGGGAGACGCTCCAGGAGTCGATCCTTGTCTCGGCGCAAGCGATCACCACTCCCCAGATCCCGTCGTTCAAGATCTCGGTCGGTCCGCAGGAGCAGACGAACTCGGTCACGTTCTATTGTAGTGCTAAAGCGCAATCGTCGCTCCAGATCCAGGAGTCCCCGCAAACGGACAAAATCCAGGACCCCTCCCTCCAGACGGCGGTCTAAATCCCGGTCTCCAGTCAGAAGGCGCTCTCGTTCCCCTGCTAAGAGAAACCGTTCACCACCACGGTCTAGTAGACGCTCTAGGTCTCGCTCATTGTCTCGAAGGCACCGGTTAAAGTCACATTCACCACCGCCTAGCAAAAGGAGGTCCAAAACTCCTAGGAAGAGTGGAAGAAGATCAAAGTCTAAATCTGAGTCTGCTGACTGCAGGTCTAGGTCTGAATCAAGTGGTGGGCTTTCTGACAGCTCATCTCCAGCTAGATCCACATCTCCTTCCCCAGTTAAACAGAAGAAGCCCTCCTTGCTTAAGGTTGCTGGGGAAAATGGAGGACTTGCAGCTACGGAAGGTGAGACCTTTTCCCTTCAAAATATTTAAGTAAGCCATGAAAACCAATGTTTTTCCCCAGATGTATTTATCTTCATACAAGTGTCCCAATTCATATATTGCCCCTACTTATCATTAGATTCAAGTAATTAATTTTATTGATTGATTGGTTTTGTTTATGTAAATGTGCATATCTTCATGATATGTCATTTACGTTGCAGGTGCTTGGAAGCCTGTACTCCCAGCAACAGCTTCCAGCTCTGAAATTGGGAATTCTTCAGAAAAGTTGCAGGATCAGCTTGTTAATCGGACAAGTTCAGATTCTCCTCAAAAAGGGGGGGATGCTTCCAGGTCCAGGTCTGTTTCTCAAGAGCCTGGGACTGGCACGGATGGGTCAGATTGTTCGGAAGGCTCAGATGAGGAAGAGGAATCTCCAGTTAAAACCGGATCCAAAAGCCAGAGAAGCTCCTCACATTCAGCATCTCCAGAAGTACAGAAGAAGCAGCTTTCCCCATCTCCCTCACCCGCGGAGCGCAGAAAACTTTCTCGTTCAACTTCATCACCTCGGCGTTCAGCATCAAAGTCTACATCCAGAAGAAAACTGTCCAGGTTTGTTTTGTGGTATTACATGATACCAAAATAGTAAAAGAGAGAAATCTCTCCCTCTTGCTTGTTCTGTAGTTGTTGAACTGCTGGACTGTGTACAGATATTAAATGTGAGTACAGTGTACGGTTATCAGTCTTATCATTTACCTTCCCTTAGGTCCAAGTCTCCAGTGAAGAAAAGAGAATCTGTTTCTCCATCAGAGAGGAAGAAGCGACGGTCCAAATCTCGGAGCCCTGCCCGTCGTCGGAGATCAAGGTCCCGGTCTGCCACGCGACGCAAGCGCTCACGGTCCAAGTCACGAACCAAAACGCGCCGGTCCAAGTCCCGTTCTCCAACCCGCAGGAGGCGATCTCGTTCACGCTCACCAAATCCCAGAGGAAGGAGGAAGTCCACAGAAAGGAGTAAGCGCTCTAAGAGTCGCTCCACTGGCCGCAGAAAAAGGTCCAGATCAGGAGACAGAAGCAGACGATCCAGATCTCGTTCACCAGATCGTAGACGCAGGTCAAGGTCGAGGGGTCGAGGGAGGCGCCCAGTATTTCGCAGTCGATCCTTTGACAGACGAGACAGGTGGAAGAGGGAACCTAGCCACTCTCCAGTTCTCATCCTCCGCAAACAACGTCGCTCAGGGTCCCGGACACGACGCAGCACCAGCAAGACTCCTCCACGGCTGACTGATCTGGGTAAGACATTTTGATGTTACATTTCTAAACATTTATGCAACATGTTTACATGATTTTTCTTTTTGTGCTCCACATATGCAAGAGGTTTTGTTTCTTAATTCCATTTTTTATCTAAGCTTCCTTTGCCCTAATGTGTTACCCCTCATTCTGTCAATCTTTTACCCTCCTTTCCTCAGATAAGGATCAGTTGCTCGAGATAGCCAAGGCTAATGCTGCTGCCATGTGTGCCAAGGCCGGGGTTCCAATTCCTGAGAGTCTTCGACCAAAAGCCATCCTTCAGCTCCCTCTGCCTACTCCATCTCCTTCCCCCATCTCCTTACCTTTGCCATTGCCCCTTCCAATGGGCATGGGAATGCCGAACATGCCGAATATGCCCAACATGGGTCCAATGGGGTTACCAAATATTCCGGGAATACCCAGCATGTCAAATATCACTATGAGTGCTGCTGTGGCAAGTATGACAGCAGCTACTATGACCGCTGCCTTGACCAACATGGGTGCCCTGGCGGCCATGCCTCCCCTTGCTCCACTTCCTACAATAACTAACAAGCCTCCCCCGTGCCTTGTCCCACCAACACCATCTCTTAACCTGGACCACATCGAGGAAGCCAAGAGGAAAGTCACTCAGCAGGCTAACATACATACCATCAAAGAGCTTACTGAGGTAAACGTGTAGTTTTGATTCAGATTTTGATTGATGTTGCTGTTTTTCTGAAATCATGTGGAACAGAAAATATTGAAGTGGGTTGTTTTGTGTTTTTGTTATTTATTTATTAATTTTTTAAAATGGTTCCAGACTTTAGTACATTTATCTTTTTATTTGAGTAGGTTTGTATCTATTGAAAGAATAATGTGTGGGATATAGTCATCTAAAACAAATCACAGTAAGCGCAAATTGAAAGCAGTTAGAATATTAAATATTTGACATAGTGACATAATGTTTTTCAGGGTTCAGTTATATTGAGGTGAAGTTGTTTGTCACCATGCAAAGAACACAATAGAATTTCTGTCTCCTGTGTTGTCTACTTTTGAACCCCATGACATTTTTGTAATGGTTCATATATGTAAAGTATGGACCATTCTTTACCTGATGTTTTTTGTTTTTTTTGTAGAAGTGTAAGATGATTGCAAATAGCAAGGAGGAGATGGCCACTGCTAAACCACATGTCTCAGATGATGAAAGCTAAACACCCCAACCCTCAAGGTAAAAGTCTGTCTTTATTTGATTTCTATATCAGTCTGTACCTTGGTCTTTATATTAATTTCATAAATTATACATTATTCTCCTATAGGTTCCTCATTCTGCTTTGTGCTGTAACACTTTTCAGCAGCTTAATGATTAAGCTCCATCAAATAAACAATTTTTGATTTGATTTTTATATTAATTGAATGACACAAAGTTATAGCTCATCAAATGCTACAGTAAGAATCACTGATCTTTGTGCTGTCAAAGCAAATGTGAAGTGTCCGTGTTGTACATTAAGAAAGGTGTAGAATTCATTATTTTCTCTTGAAACTCTTTGAAATTACCAGAATTTTAAAATTGATTATGAATAATGTGTCTGATCTTCATCTGACTGTTTGTTGTGATTAGTGTGGGCTGATTGTTTGTCCATAATTGTGACTCTGATGAAGTCGGGCCTCATTTACAAGTAATCACTTCAAAATCTTGGCAATTCCAAAGAGTTCACTAGTTCTTTGTTTAAACTATACATTACTTAAATCACTAAAGCCAACTGTGCAATTTCAGCTTTAAAAATTGCACATTTACTATTATAGCTGCAGTTGAAAATATAAATTTTACTTTTGTTCTTGTAAATGACACTATTTGTGTTCCCCATAACAACGGAGACCTCTAAATATGTTATTTTTGTTCATGCAGATATTTAGGCACTAGGTCATACATTAGCCTGGAAAGGCATGTAGTTTTTAGTCTAGCTCTGGTATCATGCTATAGCTGGTGGACAACAATGTGTGCACTGCCATAATGCCCTGAGTGGAGCGCTCTAATTTTAGTACTAATTTAGAACACAAGCACGTCAACATCAGTAGAGCTATTATAGTTTAAGCTCACAGGGTATACCGACCTGAGAACAGTTCATACCAAACCAAATAATTCAGAAGAAATAAGTGCACATTACACCTCTGTTTTTGTGCATAGATGGTGATTATTTAATCAGTTTTGTGATTTTTGTCAATTAATCAAACTAGACAAAATACCATACATTTATACGTTCTTTTATATGTCTTTGTCTTTGTCTCTATACAGCCTCTTCCCTCGAAGGACTGAAGGAAAACATTTTTTTTGTCTTTTTCCCCCCCCAAGAGGACTTTTCTCTCTGTTAGCCAGATGACTTGACTGAGTGGAGGAGCACTATAGTTGTCATACACAACATAGGAGTACTGGCCACTGCCCCACTCTGCTCCCCGGTTTGTTGGAGTGAGATACAACCAGACTTCCACCTGTGATGCCGCTGAGAAAACTGGGGACTCTGGGGCGTGCAACGGTTGGACGACTGTACTGTGTGTGCGCGTGTGTGTTTGTACATAGTGACTTTCACCACCAACACCTCAGTGTTTCTGCTTATGCAAGCAGTCACTGTTGTAAAAACTGAAGAGGAAACAAACCAAACTAGTGGCGCAAGTGTTTTTGTAAACTGCCTCCAAGTTTCTCTATATTTGTTTTACCTTCATGCTTTCTTAAGAATTGTGTTCAGTGGAGACTGTTTTCTTGTTCTGCTGTATTTTTCCCTCGGTTATCTCTAGTCCCTGATTTTATAAATAAATAATGCATATTAAGTTAGAGATAGTAGATCCTCACGTGTTTTAATAAGCTTGGATCTCCAGGGTGAGAGAGTAACCACAGGTTCTTTTGAAGGAAAGAGTCATTTGAATACATAGGTTGCCAAAAAAAAAAAAAAGAGTGCTTGAATTGTGGCAATGAAAAAAGAATTTCATTTCACTAAATATGACTAATTCAGTTCGTACTGCCCTGGGTGTGAGTCGCCCCCTCCCCACCCCCCTGTTTTTATAGCACCAAGCTGATCTTTGATTCTGTCCTGGTCTTTCATTTGGGCTTTGTTGGGATGTTTTGAACTTGGGAACATGTTTTGCTTCAAATTTTGAAAGGGGAGTTTATTTTTCCATCAGTTTGGCAACAAGTGCAGTTTGTCAGGCATGTCAAGCAGTGCAGATTGATGGGCTGTCTTGGAGGTACTTAAGACAAGTGGTGAATATCCTAAATTTAGATCACAGGCAGAAACGGTTGAGAAGGTTCCCTGATGAGAAAAAAGAGGGGTGCATATTTATAGAGTTCATCAGTACAGGTTTATCAGGTTTTTAGTTTACACATTTAAATGTCAGTTGTTTGTGTTTATGGGTCTTTTTTTAAGAGGCAGACATGGCATGTCAGTACTATGAAAGGTATGGTTTTATTGTACTGAGCTGGGGCTAGCGCATGGCTAATACTGTAGAATGAGTTGACGATGCTCTGTTTTTGTGTATTCGACAATCAGGTTATTTCTCTCAATATGCTTGTTTTGAAGAAAGAACTATAGCCGCTTGAAATGTACACGTCTTGTACTCAGTTTGCAAATACGAGTGAATTGATATCAAGAAAAGTGTATTGTGCAAACATGAAACGCCCAACAAGCCCTTTTGATTTAATTTCATCGCATTTAATATTTGCTTTCCATGTAAATGCTATTACATTATCCTGTATTATGTGGGCCGGGAAAACATGTTTCATAGAATTAATTTGTCCCTAACTGAAGAACAAAGACAAACTTGGTGCTTTTGGGAAAACTGACAGGGACAAGCTTTTTTTTTTTTTGCTTTTTTTTCTGGTTTTACAAAAATCTTGCACTCATAATTCATTTTCATTTATTTTCATTAGAGGGAGGAATATTTCTGAATCCATCTGGCTTTGTCTTCCTCCCATTCCCAGGGCTGTTTAACTGTAGGAGGGAATCTGTGAAAGTTTTAACAAGACTTATTCGGTTGACTTGATCCCTGAGGTAGCTATTTTAATGAAAGAAAAAACAAGATGACGCATTTTAGGATTTTTTTTTTTTGGTCATTTGAATATTACATCGCTTGCTTTGTACATAAATGTGTTGATGATTATTAAAAACCTCAATGATATGTACTTCTGATCTCCTGTGCTCTGTTGACTTTAGTCATTTTTATGTGGATCTTAATTTCTGGAGAAATTTCCAGTGACATCATCATTACAAAACATTATTTTGAATATTACAAGAATTAGTATAAATATGGACTAGTAAAGCTTCCCATAGAGGGTGCATGTATTTTCAGCTCCAAGCTGTGCTGTACCAACATGCATTGCAATAAAAAAAAAGTCATCCATAGTTTAGTGTTTGTGTGAGGAAATTTTCAGTTGTGATTTTAAAGGTGTGTGGCAATACGCTGGCATGATGGGTGATTAGAAGTGGATTTAACACATCCTGTTCATACTTAAGCTAGAGGTTTTGGATATGTAGAAAAACTAATGAATACTAGTACTACTATTTGGCAAAGCGATGTGAACACTCGGATGCATAAGTAGATGACATTTTTAAAGAAATTGATTTTGTGTTTTGTATTGCATGGTAAGAACTACACTTAATGAATTAAATTCTCCAAACTCTGATTGAAACAATACACTGTTCAATATTCCATCAAATGTCTCTTGGTTCCGTCTAGTGGAGTCCAAGACTTCTAAATTTACCAGTTTGCAGGGGCATTTTTAAATATATATTTTTAAGGGCACAGCATGGTTTAAATGATCTCTACTGAATTTATAGAGTCATATTAAAAAGCTGGTGGAGTGTTGTTTGCCCTTTAGGGGTGAAAAGCTATTTTAATGAAATGTGTTATTAGACACAGTTTTTATAAGATGTGCGTCTCAGATCATTTTTCCCTCAGACAAGTTAGGTTGGTATATATGCATTGGCTACTTCAGTATGAACACTTGTTTAATTTCTCGTTAACAGCTTCTTCAAAAGAGTCAGCAGTGAGTGGCAGTTCTCTGGGTTAAAATACCTTGTTGATGTCAGAGAAGAATAGCCAGACTTCTTCAAGCTGGAAGAAGACAACTATAACTAGAATAACCAGTGGTTAGAACCAGAACATGCAAAATACATCTAACAATGAAGCAGGTGGGCTACGGCAGCAGAAGACTTTACCGGGTGCCACTCCTGTCAGCTAAAAACAGAAACTGAGCTACAGCTCACAGGGCCGCACCAAAATCAGACCATGCAAGATAGGAAAAACGTTTCCTGATTTGATGAGCCTTGATCTCTGCTGCCACATTCACATAGATGAGTCAGAATTAAACGACATGAAAGCATGGATCCATCCTGCCTTGAATCCTTGGTTGTGGTGGCGGTGTAATGGTGTGGGGGATGTTTTCTTGGCACCCTTTTTAGCCCTTTCGTACAAACTGAGCATCATTTAAACATCACAGAATCAGAATCAGTGTTACTGATAAAGTATCTGTACACATAGAAGGAATAGGGCTCTGATTATTTCTTTGCTCTCAATGTACTACATAATAAACAACAGACAATAGCAACTAAGTGTTGTTGCTGACAATGTCCACTATGGGCAGAAATCTGTGCCATCAGAAACTGAATTTGAATAAGTTAAATTTGAATTTGAATTACTCTGATTGAATCTGAATTGTAACTTGAATGAAAGCTTTTGAAAACTGAATTTGAATTAGTCTAATTTGAAATTGAATTTATGGTTTGAAACTGCATTTTATCCTTTAAAAATTCAGCTCTCAAATAATTTCAGATTCACTTCTCACCATTCAGTTTCAGTTCTACAATTCAATTTCAGTTCCAAAATTCAGTTTTTTGGGACTTACATCCGGTTCCGGTTCAAGCGCAGATTAATAGAACTACAGACTGATAGCGTTACTGACGGAATCTACAGCGTCTTGAGCTGAATTAAGACTTCAGAAGTCATTCGTCATGTCGAATGACCAGCGGATAAACTCTCAGGTTGGTAATAAATGTATTACATGTATAAGAACAAGCGTCATGTTAACAAATGATAGCCGTACAGTAACCTTTATGCTTATTGTAGCTGCTAGCTAAAAACGCTAATTTAGCCTAGTTTGCCCTGGATTTAGCTTTGACAAACAAATATGATCGACTGTTTCTAGTAGAATTCCAAAGTTGTCATCTTGTACCCTCTCAGAGCCCTGTATGCTTGCAGAGACCCCTACAGTAAGGAAACATGCAAAACGCTGTCCAAACCTTTGTATTTTAGCTTTATTTATGTCTTACACAGCATCCCAACTCTTTAGCGAACTTAATAACTTTAGCTAAAGTGAAGTTAGTCTTATTCATTAGTGCAGCGTTACTGGATCACCTCTGTTTGAAGTGATATAATATGATATACAACTATCACTGAAACAGCAAACTTTGTAAACAAACAACACTTCTCATTCTCTAAACGTTTGGCTACAGCTGTAAATTACACTATCAGTGCTTGTTCACTCTTGACAATAATTACATTTCTAAATTCTCTTTGTGCGTTTACAGGTAAACAATATCTAATATTTTATCTAAATGACTGCTTTGTCTTTGAAAAGGTGAAGAGCCTGAGGCCGGTGACAGTCCAGTTCTACTCTAAGTACATCCTTACGGTGGTTCACAGGACAAGGCGACATTCCTGTCCTGCCAGAAGAGAAGAGAAACTTCAGAGTTTTCATGAAGTTCAACCACACCTGTCATATGGAATATGACAGGGGTCTCAAACTCCATTCCTCGAAGGCCGGTGTCATGCAACTTTTCCATGCGCCCTCGAGGACTGGAGTTTGAGACCCCTGCCGTATGGTGTTCATGCAGTTTTCTACCCCACAGTTACAGCATGTCTGACTGCCTGTTCAGCATATGCAAAAATATATGATGAGTTTAAGCATGTGATGACTAAGGCCTTCCATTATGGTGTTTGTCATCACATGTCACAGACATCTGGATGATCATTTGGAATAAACAAAAAAACAAAAAACTTGTTACTTCATCTTTTATCTTTATTATTATTATTATTGTTCTTATTTTACATTTTTCATTGTTAGGCATTGGGTTTATTTGTAGTAGTCCTTTCCAGCTTCTTTCCCTCTTCCATCTTACTGTGTCAGCTTGTCAGCATCTATTTGGGGTTGGGAGTGGAACAGGAAGTAAGGAACAGAAAGTGCCATTTAAACCAGGAGAGGTTCTTATATTTCAGAAGAAGGGATTAATTCAAAAGAAATGACCTCAATGCCATATTTTATTTAGGAACCCTAGAGAGCACTTTGCAAAATAACACATTCTTATAATTTCACCCTCAGATGAGCCAAGCTACAACTGTCAGGGAAGGTGATGTAGGTACAGAGCATGTGAGAGTGGTTAAGTTAATGTCTCTTGTCTAGATGAAGGCACAGGAGGGATCAATGGCACAGCGTAGAGATTCAGTATCTTCAGTCTTCAGTGGACACTCCATTTCTGGCACAAAACACCTGTAAAAGATGGTCGATTTAGGAGGTGACCCGACAACTTCAGCCTGTCAAACATAGCAATGGAGCAGTATGTTTTAAAAAAAAAAATCTAATTAAGCATGCACTCAGTACCCTAAGAATTATTATGATAGTTAAACACAGTGATAGTTGTATATCATATTATATCACTTCAAACAGAGGTGATCCAGTAACGCTGCACTAATGAATAAGACTAACTTCACTTTAGCTAAAGTTATTAAGTTCGCTAAAGAGTTGGGATGCTGTGTAAGACATAAATAAAGCTAAAATACAAAGGTTTGGACAGCGTTTTGCATGTTTCCTTACTGTAGGGGTCTCTGCAAGCATACAGGGCTCTGAGAGGGTACAAGATGACAACTTTGGAATTCTACTAGAAACAGTCGATCATATTTGTTTGTCAAAGCTGAATCCAGGGCAAACTAGGCTAAATTAGCGTTTTTAGCTAGCAGCTACAATAAGCATAAAGGTTACTGTACGGCTATCATTTGTTAACATGACGCTTGTTCTTATACATGTAATACATTTATTACCAACCTGAGAGTTTATCCGCTGGTCATTCGACATGACGAATGACTTCTGAAGTCTTAATTCAGCTCAAGACGCTGTAGATTCCGTCAGTAACGCTATCAGTCTGTAGTTCTATTAATCTGCGCTTGAACCGGAACCGGATGTAAGTCCCAAAAAACTGAATTTTGGAACTGAAATTGAATTGTAGAACTGAAACTGAATGGTGAGAAGTGAATCTGAAATTATTTGAGAGCTGAATTTTTAAAGGATAAAATGCAGTTTCAAACCATAAATTCAATTTCAAATTAGACTAATTCAAATTCAGTTTTCAAAAGCTTTCATTCAAGTTACAATTCAGATTCAATCAGAGTAATTCAAATTCAAATTTAACTTATTCAAATTCAGTTTCTGATGGCACAGATTTCTGCCCATACGGTCCTGACACATCAGTGCTGTGTTGATGGCAGAAACCTCCATAACAGGCTACGCTACGCCCAGATGAACAGAATCAACTTTTTGGGATTTCCTTACCTGGATGATTGAGCATGGTTTAAGACACTCCATAATAGGCATATGTAGGATACATAGAGATGGAGCCCAAATGCACAGTCTATACAAGTTATTGATTTGGAAGAGTGTTTGTTGGTGTGTGAGCAGTTTGTATTTTCTCTGTTTTTTTTAAAAAAAGAAAAAAAGATAGAGATAATGATAATGTTTGAACTGGGCTTGTGCTACTATATCCTCACTGCTTGGATAATTAAAATGCCATTTCAGAAAATGATTTAGGGCAGAAAAAAGCAGTAGTTATAAATCTCTCCTATAAGTGGTGCACTTTCTCTTTATTTCCACTGTACTTTCATAGTGGAAGTTTTGACACTTAAATCAAAAAACATGAAGTCTGTGAAATCACGCACTTCGTGATTTTCAACAAATGCCCTTAAAACACTAATGTGAATCCCTAAATATTGTGTAGGAACTGCAGTAACAGAAGTATGTTTGGGAAGTGACACTTGAAATATTATTTTTAGTATGCAAGCCTTTTGTGTTACTCAGAACGAGCTACACAGTAGAGCCTTCATGGAGAGAGTTTGAAAGCCTTTAATCTGTGGATTTTCTTGGTGAATTAAATAAAAAGCTTAACACTCCACAGTGAGAGTTTCTACCTAAGTCTTTATCTGCAACCTGGTCATGGATTAAAGGCTTTGGACTGACAGTGGATCGTTTTCATTTATTTCATCTTCAGTCTCTCACGAGGGAAGTGACTTTTTTATTTGTTGGTTTGCTGTCAAAAGTTATCCGATTTTTCTCTTTGAATTTTAAGCTTGATAACACATTTGTTTCTCGGCATTGCCTTAAAATCTCTCCATTGAGATGGACATTCAAAGCCCTGTCGAATCAATACACGGGCCATAAAAAAATGGTGTCATATTGAAGGGAAAGCCTGAACCCCTGACCCTAGAGTGAGGAAATCCAGTGGCTCTGTTTTTGCTGTGGAGGGAATCTCTCTGGCATTTTTAGGTCCACTTGTCCTCTTGGACAGAATCAATACAAAGTTGCTCTGAGTGACCTTTATCCTTTGTTCAAACATTTCTGTCTTATTTCTCCTTACTGCTGGACAAAAATGCACCGGGCTGAAATTTATGTGAACAAGCTCTGACCTCTACAGTCACCAGGTATAAAAACAAATCAAATCATCATTTCTGGATGGAGAGCTTGGACCTGTTATTGGAATGCTCTTTACCACCATCATCAAAACACCAAATGAGAAAAAAATCCTTCGGAAGAATACTGTCACATCCCTCCATAACAATGACACAGACTTGTATAGTTAATGCCAAAGCAGACTGAAGGTTCTTTGGCAGTTTGTGATGACCTGACACCTTACAAAGACACGTTATGTTGCTTTTCTCTCTAATTTGTTACCTGCCTGTATTTCTTCATTTACGGTATGATGTAACACTTTGTAAGTATCTGCACACCCACGTGAACGACTTGTGCCTGCATGTCTGAAACCTTAATTGGGTAAGCTTACATAAAAAAGATATCCAGGAATATTGCGGTATTTTTCTACACACAAATGAAAGACAGCATGAAAATTCCATTAACCCTACATGTATTCATTCTCATTGTTAATTTAATTTAATTATTTTTAAGTCACTGACCCCTTTATTAGGTACACATTGATAGAGCTTGGTTTGATTTCCTTTTATGTTTAGAGCTGTCTCAGTTCTTCATAGCATAGATTCAACAAGGTGCTGGAAACGTTCTCCAGAGATTTTGCCCCACATTGACATAATAGCATCCCAGAGTAACTGTAGATTTGTCTACACATCCCTGATGAGGATCTCCTTTTCCACCACGTTCCAAAGGTACTCTACTGGATTCAGAACTGGTGACTGTGGAGGCCACAGAGAACTTACTGTCATGTTCAAAAAAACAGTTCTCCAACATGATACAATTTCCTGTTGATAGAAGCCATCAAGACATGGGTATGCTGTAGTCATAAAGGGACAGGCATGCCTTATATCTCAGGCAACATTATTCAGGTAAGCTGTGGAATTTAAACAATATTCAGTTGGTACTAAAATATCGGCCACATCATTACACCATCACCTTAATTGTTGATACAAGACATGACGGATCCGTCTTTTCATGTTGTTTGTGCTGAATTCTGATCCTACCATCCAAATGTTGCAGCAGAAACCGAGACTCATCAGATGAGGCAACGTTTATCAAATCTTTTACTGTTCAATTTTGGTAAGTCTATGTGAATTGTAGCCCCAATTTTCTGTCATTAGCTGACAGAATTCACATCCAGCGTGGTCTTCTGCTGCATGTCTGATTCAAGATTTGATGTATTGTGTGTTCAGAAGATGCTCTTCTGCATACTTTGGTTGTAATAATTGTTTTTTTGAGTTACTGTCATCTTTCTATCAGCTGCTCTCCTCTAACTTTTGGCGTGAAAAAGGTATTTACACCCAGAAAACTGCTGCTCACTTGATATTTTCTCTGTTTCAGAGTATTCTCTGTAATCCAATGAGATAGGTATGTAGTAAAATCCCTGCAGATCATAAACACTTATACCAGCCTGTCTGGCAACAACCATGCCACATTCAAATTAACAATTACTCTTCTTCCTCATTGTGATGCTCAGTTTGATCTTTATGAGTTGCTACCTTGTGATTGGCTGATTAAGTATTTGCATTTATGAGCATATGCACTGGTGTTCCTAATAAAGTGCCACGTGACTCTATTTTTAAGGCAAAAATAACACGTAAAAAAAGTATTGCATTAAAAGAAAACGTGCACCCCCTCCTGTTTCTGGTCCCCCGTTTTAGATTTTTGCATAGTCTTGAAAACAAAAAAACAAAACAAAAAACCCCACAAGGACTACCTTACTTAGAAATGCAAAGGCAGTATTTCAATTCCACCTTTAGATTCCAATGTCATTTTCTTAATTACTATGTGTGGGCTGGGGTTTATAATCTCGGTTAACTGCAATCTCCAAAAGAACAACTCTGTCTAAATAGTCTGGTCCAATTATAGTCATTTAATTTGTGGACTGTAATTACATTAATCAGTCAGTGTCTTCATGTGTGCTTGTTTACTAACACAACAGTCACGTCTGCATGTATATGAATGTGGGTTGCATTCAGAGTAGCAAGTGAGTCATTGGATTTTGCAGATCAATGGCCGCTGGTCGATGGATGGCTGAGTGCTTTGCTACGACCACCCATTCCAAGCACCCTACCCATTTTGTTAGACAGCCAGGAAAGGAGGTCGCATACACAAATTTCTGCGCTCCTACCCTTGCTTTCAATTTTCAAAACACGCTTTTCTCCTACAATGCTGCTTCACACTGTAGCCATAGACACAAGCCGGTGCGCACAAACACACTGGATAAGCTGATGAATTCAGCCCGTGGTGAAGTTCTGGATCAGAGTGGAAGTTGTTTCACTACAGTGTGAGGCAGACTAACGAAGACAACAGAGACAGCCAAGACAAAAAGGAGAAAAGAGGATTTGAGAGAAATGAGAGGCTCGACGAGATAAAAGCTGACGAGAGCGAAGAGAAAAGAGGCGAAAAACTGAGAACAAAAGAGAAAATATGATGCCTTTTCTTTTCTTTTTTCTGAGAGGGATTCGGAGTACTGTCTGCAGAAGCAAGTGAGCTGCGTCTGGAACTGTGCGGGTCCATGTACTGGTCAGACGAGTAAAACAAAGGCTGTGACTTTGACTGTACTTGTCGGTTCGTTGTACTGTCAAAACTGTGTGTGTGCACATTTTAGTTCAAATGTGTTTGCGACTGTCCTCAAAAGGACAGACTTCACCCAACACTGTACTAAAGAGCTCGGCAGCAACAATAAAAAATGAAAATGTATGCCTACATGACTGAAGTTGCACGTGTTGCGTCCATGTGTGAATATTTCATGAGGGCACTGGAAAGGAGCAACTATAGATTTTAATTTATGGATGAGGTTTAAACTAATTCAATTATTCATGTGGAAAAATGGGGAAAAATGTAATACCAAAATATTATCATTTTTCATTTTATCATCCTATATTTGGCTCAAATTAAAATATGCATATGAGTTAACATTTGTTTTTAATTTTGAACTACTATAATTATTTAAAAGTTGGTGAAGCGTTCAAGGTAATCATGTTTATTCAGTAACCGTAGCTGGAAAACACATTATTTTATATGCATGTGTGATTGTGTTTGCACGCCCACCTACACATGCTCATGTGTATTTACATTTAAACAAACGAGATGAAAAACAAGTGCTTGAGGTATTTTCAACATCTGAAATCATCTTAGTTTAAGATGCACTGCATCATTTGCAGCAGACTTACATGTTTAAGTTGGTTCACAAACTTCTTATTTGGAAGAAATCCTGTTGAAATACCTGTGAAAAGAAGAAATATTTAGGTATCAAGTCACACAGTTGCCCTCAAGTGTCAAGTTCAAATCATGTACATGTAGTGTGTATGTTGGTTCAAAACTCCAGGACCAACAAACAGCAGCAACACTGTGAAAATGGAATTTAAAAGAGGACATATGCAAATTAGTTTAACCCCGTATTTCATTTTAAAAACATCGCAGCGACAACATATTAAATATTAAAACTGAGAAGTGTTGTCTTTTTGGGGAAAAAGCTATGCTCACTGAATTTTTATACACACAGCACAGTTGACAAAGGATGCAAAACAGCTGCAAAAGAGTGTGAAAGTTGTGTAATGATGCAAAGTAAAAGGTAAGTATGTGATTGGTTAATTAAAAAAGCATCACAAAGTTTTTAAACTTGGTATCTAGTCATCAAATTTAATGAGTTTAGAAGAGATGCTGGCTACTCTGTTTATAACATTAGATGGATGCTACCTGAATGTAGCATGTTTCAGTAATGAGCACTGGGGTAGCATAGTGTCATTTGTGCGTATGTATCTGTCTGGCTGCATTGATGTAAGGTCCTGGTGATTCATTTCTATAGGAAGAGAGCATGGGGTTTGTATACATGAGACATCATAGAATCTGTGTGCTTTCAAGGCTGTGCTTTTCTGCGTTCAACAAACAAGGTTGCGTACATGTATGTGTGCATGTGTCCTCTTCGCCTCTCTGCCTGTGTATGTGAGACAGCCGCAGGAATGTGTATGTTAGTTCCAGCCCATTGCCTGAGAGTGAGAGCAGAGGCAGCGCTGTGTGTACGTGTGTGTGTGTGCGCACACGTTTTTTTTGTCACAGGAATGTGGTGATGATGATGTCGTCCACAAAAGATCAAGGTAGATCAAGGTTATGTGTGCTTATGTCTGTGAGTGTGTGCGTGTTTGCTGCAGGGAATGAAAGATTCTCTTGTGTCTACAGAGATTAACATTGCATGTCTTCAAGCATCAAAGGTGAGGCTCGGTGTGAAAGGGTCAGTGGGAACACATATATATTCATCTGTTGGTCAGACACTTAGGGTGTGCATGTGTGAATGTCATATCTACCAAAGGTTACAACCCAGTGCTCACACCTAAACCCCAAACCTCACTGTCAAGATGAGTGCGTTACAGAGTCATGGACGTTCCGGTCTATCGCCCATGCTGGGGCTCACAGTGAGAACATTAAGATAGTGATACAGGCACAAAACAATGTAAGGCCGAGCTACAAGGAGGCAGAGTGGAGCCGTTGTGTTTCATTTTCGCTTGTACTAAAGAAAGATCTAGTTCATCACTCATGCTTGACATGTACAACAAAAGCACCGAGGAATAGTGGTGCTGTTTTGTGTGCGAGTATGACTTTTCATCAGTAGAAACAGCCTCCACAGTAAACTTAAGAGTAGCTATTGGTGTTCTCTTATGTGTGTAGGTGTGTGTGTGTTTGTGTACTTTACCTGGATGTGTTTCCTTCCTAGAGAATTCACTGTTACATTTACACTGGAAACAGGCAGGTAATCTATTCAGTGTGACCATGTTTACTCATGCACGAAGAACATTCAGGGGGCTCAGATGTCTTATGCAGTAACACTCACTGCAGCAAGCTTATCAAGGAGAACGAAGATGACCACATGTGTTGACAGGATGTATTATCGCCCACTTCTGAAGGCTGTTGAGGGTATTTTTATACTACAAGTCTATAGTTTGTCCTTCCAGATAAGGCTAGCACAGCTCTTCATCTGCAGTCTAAAAGAAGGAGAAGGATGCATGGATGCAAGGTATCTAAAATTAGAAAGGAGAGATTAAATTAAGGGAGACTAATCTCAGAGGCCGTTGGGTCATTATGACCTTTGAAACCTTACCAAGTAGAATGACCTGCTTTGGGGGCTACTGACTGTACTCACAATTACCAAAGGTGAAATGTAAAAGCTGAGATTACTATTACTACAATATCTATCTCTCTGCACTTATTTTGAGGAAATATATATATATAGTTCTTTAAAAATAGTGCACAGTGTGTAAAAGAGTACTCTTCCCTCTGTGATTTAAATATCCAGGTTTGACATTCTGCCCATCCGCAGCTGGCAGATAAAATATGTATACTTGCCATAGGGCTGTGAAATACTCACATTAGTTGAGTGGTCCCCCTGGCTTACCAAGGGATCAAAGGTTTAAACCTGGATAAACTAATGTAATCCTCAATAATAAACGGAATCCTTTTGGCTTTGTTATTCCTTCACAGAAATCTTCTTTTTTATTACACTGATTGAATCCCCACCCAACAAATTTTTTAAGCATTCATTTTTTAAAAATGCCTTAGTACTGATCACTTATTTGCTGAGAGTAAAAAAAACAACATTTCTTTGTACCCCAGCCTCATTAGCTTTTTTAAAGCTGGAAGAAAAAAGGACAGAGAAGACAAGCAGACTGAGGCAATTAGCCACACTTGGACCAATCTGATAAGTCTGTAGTGACTTCATATGCTATTTAAATGGTCATTATATTTGAAATCATGTAAAATTTTCTGCACCTATTATATTCTTTCCAGCCCTATCATATTTCATCTTATTTGCTACTTTACTCATACTGTCCCATTCCTTCACATCATATCATCCTTTCATCCATCATTTCATTCAATCACTTCACATTGAACAGCATTATGTCGCATTGCATTGTATCAAGTCGTTCCGTATTGTTTTGTGTGTTTTGGTGAGTGCTAACACGTCACAATGTGGGTGTTGCACTGAATACCTCCTTGCGATCGCTACCATCGCTAGTAGATTGCTGCAGTCATCCATAGTTTGCATGGAAAACACTGAATTTTGTCTCCAAACACTTGCTAACCTACCACCAAGTGGTAGTGAACCTTGAAAAAAATAAACTGGAAACAGAGACTCTTTACCTATGTCAGGGGTGTCGAAGTCCAGGCCTCGAGGGCCGGTGTCCTGCAGGTTTTAGATAACACCCTGGGTGAACACACCTGAATCAAATGAGTAGTTCATTACCAGGCCTCTGGAGAACTACAAGACATGTTGAGGAGGTAATTTAGCCATTTGAATCAGCTGTGTTGGATCAAGGTCACATCCAAAACCTGCAGGACACCGGCCCTCGAGGCCTGGACTTCGACACCTGTGACCTATGTGGTGAAAGCTGTGCGATACTGCTGAAACCCACACAGGGTTCAAAAGGTGGAGCTTTTATTTTGACGTGGAATGGCCTCCCTTTCCGGAGTCACACTCTTCGCAGTTTCCGAACTACTTAGTGAGCAGTTGGTGATTGTTTACAGACAAGTGGGCAGAAACGTATACTTGTGATTAACTGATTTTACATAATATCTGCAGGGCAGCCATGTGCAGCTGGTCGGGCAATGCTCATTTTGCCAGGCAGTTGCTAGCCGATCTCAAGACCTAAGCCTAAAGACAAAGCAGGCAGAGCATCACTGAATCCTCCTGTAGGAATACGTTTTACTGAAGGTATTTTGCTGTCATATACCACAAAAAACAATGATGATTATATTGACTAACTAATAAACTCTTACTCAGACCAATCATAATAGCTCTTTTTCTTACAAATAGTCTACATCTATTTGAGTATGACTTTTTAATTGTTTTTTAATTGGTGATTGTAAATTGGCTGTAGGTGTGAGTGTGATAGGGTTAGTCTCCGGGTTATCCAACTGGATAAGTCGACGAAGGTGGATGGATGGATTTTATTAGGACCTGAATGACTCTTTGATTTGCAGGTAGAAAACTCACATCTAAATACACCCTAACAATGCAAAACACCGGGTGGTTCTCGTTTGCTGTAATTTCTCAGATAGCACTTACTTTAACCATACATTTTAGTCTAATAAAATGAGTTATAAGAATGTATCTGGTGGCAAAGGATGTGAAACATTTTCCATCCCAAGTCAAATTTTTTCTTCAATGCCCCCCTCCCTCCATTTTTTTCAAAGGCATTACACTTTGAACATTTTATTCATGAAAAGTGTTAAATGCTGACTCACTTTCACCAACAGCGACAAACGTTTTCACTCTGCTGCCGTCCCGGGACTTTTACCTTTGACTGTACTTGTACACATTTTTATACATGACAGCTCTTTTAAAGTTAACTCACTGTTCCCTGACATAGCAAAGCAGCCAAGAAATGTATGTTTTTGCCCGCTGCTGCATGCATTAATTATGGCTTCCATGCAAAATAGATTAGATCTGCAACTTCACTGAGTGGCCAAGGAGTTCAGAGCTCACATGGCTCAGCTTCCTGTTCCTCCTTAACTAAATGGAGTCTACCCAGTCTAAGGGGGGAAAAATTAGGCAATTTATGACATTACACCCCTTATTTTTGTTGCTTTGGTAAGTGGATATTACATTCCTTATCTTTGGGGTGTTGCTAAGACATGGCTGCCATTTAATTTGAAATGAATTACGTGGAATAAGCAGCTTTGTAATTGTATTCTGTTTTAATAAAGGAGAACAGCTATTATGTTAATTTTCATGGCCATTAAATCACGTTTTTACCGTGCAACTGTTTCCTGCAACATTGTGCTGTATTACAGAGGACAGGAAGCCTGATGTGTCATTATTTTGGTCATTCTTCTGTTTTCCTGCAGGACATTTTTGACTTTGAGGATACAAGGGCTTGCCTGTTAGCCTGTCTCCTGTTGTCTCCTATTGTTTCCCGTTTTTGAATGCTTGTATGACAACACTGACCTGTGTTTGTTCTTCCTAGATGGAAACTTTCCTTTTTCATCCCAGTTTCTTTCATAGTAATTTGCCAGAAAACATTAATTAATATGCATCATGGTTGAGGTTCCTAGAGTAGATGGGTTATTAAAATGTAATAGGATTTTTGGATCCAACGCTGTTATTTTTATTGGGTGCAAACTTGTAGGACAGTAGATACTTATTGCTGCTAGGACTTCACAGGAAACCTCTCTATATTTTATCATATTCATGTATTATATAGTAAAAAACCCCCTAATTTACCCAAGTTACTCAGGTAAATATAATGCTACCTCTAATGTGGCAAATACAGGACTGCATTTTTTGACAGCAGAGTTTGCCCTCAAGTAGAAATGTTTAGTCCCGGGCTTTTAATTTGAGAGCTCTTATCTGTATCTGTGAAAAGAGTACTTTTACTTTAGCGGTTGCTATCGACCTTCTTAGCCCCTAAAGTGTTGTTCTTATTAGCCAGCTGACAAACAATCTATGCCAAATGGACTCAGACTTCAGACGGGTGCAGCACGTACAGTACCTGTGGGAAACCTTTTAAGTTTTGTTTTTTTACTTTTTATTTGCTGTGTCCTTTCTGTGTCCTTTTCTGCATTTCCTCTTTCTTTGAGGACACTTGTGCCTTAGTGGATTTATACACACTGAAGTATTTGCCATCCCCCCCCCTCTCTGTCTCTTGTATTTCACTCTCTCTGTCTCTCAGTCCATTAGTTCAGGTCAATTTAAAGAGGCTTAATTGGCATGAATTTGGATGATGTATTATTGCTAAAATACATTATGTTGATTCATTCCTTTCTGCTTGCCTATTGTTTCTGCACGAACTCTTCTGTTCTTTCAGACTTAGAACTCCCACTTGCCCTTCTCTTCCACCAATATGATGGCCTTTAACTTCTTACTCACTTACATTACCTTGCATTGTTAGTTCAGTATATATATATATCAGTAGTTCACAATCCATCCCCTCCTAGATTGCCCTTTAAGCATATGCCAGTGCATTTGTCACCATAGCCTGTTTGCTTTTTGCTTATTTTAGACTCTAACCTTCACCTCGATCATTGTCTACTCCCTTCTTTTTGTTTGCATGCCTGGTTTGTTACAAAATAAAAGTTTTTTCCTTGTCCTCACCTTTTTTTTAGGTCTATTAACTCTAACAAGCTTGAGAACTAGAGGTCATAATGAAACCTGACCACTGCATCAGTTATTCCTTCGATTCTTGAACCTCTTATTTTGCAGAAAACCCCTAATGGCCCTGATCAAGTGGTGACCGAGTGGTTGACCTTCCAGTGCATTGCTTTTGGCAAGCAGAGCTGGTGCTGCAGGACGAACCATGATAATAACCGAATCATAAAGGCATAACCACAAATGACATATATTTTCAGAGCTAAAATATTCTATCTCAAATTCAGACCACAAGTATACTTTATTTTATGGTTTCACTTCAGAGATTGTGAGTCTACAAAAAGCTTGTGACAAAGAAGGTGCGACTTTATGATTTACTTTCATCTCATTTTTTTTCCTTTTACATTATGCCTACACTTTAAGCAGTGACTATAGCAGTGGGCTTTACTGAATCATCTATAAACAAATAAAACCCATCCATGACCCGCTTTTGTACTGAGATATTAAATGATATCAATCAATCATGCCAGCTTACTCTTGGTAAGACTAATCATTCCTCTCAAGACTGTTTTTCCTCGTTACTTTGTTCGAGCTATGTGACATAAATGGGCATACTGATACAAAGTGACATGAATATTTTCATGGAGTAATGCAGTCTTAGAAACTCAGCTTCTCTCTTCTGCTTTAGACCGAGAGGATTATCCAGCAGTGGCTTAGTTTTAGCCCCTCGTAGGACTGGAGGAATATACAATAACAGTTGATTAATCTTTAAATTATAGCCATTTCAGCTCATTCGTTCTTTTATTTATTTATTTTTAAAATGATCTATTTCTGGGAGCAGGATGGCTTCTTTGCAGTTATCAGCCTGTTTAGGGATGTTCCTCACAAATTGAAACGCGGCCTCGCGAGTCATAGTTCGCTTGGGTCTGTATAGCTCAATTAAAGAAAATAAGGGAATGGAGAGAATAAAAAAACTCAATTAGATGGTGGAAATCCAACCTTACTGTAATTTTGCAGATGAGTTTGTACTGTATGTGCATTTCATGCAAACTTGTTTTACCGTAATGCCTCATCATTTACCTAAGCAGCTGCTTTAGTGGCTAAAAGTGATGAAATATATTTTAAATGTTGAATCTTAGGAATTAGTATTTCAATAAACATGTTCTGCATTACTATGAAACCTGTTGAGCTCCACTTAGTGCATTTTTTATTAATTTTTTCATTTTCTTTGACTAAAAATATATGTACTTCAGGAGTACAGCCTACATGAATGAGCCTTTTACCTCCACAAGTCCACACAGAAAACTTACAAGAATGCAGAAAGCGACTTTGCAAGCTTGTAGTACATGCACATACATATTGCATATTTTAAACCTGGTTACTTAGTATCCTTGTGCTCATTTGCATTTGTGTGTCTGCATGTGAGAGTACATTTGTGTGATGTTTTCCCGAATATATATGTGTGTGTGTCACCCTCAGTGTGAGCACACACACACACACACACACACACACACACACACACACACACACACACACACACACACACACAAATACATTAAACCGAGACCAACTGCCAGCAACATCAATCACTTTAATTCCTCTCTCTTGAAAGGCTCTGAAAAAACAAACAAACCTATTGTTCATCATCATTCTAGAAGAGCAGTTCTCTGTTTTGTGAAGATTCTTTTTTTTTGCATAATTTTAACAATGCGCAAACATAGATACGGAACCTTTATTGTTTCATTTTATGTAACATTGCCATGAAATGTGGCAGTGATTGAGATGATGGCAGGTACCAATCAGAGAAGCAGCACACTATTGTGAACGGCCTCGTTGGAGGAAGTCTTTTTCTCAACGAGAATCAAAATTCTGACAGTAATTTTGTTGGAACACTGCTTAAGTAAACACAGCAGGAGGTGTGTTGCCGCTGCATAAATTCATACTGATGTGACAAATTGGATTTGATACACAGTTTTCTGCACAGGGAGTTTAAACAGAAGCTCATGCACAACCCCGACACGAGCTGACAGAGAGAAAGAGAGAATGATGTTTGAGTCTAGCAACAGGATTTCACCGACACTTCAGAAGTCTCTTTTGCCCAGCAGTGCCTGCAGGTCACACGACTGAACAGCTGCTGTATCAATTCAGTGGGCAGTGCAGTGGCTATTTGTGGCTCACCGGCACCTTCAGCAATAAATTACGTGACACAAGCACACAGCCGTGAACACATCCCTCTCACGCCGCGCGCACTCCTCAATCCAGTGTTGTTGTTGGACGGAATGGAGCTTTACCTCATGCGCTCATGTGATTCACAAATATTTAGAAACAGAGAAGCTCCAGCCCCTGAGCAGTGAGAGTTTCTTATTCTATTTGATGTGAGATGACAACAGGAACGCCCTTTAGGCTGCGATACGTGGACATCAATTTCAGGCACGGTGATTTTACAAAGGCAGTACTTGCTATATGCTGAGATAAAAACAAAATGATTATCACAAGGTATAAATGTCACAACAAATAGTATAAGCTGCAGGTGTAGCTATAATATGACATTTAACTTAAGAAGATGTACACAGAACTTTCAGTATTTTGAGTAAAATCTTCATTATCATCATTAATCATCAGTGTGATTTTTTCCCCCTAAAATCTGTGATCAATCAATCAATCAATCAATCAATCAATCAATCAATCAATCAATCAATCAATCAATCAATCAATCAACTGATTATTGCTTCCCAGTTTTGGAAACCACCCAAGATAACCTAGTGTGAGAATTTGACCTGAAAAGGACACTATACATGATTATGACATTAAGGATGCTGAAATATTGCTGTTTTTCTGGAAAAATAAATCCATTAGTATTGCAGACTTCCTGCTTAAATGATAACATATTAGAAAAAAAAAATTCCTTGACTCATCCGGACCAATGAACAATCAATATAAACATTGTTTTCTGGTAGATTTATTTGCTCTAACCTCTGCCTGTAACAATCCATAGAGTATGATCAATTATAGGACTTATATTTTCATGGTGCACAAGCATGGCCCATACGTGTCTATATTTCCGCACAGCCTCTGGATTTATGTGCTCTCTGGTGTTCGGGGTCAATCAATATTAAGTCCTCAGCTGTGTAAAATACACATCCCATAAACTGTGTTCTCAGGAGACTCAAAAGTGCGAACTTAAGAGATTGTTACAGAGAGGAAACTTTGTATCATTGTATCATTTTCTCTGTCTGAATCACTCTCACCCCTTCTAATTGCTTCTAACAGTTTTTCACACTGTCAGCCTCCTCCATTACCTTTCCTCCTGTTTTCCTCATTTTCCCTCTTTTTACCTTAGCTGCCACAGTTTCTCCTTTGTTTCCTAATAATCTTCTTTCTCCTGCGTTGTCATCACGCCTCCCCTTTTTTCCTTTAATCCTTGTTTCTGTCTCATTCACCCCTACATTGGTTGCCCTTTCACCCCATGTCTTCATTTGAAATGTGACAGCCTTTACTTCCCACTCTCGTCCTCTCCTCCCACTTTGAGGCTGGGAGATATTTCAGTAATAATTGCCTCTGTGTGCAGCCTCAGAATGCCTCGAGAGTGCCAGCCATTGTTACGTGCATGCTCATGCAACCTGCAGGATTCCAGCACCACTACCAAATAGGGCCGTGCTGCACATAAAACTAGGTACTGGATAAATAAACCATGAAAAAACACACAAAAAAGGAAATGTGGAAATGATTTTTTTAAAAAGTCCACATTAATATGAAGTTTATCACATAAAGGCCTACCAGTTGGATCTTTTATTTTACTGGGGACAACAGTTTCTACATGGATTGCGAGTAATTAATGAGTGATTACTTTCTGTTTTGTTATCAGTAAGAGTACTCATAGGTGTCACTCAGTACAAAGTTGTGAATTTATTCTAGCAGCTAACAAAGAGAGCTAAGGAGGGTGAGTCTTCAGCCAATCTAAAGAAATGGTTAAGAGGCCATAACTTGAGCCAAGAGCGAATTAGACTTCCTTTAGTCTAACTTTCATTACACACTTTTCTATAACAGTTACAACCAATTTAATGTTATCGTAACTTATGAGACATTTACAGTTATCGTAACTGCTGAACATTTAAAATGACCCAAAATCAAAGTGTTTAAATACCTATGACTTTTTTAGTGGATTGTTATGTGAGATCTATCAACATTCACTGGCTGCTCTGCTGGTTACGCCTGTGTAACTGCTTGTTAATATGTGTGCATGGTCAAGACGACCTGCTGAAGTTCAAATCGAGCATCAGAATGGGGAAGAAGGGTGATTTAAGTTCCTTGGAGCGCAGCATGGTTGTTGGTGCCAGACAGGCTGTTCTGAGTATTTTAGAAACTGCTGATCTACTGGGATTTTCCCACACAACCATCTCTAGGGTTTACAGAGAATGGTCTGAAAAAGAGAAATTGTTCAGTGAGCCGCATTTCTTTGAATCAATATGCTTTGTCAATGCCAGAGGTCAAAGGAGAATGCCCGGAGGGCTTCAAGATGACAGGAAGGTAAAAGGTAGGATCAGAATTTGGTTCAGGTTGTTGGTGGTGTAATGGTGTGGAGGATGTTTTCTTAGCACACCTTGGGACCTTTTGTACGAACTGAGCATCATTTAAACACTCCAGCCTACTCGAGTATTGTTGGTTAGCAAGCTCAATAAACACCAGATCTCAAATCCAACAGAACACTTTTGGGATGTGGTGGAACAAGAGATTTTCATGGATTTAATTTGATGGATGTGTGGACTACAAATCTGCAGCGACTGTGTGATACCATCATGTCAATATGGACCAAAATCTGTGAGGAATGTACAGCAGCTCATCTAATTTGAAGTCAAAAGAGGGCCCAACCCATACTAGCAAAGTGTTTCTAATGAAGTGGCCGGTGAGTGCATGTATGAAATGACTGCTGCCATTTGTTGCCTTTTCTTATGGGATGTATGTTTGTGGATATCTTCTTTCTGTTCAGGTGATCTGCATTTGTAGGATATAATGCTTCTTCTATGACAGACACTTAGATCATTTACCATTTGCCATTTACAGTGTTCTCTTTCACCTTTATCGCTATGGTTTTAAGCTGTTACATAAGGTAATACTGCACAATATTTTCCATCACAGTATTCATATTCCCATGCCGCTCCACCCATTTCATTACTTCAGACAATATGTGAAACTTTGCTCAAGGCTAGATGCCAATTAAGTAAAAAAGTGAAGTAAAAAGTTCCTTATCTTATAGCCTGTTAGCCTGTATCTTCCAGACTCTGTGTGCTTCCATGTGTTCTCAGTAAAGCCACAAATTCAACAGAAGCTCTGAAGTTTGGGCTTGGTTTTGTCTTTTATTGGCCCTTCTTTTAATATCTGTTTGCATGTCCTTTATTTTCTTTGAAGCACTTTGTGACAAAGCACTTTGTGACAAGTGCTTTATAAATAAATTGAACTTGATTTGACTGCTCAGCCATATAATATGATGGCAGAGATGAAAAATACTCCTACAGCGCCACTACATCAGTGAACCATGGTCAAGGAAATGGGCACGAGGAGAGAAGCTCTCAGACACCATTATGCAGGTTGACTGAAATACAATTTGAACATTTAATGAGATAAATTGAGATCTCATGTCAAGACGGTACATACGAAATGCAGCTCAGAAAGTGGCGGAGCACTTCTTTTTATTCCATCTGTGTTGTCTGAACAAGATAAAACAGGAACTCCCCCCATTTGTGTGCTGTATTTTTTTGTGTCGGGTTACATTTTTGTACACAGGCAGAAATAAGAAAAGATTTTCTTTGATGGCAGTAATAAGCTGCTTATACTGAACACAGACTTTACTGTAGTTTAAATGGAACAATTTTTACGAGACAAGCAACAGGTTTAGGTATTTCAAGAAAATGCAGCTGTGAGTTCTGGAGCTCAGACGCTCATTTATTTCTCATTATTTTTCAGACCCAGTGTAGCACAAGCTGAAATAACAAACACAAGAGACACAGTGCCAGTAACTTGTTAACTTTTAAGGAAAAGCATCCTAAGAGGAAACATCACTAACTGCTATGGGAGGCTTGTGGGCGCAGACCAAAAAGCTGTGCGGCTCGTTGGTGTGATGAGCCGAGCCCAAAGGACACGAAAAGACAATACCAAGCTCAAACACAGCCAGCTCACTCCTCTACCATCTTTCAAGTGATACAGTAATACAGTAACTCTGCTGCTTCACCGTCAGACTACAGACACTGCTAAACTCCTCCTTCACACTTTTAAAAAGATTTAAGTAATTTATTTATTATACAAGTTTGTGTTATGCGGCGATAATTAAGACTATCTTTAATGTTAAATCAGTGTTCCAATAAGAAACAAGCTGAGAAAGTTGTGACTCAAGGGTTTGTTGGGTATAACACATGCAGTATGTTCCATAAAGCTATAGCTAATAGTAAAACATCTCACTAGAAAGCTATACTAAATAACAGCACCTATAGTAGTTCCAATAAAGCAAGGAATTATATGTATATATGTAAATTAATTTACTTGCGATGTTGTGTATGGGGATTATAGGGAGCAATAAAAGATTTAAGGGTTAGTAGTGTGTCAAAGAGACAGAAAAAGCGGTTAAGGCATCAATGAATATTTTAAGAGAGAGTGGGAGCTGTGGGAAGGATGTACAAGCTGAAAGAGAGTTGGTCTGCTGAGAGACGGAGAGATAATTTAATAGACGGGCAGAGCAAATGTGTTGGAGGGGAGATAAAAAAGCTGGAGGGATGGGAGATGAATGAATGGTGGACTAATCTGGACTAAGCAATGGAGAGAAGAAGCGACATTAATTTAATAAGATAGATGAATGAGCAAATAGATGTATTGTGCAATGTTAAAAAAGACCCTAAACTTGGACTGGCTTTGTGACAAATAATAAAAAAAAGGTGTGTGAAATAAAAAATAAAATATAAATGAGAGTAAATCTAGGCATAGACTCAAATAAGGTTTAGACTCATGAGGTCAGAAACCCGTACTATAAAGCTGGATTTGAGGTCAGTGTGGTAACTCGATGTGTTCTCATCCCAGAGCATCAAATGTGGCTGGTATCAGACCCAATACACACGGGGCATCTCTTTGAAGCATCTTCTGTGGCCTTATTAGATGTGAAGGAAATGAAAAAGTTTGCATTTTCAGACGAAGGGAAGGTGGTGGTGGAGTAAGTCACGGGTTTGTCAACTAGGAGCTGATTACAGTTTATTTGCAAATCTGAAGGTCTGTGTTTTACAATTTCCTTTTTCCTTGTTCTTTTTTCTGTTTTTGTTTCCTTTCGTTGGGTAGGTTTAGGCAATAAAAACTATGTAATATTTTCCTGAAAATGAGACTGATGAAATCATCAAAGCTTTGTACATGTTGACCTTAAAGGCCTGACCTATTATTGTTAATCATCTCTAGGGCCGCAGTAGAAAGAATAAGCTGTAATACATCCAACCAACACATTTAATTAGTTCCATTTTTAGCACAAATGCAGCCACAAAGAGGCAGAAAATACACTAAATTTATGATTTGTCAGCTGCTCTGGTTTCATCTGATTACAAGTTTGACACCTTCAGCAAAAATTAGACATGAAGCATCACAGAGGTAAGGCAAAAACAGACCTTTTAATGAAAGCTGTGACACAGTGGACTTGTTATCTCCGCGGTGATTTTTCTTACATGTTGAACAGTATTATACTTCTTTGAATCGGGGGTTCGGTATACCTCAGGATTAATTCTGAAGCGCAGTTTTATTTTCACTAGCCTACTTGTCAAAATGACACTCTGCTCCACTGCAATGCTGATGATGGTGCGCTGTACTTGTTAGATGTAAGTCTTGCTTTAAATGAGAGTTGTAATCAGAGAAAAAGCTGGACCACCACCAACGACAAATGAACTGAACTCCACTTTTCTACATCCACATTACTTAATGTTAACAGCACACTTCCGGCTTTCAGCTGTAATGACATAATGACTTAAAAAGACTGTCTTTTAAAGATAAAGATGAAAGTGGTACTCTTTACAGGAGTGTTGCATTCATGTGAACACACAGCAGAATCGAACATGGTGTTAAAACATTTCCTGTGTTTCTACAGTCTGCACAAGCCCTGTTAGTATGTTTAGCTATTAAAAAAGCAGCTCCAAATTATATACAGTCTCTTAGCAAAGAAAATAAAAGTATTAATTTAACAACAAATTTTAATCCTGCACTTCTTGTTAGACGTCAGTATTTATCACCATTTTTCCACACACTAGGAGGCAGCTTTCACCTGCCACTTTACTGCCAGTGTGTTGTTTTGCCATTTTGTGCGTTTCAGCTTTTGACTGTGCCCATTAAGATTAATAGTGGTAAGCATTTAGGTTCTTAACATGCATCATGCATGATTGGCATTGAATTGAGAAAGTGCTTTAAAGCAGTAGGAAACACTGACACAATTTTCCAGTACAGCACTTGTAATCTTGGCAAGAAGCAAATTACAGACAAATATATTCCATCCTTTTTGAAGTTCTTTATCTACTTTTTGTACCAATCGACCAATCGAGGCAGATACAGAGCTGTCTTGATATATCTCATTTGAAAGGTGGCGAGAAATACATTAATACTTCCATATGGATATACCACATAACACATTTAAGCAATAACACTAATCTCATGCTCTGTGATTTCTATGAATTGTTTCACAACGTGTTAGTCAAAGATATGAGTAAAACTTGTGAGAGACAAATTAGGAAATACATGATTATTAATGAGGAGTTCCTGAATAAATATGAAGTAGATGAGTAGACAAGGAACAAAAGGAATTGTATGAATGAGATTTTGAAACGGGGATCATTACAGGAGTAGTACTACAGAGAAGACGATATCATTAAAAAGAAGCTCTGGCTGACAGCACACAGTGCTTGTGCATTAGAGTGGCAAGTAAGGAAACATGGGAGATAAACTCCTCCTTACGTAACTGAGAATGTTAATGCGAGACTATTATTGCAGAACTCCTCATCACACAACAGGTCCATGCCCTGCAGAAGACACAGATGTTAGACATGTGAAGGAAGATTATTTACCCTCCACTGTTGTTGCAAACCATTCCAAAAATACATATTTTCTGTGATTTGAAGTCTCTGTTTTTGGTTTGGTTAGGTTTTGGAACAAATCTTAAATATGGTCTCTTTGCTTGCGCTGTAATATCCACTTCAAAACAAACTTAGATGTCTGTTTTGATCCTTTATTTATGATTTCTTCTATCATCTTTTTCCAGGTTGACTGCATACAAACTCTCCCAAATCATCCTGTTTACTTCCTGTGTGCAAATATGTTTGTAGTGTAATTTAAAACAGAGAACCTAGCATGTTTCCACAACTTTCAAATGAAATTATAAAAACTCACAAAATAAATATGACATAAATTAATCTAATTCAATTACAGGAGCAAACAAATGTTTAATGTGATGATTAAATTGTGAAAAAGTTGAATCAAACACGTCTTAAATACTTTTATTTGTAAGGGACCATGCGCAATATTAAATACGTGGCACCATTTGATGCATTTTACCACAGTCTGTGTGAGACTAATTTCTATCTGCAGTCCCCTGACAGGTCATAATTAAAACTTCCACAAAGTGACAAAACAATAACAAGCTAACTATAAAAATGAGACAAAACATACAACATTTATAAAATACAAATCACACACCTAAATTACAAAAAACACACACATGAAACAAATATATGTCCAATACCACACAAAACTAATATAATGCAGAATCATTCTATTAATTTTAATATAATTATATATAGACGTGGTGCATGTTAAGAACTAATGACTCTGTCAATCGAGGCACTTGTTAGATATGAGACATATGCAACCCCACATTAAGTCAGATTAAGATCTGCAGCTCACTGTATTAGAGAAGAAGCATACTGTGATTGCTAATTCGTGTACATCTTTCTTTTTGGTTCACTAACTGCATTGCAAAGTGAACTGCTGCATTCAAGAGCACCTACGTAAACTTACTCACCTGCATTACGTGGGATAAGTTGGTTATTTTTGTTTCGCTAACTTGTCTAAGCTACCTTGCCAACCTTAGGCATCTGTAAAACTCATAATATTTTCCCTCCAGGGTCAGTTCTTTATACGAGCTGTTTATGAATTTAATTTTAAGACAGTGCTCAAACATACGAAATCAGGCAGTTGAGTACTTGAGAAAGCTCATAATGATACAAAAAAACCCAATAATTGGATAGACTGCTGTATAATTTTTTAGCTAACCAGACATTTAGCATAAAACTCATCCAAAGCAGATATGTGAATACAGATTACTTTGTCATTCCTTGAAATATGAGAACCCGATCTGATGGTTTTTCATAAATGATCACAGGACACTCACAGAATCAAGAGAAAAGTGGCTTATACAGTACATTAGTAATGACATATATTGTTGACAGTGGAGAGTAGTCTCTACATAGCCTCGAAAATCTGAAACGCTCAAAAATAAAATACATTTTGGTTTAATCCTCCCTGTTCACCAAAAAGACTGAGCTGAACTATACACATTTGTTAACATTAATTTCAATGAAGTTCAAAACTTTAGAGCCAATATAGTAATTTTTAAATTTTAAGAGGCACTTACAAATTTAATTTATTTTAGGGCCTGTTCAGCCATTTCATCCCAGAACTTCGTGTATCTGTTATAAAAACGCAACCAGTGCCATTTTTCATGCATGTCATGCATCTAGTTCATGCATTCATTATTTCTATGCTGGACTTTTGCAATTCATTATTATCAGGCTGTCCCCAAAACTCCCTGAATAGCCTTCAATTGATCCAAAATGCTGACCCAAGAGTACAGACAGGGACTACAGATCTAATAGTACCATGGTGCCATACTAATGGGCTGGTTGTGGTTCTTATGGTATTTAAAAGTAGAATGGGAGACAGAGACAGCTTTCAGGCCCCTTATCTGTGTTGAATTTGGGAGACAGACACTCTGTATTTGTATCATTTGGCTAAAACTGTAAAAGTTCTAGGCTGCTGGAGACTTCCCATGATGCACTGTGTTTCTTCTTCGCTCACCTTTTCTTTACTCTCTATGTGTTTATACATCACTCTGCATTTAATCATTAATTATTATTAAACTCTGGCTCTTTTCCACAGTGTGTCTTTTGTCCTGTCTACCTCCCCTCACCCCTAACTGGTCGCAATAGACGGAGCCCCTCCCTGAGCCTGGTTCTGATGGAGGTTTCTTCCTGTTAAGAAGGAGTTTTTCCTTCCCACTGTCACCAAGTGCTTGCTCATAGGTGGCAGTCTGATTGCTTGGGGTTTCTCTATATTATTGCAGGGTCTTTACCTTACAATGTAAAGGTCCTTTTGGTGACTGTTGTTGTAATTTGGCGCTATGTAAATAAGACTGAATTGAATTTTGAAAGTCTACCAAGCATACTACATACACTGAAGAGGGTGCATATTATTACTATGGCTTAAATGTAAGTAATATTGGCTGTATTTTATTTATCTGTTGCATTAAATTTAATAGAGTTGGTGAGAATTTTTAAGACGGGTTCAGTAACATCAGTGTTGTGGCTGTTTTACGGTCTTATTTACGATTTTTTTGGAATGAAAATAAAACTGTAAAGATCTCAAAAATCAAACTCTGAACTGATAACAATCAAAAATGGAATGATTGTTTTTTTTTAATAGAAAGTTCAACAAAGTGTCTTCCATCTATAAAGCCCACAGTTGTTAACCTGATCTTACAGTTTTGCAGCTGTTACTTAGCAAACTCTTCTTCTTCTTATTGTTATTTATCAATAATATCATTTATTAATTTATTTTAAAGAAATTTCAAACAGTAGTTTAGGTTTTATGGGTTAAGAAACATACAGTACATTTCACATTTAAAACATATTTATTTAATTATTTACCTTGGGTAGTGTCTGAGACAATAAACACTATAACAATACAGAGGTAACAGAATATAAATGTAAGTAATATAACAGGTATAAAGACTGAGATGTTACACGAATATATTTAATTTCCCTTTTGCATAATGGCAGGAAGTGTTGATATAATTTCTGTCTTTACATACAGTCTATGGCACGCTCATTTCCCCGAGACAGTTTACTTTCCCCGGTGCTAATCTGAGTCTACAGAAAGCCTCACGCATTTTAGGAAAACTAATCAGTCACGTAGTGTACACGCTCTGACTGACAAATGAAATCACTGTGAGAAAAAGTGGTAGTATAAAATAAAATGGAAAAATGCATGTATAGGTGTAAAAACTAAAGGAATTAAAATAAATGTATTGGGTAGACACAAGGCTAAAATAACTTTTTATAACATGAAATATTGCTTTCTTTTGTTAAATTTTGAACCCTTCTGACCTCAATACCAGTTGCTGTATAGTCTTACTTAATAGGCTGCCAGTTTTAGAGTCGTTCCTGGGATTTTATGGATAGCTTCTTTGGATCGTCCTAGTCTAACCTCTAGCTCATCTCTAACCTTTTAAGCCGAAATGACTCTCGGCACAGTTTTAGATATAGGGTCTTTTTTGGATAAGTCTGAGTTAAAAGAGAATAAGTGACAGGGCTTTTGCTTATTGGAACTATAGCTTTGTAAAGCTTATGTCAGTATCCATCCATCCAACAATTTTCTTAACCGCTTATCCATCTTACGCTTGCAGGGGGGGGGAGCCGTTCCCAGCTAGAGGAGAAGAAGAAAAGTAGAGCAAGCAGGGGAAGATGAAGAAAGGACCCTGGACAGGTCCCTACTTATGTCAGGATCATTCTTCTAAATCACTTATCAAAACCCCATCTGCTCAAATTAACATGCACGGGCTTGTTTTTGCCTTATTGGATATGTACACAGCATGTTTCTGAAAGGGGAAGGGAAGGTGGAGGGAGGGGTTAAGTGAGTAGAGGGCGACACAGAGGAATAAGCAAACAAGTGCACAGGCAGACAGAGAGGTAGATAGGCAGACAAAGAGATGGATGGGTGGATGGAAGCTTGTTGAGGAGAGGAATAGAAAGTCCTGAATGCTGTTGCGGCAGGCTGTGCTGACGTGAGGAGTGTTCCCAAACACAGTTAGTAGCGACTGCAGACCAACTGCATTACCATACTTACACACACACACACACACACACACACACACACACACACACACACACACACACACACACTCCTGACACGCAGTGCCCGAGGGAGAAAGCTGCTTGCGGGCATAGCTAAATAGAATGGGGACAGACTCTCCTGTTCTGGTCCTGAGGAGGTTACTGTGCAGCTACTCCAGTAAATTTGTAAATTTGTCAAGATGTGATTGTGGCCAGAGTATGCGGTTGAGTCGGAATATGCATTAATGCTTTTTGTGTGTGTTTCTAGGCTTTGAGGGACTTTCCACAGGTGTGTGTGTGTATTTATGCACTTATTGTGTAATGGTGTCCACCTCTCTGTATGTGTGTGTGTGTGTGTGTGTGTGTGTGTGTGTTTGTGTGGGTTCCCATGAACAGGTCGGTCCTCTCCTCTCCTGTCCTGTCCTCTCCTCCACCCCCTTCTTCTTTCCATGTCTGCGCTTCCTCGCGGAGCTAGGTGCGTATCATTGGATCAGTAGCTGCTGGCTGCCACACTGTCCAATCGCATCTAGGAAGAGAAAATAGAGAGAAAGAGAGGGAGAGAGAGAGGGGGGGAAAGCGAGGAAGCGAGGGGGAGATGGGGGAGGAGAAAGAAAGGAAGAGAGGGAGAGAAGGAGATTGATCACTTGAACGTCCTGGGCCCTGTATTCCTCGGAGAAACATTAAAATTTCTACTATAGCTCCAAACAAATCTTTTTTTCTTCTTTTTCTTCCCATTCCCACCTTTCTCAGGCGGAAGGCTTGCGGGTTGTTTTTTTTTTTTTTCTTGTTTCTTTTTTGGGTTATTCCCACCCCGGAGACGTGCCACCAACACCACCATCACCAGCAGCAGTAGCAGCAGCAGCAGCAGAGGAATATCTCCCAATATCCCATCCCGGGCACGTCGGATAAGCTGCAGCAGCGAAAGCACGCGGCAAATATTGCGGTGGACGGGAAAGGAGAGCATGGTCCATGGGATTTCACACCTCTCACCCAGCCTGGGTACGGTATATCCTACATTTTTGTCATTTGAGGATTTTTTCCCTTCTACTGCAGCGGGGATGCAGGTTGAGGCTTTGCATTTGAGTGTGTGTGTGTGAGTGTGTGTGTGTGTGTGTGAGTGAGTGAGCGTGTTTTGCCGTAGTCAGCTTCAGAGCCGATAGAGATTTAGACAGAGAATTCTACCTCACAGGCAAGCATTTTTCCACACTTATTTGTTTTTTATTCTCCTTCATCGCACACGCTTTCCCTCTCGTTCGTTATAATAAGAAAGCAGCCTAGCTTTTATCTGTTCTTTCTATATGAAAATACACAAGGGGAGGGTGGCAGGCGGGTTTGCCTTGATAAATGGAGCGTTATTCATCAGCGTGTGTGTGATCACCACTGGAATGTTAACTAGCACCTTGGACAGCCGACACCAATACAATCTAACATAAGAGGAGCGACAGCGCGCTGATCCTTTTACACTCTAATATCTTTGCAGCTTACAGTGGGTCGGCGTGTGTGCGCGCGCGCGGATGTGTGTGTGATTATACAGAGAATTGATGTTTCTCTCTCTTTGTGCGCGTATGTGGACGCGTGTGTTAATATTCTGCCCTCAGGCCCTCAGAGAGAGAGAGAAAGAGAGAGAGAGAGCAGTGTCGGCTGGGAAGCAGCTGTGAGTGTGTGTGTGTGTGAGAATGTGTGTGTGTGCTTGAGATGGAGAGGGAAAAAGACTGAGCATGTAAGGTGACAAAGAAAGTGTGTGTGAGACATTAAAAAAAAAGGTGTATTGCACGCATCTTAGGTGATGGGATAGAGAGCAAAGTATGCGTGTGCGTGGTCGTGCGCGCGTCACAGGCTTCCTACCTTATGCTACATGCAGGTCAGGAGCCCTACGGTGTATTCGGGGTTTAATTAAGCGTGTGACGTGACACCCTCCCCTCCCCCCATCGGGGTCCTGTGATCTGTGAAACAGTGTGTAGTGAGGATGTGACACAGCAGCCCTGACAGTCTGACACCGAGTTAAGCTGAGCGGACAACATCTCGTTTGCCCTATCTATCACTCCCATATCTATTTTTATCATGAAAAGAAAGCAAGGTGCACAAGCCGGCCTTGTGATGTCATATGTGTGTCTCCTGTGTGTTTGTGTGTGTGACATTTTATTTATTTCTTTTTTGTTGCCCTGTGATTATTCTAATCAGGACTAATTAAATCCATTTTTTCTCTTTTTTCCCCCTCCTCCGCTTTTCTCTGCCTCTCTTTCTCTTATCCAGGCGGCAGTTTGGGCTTGTTATGGGGGTGACCCGAAGGAGAAAGTGACAGCGGAACAGTGATGCCACTGTTTACATAACAGGAGAGACTCGCACACACATACATGCACAAACATATACACACAGACATGCAAGCAGGCTCAAATCGCCAGTCCAAGACATACACACTCACTTAAACAGTTCCACACATGCATACACTCTGAGACGGCGTATTGAACGGAGTCACTGACTGAGTCACTGCACACTCAGAGGAACAGAATCACTGACTCACACACAGGAACACACACAGACAGACACATACACAAGGGGAAAAGGTTGTTTGCAGGAGCCAGGACTGTGTTGTGTGTGCTATGGGCCAAGCTGAGCAGCAGCTGTGTGTGAGTGTTGGATACCTCTGAAGGGTCAAAGCAGCCGGAACCCTCTGCCTCCCCCAGTTCCTCCCCTTACCCCTCCTATCCCTCCTCTTCCAACTATCCCCAAAACACATCATCATGTCCGAGCTGAGGACCAGCAGACTTTTATCCCCCCCTTCATCCTTCTTCTTCCACCTCAGGTTTCTATCCCTCCTCCTCTCCCTCTGCCTTTCCCTTTCTCTCTATCCAACCTCCTTATTGGCACAACAGACTGTGCCGGTCATTTCTACGGCACAGGGCCGTATCCGTGGCATCTTGACCCCACTGCCCTCAGACCTCCTTGGGCCTGTCATTCAGTACCTTGGAGTACCCTACGCCAGGCCTCCAACGGGGGATCGGCGCTTCCAGCCGCCTGAGCCGCCCTTACCTTGGCCAGGAATACGAAACGTGACGCAGTTTGCTCCTGTGTGCCCACAGTCATTGGATGAGAGGAGCATACTGGGAGACATGATGCCATCCTGGCTCACTGCTAACTTGGATATAGCAGCGACGTACCTCACTCACCAGAGCGAGGACTGTCTCTACCTCAATATCTATGTGCCAACTGAGGAAGGTGAGTGAACCTAGTGGTGTGCAGTGAAATCTGTGGGCAGGGAAGAAAAACAAGCGTGCAGGATTGGGATTAGGATTACATGGTTAGGTTCATTTTGCTCTACACTGGCTAAGAGGATGATACCTGATTGTAGGAATATTTTGGGCATGACAAATGATTAAATCATGAATGTCCTGTCAGAGCACAGACATAACCTTGACAAACAAATAAATCTTTTTTTTTTTTTAACTATGCCTTGCTCCTTCAACCCCCTCTGCACACCACTGGTTGAACCAACACTTAATATGCAGACACCTGCGTCAGTCGCCATGGGGTTTACGCCTTTACTTGTGGAGGAAAGTGGGAAGGACACAGACTCACTCATGCATACATATTGGTTCATACACATGCATGTGACCCTACGCACACGCACACACATACACACACGATGGCATTGAACGCTCCCGCCGCTTCAATTTATACCCACCAACCGAAAAATGAAGGCAGGGGAGCAAATAAACCCAAAGAGTGATCAAAGGGTGAGATACATAAAAATGGACACATGGACATTCACACACACACAGCCACAGATGCACACACAAACAGCCTACAAGGCCATTTATTCAAACAGAATAAAGGTGGAGACGGTGGATGGAGCTGTGCAAAAAGTTATGCAAACAAAAAAGAAAAACCTGACATCAGGTGTGTCAGTGATGTCACCTTGATTATTTTAACCCATGTGATGCTATCTATCTATCTATCTATCTATCTATCTATCTATCTATCTATCTATCTATCTATCTATCTATCTATCTATCTATCTATCTATCTATCTATCTATCTTAACCCATCTCTATCTTTCTCTTGCCCAGACATCCATGAGGAGGGGCAGAGGCCAGTGATGGTCTACGTCCACGGTGGCTCATACACAGAAGGCACCGGTAACATGATGGATGGCAGTGTGCTTGCAAGCTATGGCAATGTCATCGTCATAACTCTCAACTACCGCCTAGGAGTATTAGGTAAAAATTATCTACATTTTATACCCATCCCGTCTCCAGTATGTATACAATTTGGCTGTATTAGGTAAAACTGCAAAAGTACAGTGTATGCTTTGAGAATCAGTGTAGTCGGATTTTCAAATAAACCCTTCACACTCTAAAAGTAGATTCTTTTTTTCAATCAGTCAGTGAATGAATTCTGTGCATATGCTTATGGTTTATTTTTGTAGTGCCTTTATTTTTATGGAAGTCTCCCAAATCCAAGCAGCTACAAGCAGGATTTTAGTGAATCGCTTCTAAAATGGCTGAATTTGAGCTTCAAAACCGTGCTCCACCCTTCGAGAGAGAACAATAGCAGAGCAATTACTGCCAAGGTGCTCTGGGTATCACTGCAGTGTCATACACCTACTGTATGGTAATTTCCATTATGAAGCAGGGTAGTCTAAAGGGTGATGGATGGATAATAATTTGAAATGCGTTGTCCACATCTCAGTGGCACTTATTTAATCTGGGAATTTAGTCTTTTCCAGAAAAATTAAATTGCATAGGAAGAGATGGATATTTTACCCCATGATAGAAGCAGATGAAGGTGGGAATGCATAAATCAAAAGGTCCACCGATGGCAGTGATCACCGCAGTGGTGAGATTTATCAGAATGATCTTACACCAGGAAAAAAAATGCATTAGTTTGTAGAAAACTGCATTTTACATTGTTGCTTTACACTAATTCAGTTTTAGTTTTCCTGTGGGTTGCTGTATTGTTTATTAGATATTATGAGCTATAATTGAGAGTTGAGGGTTGATGCAGTGTGTACTTTGTAAATGAATTTTCCTTTAACTTATTTTACATTTAATATTTCTGCTTTTTCTCATTATGTGGGAATTTCCTTTACAAGATACAACAGTTTTGTTTAAAACAAAATTCAGTTTTTACGTCTCAACACAGAAGTTCATTTTAGTGATCAAATCTAGAGTATACTTACCATCTGGATTGTTTAATCCTTCAGTGAGCTATAAAATGTGAAAACCATTAGTGAGCAGTTTTTACCCAGAGCGCCCTTTCCGTTTATTTTTTAAATTTTTTTCTTTAAGTGGAAACATGTTGAGTATGGGGGTCCCTGGTGGAAATAAACCCCCTGAAGCCTTTTTTCCCCCCCACCACTACTAGCATCGACTCAAATCTGATCCTTTTTACCTCCACGACTCTCTGACTCATTGCTCTCTGAACAGCAAAAATCTGATTCCCTGTAGTTTTTCTAATTTTAGGCAGCTATGCAAAGCTCACAGGTTGGATAAGCAGAATGTCTTAAAATCCTGGTATTAAGCCTTCTTGTGGTTGTAATTATTAAAATTACAAAGAGCTGAGTGGGGCCACAGGAGGGTTAAAAAGAAATGCAAGGCCTCATTTACTGTATTACACTAAGGGCATGAACATTTAGTTGTTTGTGTGAGGCCTGTATATTGATTCAGTCAATATACAGGCAACACATCCCACTGACTGGGTAAAAGCATTCTAATAAGAAGGTGCCCACTATTTAGCAGTGAGGGTGATGAAAATATGAAAATAATATGTAAGTTAGAAACATGTGGATACTGTATCTTTTCTACTTTAATGCCTGATTTAGCTTATACAGCTAAAAAAATGACATCCCTTATTATAATCTGCATGATTATGTAAATTAGTAATAGAAAAACTAGACTGGTGTTTTGTATTAATTAATATGTGGCTTTTAATTAAATTTTATCGGTTTATAGATCTTTTACTTGCACATGCAAATCATTTTCAGGCTGTTTGAGAGACATTGCTCTCCCAAAAGTAAGGACACATCTGGGTTCCTCCTTAATTAGGCAGAGAATGTTTTTTGAAAATTGGGTTTGAATACATGCTAAAAGGTTAATACGTTTTTAAAAGCTAATTTCCAAGGCTTTCATTAGACATTGATTTTATAAGATGGAATAAATCTGCATGTGGTTAGTGGGTGAGAAGAAATTCCATTTAATTCTGACCTTGGGGGAAAAATAGCAGCTACTGCTGTAATCATCATTCAGAGCCAAATAAAGACCATCCTACATGCTTCTTTGTGTCTTCACTCCATCCCCTGTGTTTACACCACCTGCGCCTTCTCCATCATCATCACCATCACCATCAAACTACATCTCGAGTAGCAGTGTCTTCTTCTTCCTTCTCCTCGTCATTGTCACCATAAGTTGGATGCATGAGGTGAGCCCATTTATTAAAAGCGATGTACAATTATGCACACGAGCATAAATGAAATAAATAAACGATTGACCCAAATTTTTTTTCCAGAATATGAAAGCACATTATACAGTTTATAATAATCACAGAGCTCTTCTAAACGAATATAATCCTTACAGTGTCCTTCTTTTTGCTTCAGAGAAATTTCTGACAAATGCACATAAGTGGTGAAATGTATTTTAGCATTGCTTTTCTTGCTCATTATACTCTTATGTGCTTGAGGTTCACAGAAATGAGCTTCTGCAGTAATGAGATAGAGGAGTGAGCCGTTAGGATCCTCGTGTTTACTTAACATCAGTAGTAAAGGGAATAAGGGATAGCTGCAGTTGTAACTGCATGCACATGTAGATTTATGCGTTTATGTCCGTGTGTAATTGATATTTACTGACATGAATATGGATGTAACTTGTTGATTTGATTCAGTTTGAGGAATTGCAGGAGAGGCACATCACTTTTCATGAATTCAACTTCAATGTATCATAAAAACAACTTGTGAATAATTAACAGTATGAACGCCGTAATCTTGTGCCCAACCAATCATCCCTTCGTGTTTTCTTTTGAGTTTCTTTTTGTTATTATGAGATAAAGATGCGCCATTCCTGAACAGGATTTTTTTTCCTTCTCTCTCTGCCTACCTATAGGGTTCCTCAGTACAGGTGACCAGGCAGCAAAAGGGAACTACGGCTTGCTTGACCAGATCCAGGCCCTGCGCTGGGTGAAGGAAAATATCGCAGCCTTTGGCGGGGATCCTAACAGGGTCACGGTGTTTGGATCAGGGGCTGGAGCATCCTGCGTGAGCCTCCTCACCTTGTCGCACTACTCGGAGGGTGAGGGAGAATCAAAGATAAAAAGTGTGTTGATGTACTGTGTTTTACTCAGTTCAATCTTTAAAGATGGGTGACAAATTAAAAGAAAAATCAACTGTCAAGCCACAACATGCCATCAGTGCAACTTTAGGGTAGTGGTGGATTATCAAGGTTTCCCCCTTTTTTGGTCTTTTGATGATGGCGGTTAAGAGCCCTGTCTAGCATGTCAATCCAGAATTTCCCATAGGTGTTTTCATTGGAGTCGACATCCAAAAACTCTGAAGACCACAATGTATGACTTAAGTAATTTCATACTTATTAAATCATTAAGTGAGTCCACTATCCCTATGGGTGGAGGCACTGTCATCCTGGGAGAGATCACGGCGATCAACACAAAAAAACAAATAAATGGCTCATCGTAGGACAAAGGTGATCAATCAGAATAACAATGTATTGATTTGCAGTGACCCACCTCCAAGAATCTCCAAGGGGAGAACCAAATCATGGCAGAAAAAATGCCCCCTCCATCCCCCACCAGTCACTTGATCTCCTCGCCATAGATTTCAAGAATTCAGCGATCATTATCACCCATCTGTATGTTAAACTTTTTTTTCATTTAGAAATATATAAAGAGAATGGACAGATCGTGATGACGGTTGGTAGGTAGGTGGCTGCTTTGTAAGCTCTGACATTTACCATTATGAAACTTTTCAAGGTCTCCAGTGAACCGTTGCAGCTTTCATTTAGTGGTCTTAATGCCTGAAAAAGCCTTTGAATTCTGTGAATAATACAGCCTGCCCGTGACTCATATAGCCTAGGGCTGTTATTATTTTTAACTTTTAACATTTAACTCTTACTTCAACTTAGTATGCCAGATATAACCTGTCATACTTTAAATCAGAACAATGCATATCTTCGATGCCAATTATATTTTCCTTGCTGTGGGAATGATTGCTTCTGGATCTATTTATGTGTGCAAATGTGTTGTGCAACCTTCCGGTGTGCATTCAAGTGGCTGTGCATCCATGCATACATGTGTGGGTGCATGTGCACCCATATATATGTGCCTCAGTGTATACAGGCTACATCTACACCCAGATTTGTATTTACAGTATGTTTGTGTGTTCATGTGTATCAGACCTGTTCCACAGAGCCATCATCCAGAGCGGCAGTGCTTTAGCAAGCTGGGCTGTCAACTACCAGCCAAGCAAGTATGCCCGGCAGCTCGGTGAAAGAGTGGGCTGCGGCATCGATGACAGCACGCAACTGGTTGCCTGCCTCCAGGGCCGGAGTTACCGTGAACTTGTGGAGCAGAACATAACACCAGCCAAATATCATACAGCTTTTGCCCCGGTGATTGATGGTGATGTTATACCTGATGACCCCCAGATTCTGATGGAGCAGGGAGAGTTTCTGAACTACGACGTGATGCTGGGGGTTAATCAGGGCGAGGGCGTGAAGTTTGTGGAGGGCATAGTGGACTCAGAGGACGGTGTCAGCGCTGAGGACTTTGACTTCGCAGTGTCGGACTTTGTGGATAGTTTGTATGGATACCCAGAGGGCCGAGACACATTGAGAGAAAGCATAAGGTGAGTTGAATTTCTGAATATACTTAAAAAATGAGTAATAACTGAGGGGATAATAATGTGACATTCCAAATAATATACCTATCAGATTTCTTTTAGAAAGTTAGATGAGATCATTGATACCAAGCTAATAAATGTGACCCTGCAGTCAGGAGTGTGTCAGCTAGCTGAGCTTTAATAGTGTGAACAGCTTGATGTTCTATCCTAAAGAAACAGACTCCAGCATGTCTAAACTTTATGAATAAATATCTGTCATGGCTGTGACCAGGGATGGAAGAAGCACTTTACAACAGTACTTAGTAAAAATCACAGACAGTTTAATGTCATCCATTGGTTTTGGTCTTCACATTCTAAAGTATCAGTGTTAGTGTTTTGCCCAGCACCATGTTGTTTTCTTGGAGCCAGAAGTTAGCTTATATGGATGGAAAAGTGGAGTTCTAATTCATTAGCTAATACTAGCTAAGCAAGCTGCCTTCATAAACTGTTTCGGTGCAACACATACACACAGCTAATATCAGCTAATTAGCGCTAGGTAATGTACAAATAACACAGTGACAATTTTACTCACCAAAACTGAAGGAGAAATGTCTTGGATGGCTGCAAAACAAGCCACAATATTAATCAGAAAATCCATTAAAAATGTTCCACAGGGTCCCAATAGCACATACAAGATAAAAGGTCCAGTTTATTTTTTGCAGCAGTGAAGGTGAGGCCTAGCAGACACCAGTTAGCGCCATCTGCCTATGACGGGTTAGTCAATCCATGTGGTTATGCCCATAATTCAATTATCCAGTGGTTAAGAGGAGGGAAACTATCCACAGAGCCCAAAAGTGTTTTTTGAACCATGCTGTGAATATGCTTTTTGATGCTGCAAAGTTGGACATTTTACCACTATGAAGATTGACTCTCTTTTGCAGCCAGCCTAAAGTGGCACCTGGAGGAATTGCAGTTGGCTTCATTTTTGAGCTCTGGAGGTTGCGCCTTCGTACAAAAAGAAAAAAAGAAAAAAAGAAAAAAATCCCCTTCCCTTAAAGAGATTTTATGCTAAAATAAAAAGAGTTTCCTTCCAGTGCAGTCACTAAAATGTGAGTAAAATTAACATGGTATATTGTATAGAGTGCTTTGCAGGTGGTAGCCTTTGCAGAATTTAGAAGAAAATAGAACCGAACAACCAGAGTGGGTGTCCTCAGACCCTGTGTAGCAATATTAAGCTACATAAATCAAATAATCAGCCTCAACTGATGAGGCATCAGTACAGCCGACAACACTGAAATCTCTAAACAATATAAGCTAATTACACACAGCAGCTGCAGCCCACTAACACACATAGATAGGCACTAACTGTGGTGCTCACAGTTAGTTTGTTGTAGTTCCTTCCTGACTCTGATTCTGCTCCAGGTTCAGCTTTTCTGTTTTTCACTTCTCAGTTTAATCTGCCTCTAAGCCTTTAGACACTGAGTTGAATGAGACTTTTGAAGTTACAGCATTTGTGCAATAAGTTATGGGGCTTTCAGGCACAAAATGACACCCTCTGTCCCAATGGGATCCCTGTATGATCATTACATCCCCTTTATATTATTTACATTTTTTGTAATAGATGTGCAGTTATTGGTTAAAGCAGATTACAAACCTGAGCTATTTTTACGTTTATTGCGTGCTGACAATGAATTTGCCGACATGCCTACCTATTTTGAAGATAACTCTTTACTTCCTCGGCCTTAAAGCAAACCTGTTTCTGACAATTCAGGAAATAAAAAAAATCAGTCTCAGCTTTTCTTTTATTTTGCCTTCTTTGTCTGGCTGGATGTTTCATTTCAAGTGGCCATACTGGGATATTTGTCATAGCAGTCAAAATTTTGATTATCTGAACGTGCAAACTACCAACATTCAAACCCATACCCTTGTTCCTGAGTGGGAGAAAGAGAGAGAGAGAGAGAGAGAGAGAGAGAGAGAGAGAGAAATGGGGAGAGCAGCTGTGGCCAAGCAAGCTAGAAAGTGGATGATGAGGAGAGCAGTGCGAGCAAGAAAAACATTATTTTCTGATCGTTACATGGCGGTCGCGTTCTGAAGCACAAATAAGCACACCCACACTGTCGTCCTGTCTACTGTTGCCTCAGTCCCACTGTTGGTCAAACAGACACACAGACCTGCGGCTCTAAAGACATCCATGACACAGACAGAGATCAGAGGAGAGAGATGGCCTGTGTTCCAATATTCTTACTACCATGCTGCTTATTATATAAGATAAAGATTTAGTATGTCACAATACAGTATGTCCAAAACAGTATGCCAAAATGACAAGGATGTCCCACAGCATCCAGTCACTATTTGAAGCATGCAAACCAACATGCTTTTCTGGCTATTATGACTCACAATCCTCTGTGTGGTAGAAGATATGAGCCGTGCATCACAAGACGGATGATTTAAGTAACCTTCCAAATCGCATATTTTTTTCTTCAATTTTTGCCTCACAGACTTCACACTATATTAAAGTACTATGTCCAAATCTAAGGCATACTTCATACTAGGAGACATAGCTTGTAAGGGCTGCTGCAGCCTTGAACACAACAGAATAATAAGAATATACAAGCAGGCCATGGGTCTGAGAAAACCACCCACCCACATGCGGGTCATAGGTGATGAAGGGATAGCAAAGCCCCCGCACACAAGTGTTTTAGCATTGAACCCGAAACAGCGTGAACAAGCAGTGCAACAACTATATTCATGAGGTAAAGTTCACGGAGAACATGTGTGCTTCACAGTAAACAAGCTGGTTTTTATGTCAGCTGCAGCTTCTTGTTCCAGTCTCACGTGTTTATTATCCCTATTTCATGTGACATTGGCTACATTGGTATATGCTGCAGAGTGAAAACAAAAGTATGGACTCATAAAAAACTAGTGCCACTGTAATGAGAATAAATGTAATTTGTTACTTCCTCCCCTCACACTGACAGTGTCTTGCCTCCAGGCAGTGATTCCTAGAATAAAGGAAACCAGCAGGAGACTTAGTGGAAAAAGATACAGCATATTAGTGAGTTTTAGAGGTGTTGGTTAGCAATTATTTTAACACGGACAAAATGAGTTGTTTTCTCCAACTGCTAGAACAAAAGACTACTTTTACTGCTCCCTTAATCACAGAGGGGTCACCACAGTGGGTTGCTCTGCATATTTGATTTGGTAGATTTTTTATACAGGATGACTTTCCTGACACATCCCCCAAGGGGCTTGAGTCTCCTCCTGGGACTGAGCCAGGGATCATTTGCTTGTTAGGCAAATGTGTAAACCACTACACTGTAGTATCTGCATGCTAAGCTAAGTTAACTGATCCCTCATTGTAGCTTCAAATATATCAAACTGACATGCAAGTGGGAACAATCTTCTGGTCAGAGGTATTGCAAAAAGCATAGTTAGCAAAATCTAAAAGCCATAGACAACTGTGGACATAGTGTGGTGTCTTAAAATTGAAGCAGTGCAGAGGGACCTTAAACCTGAATTCTTTATGATGAGCTGCATAGGGTGACTGCTCTGGTTGCAAAAAGAGCTGACCATAATTTTCAATGATGAGTTTATGGTCTCTAGTTTTGCAGGATTTAGGTATTATTTCATGCAATTTACTGTTAATTTTATACATTACGAGTTAGCTATGTAGTGTAAAACAAATAATGCTTGCATGCTTTAGGCTGGTTTACTTTGACTGTTGAATCACTACTGTATAAGCATGCAGATCCACCTCTTCCTCTCAACATCTGGATTCAAGGTGCAAGACCTTTATTGTCATTGTGCAAGGACAACAGAATTTGAATCTTTGGTATATAAATATCCATTCGGTGTGAAATCTTGTTGCTCTGTAATGCATATAATAGATTTGCAGAAAGATGAGATGATCGATTGACTAAATTTCAAATGTATTTTTGATTTAAGGTTCATGTACACAGACTGGGCGGATCGGGACAATGCAGAAACCCGCCGGAAGACACTAGTGGCGCTTTTTACAGACCATCAGTGGGTGGCACCAGCAATAGCAACAGCTGATCTCCACGCTCAGTATGGGTCTCCTACCTACTTCTACTCATTTTACCACCACTGCCAGAGTGACGCCACGCCACCTTGGGCCGACTCTGCCCACGGTGATGAGGTGAGATCAAAGTACACGAGCAGTATCTGTTGCATGGGAAGAGTTATTAAGCACTAGGCTCAAGAAATGAGACTAGATATCAAAGAGGATAGAAGAAAGACTTCGCAAAGGACGGTGACTAATCCGAGTAATTAACTCTAAAGCAAATTAGACAAAATGACTTATTTCTCAAAGAATCTTGAAATATTTATACAATGAATGAGGAGCTTTGGGGTTTGTTACTGCTTCACATTGATCTGTTCAAAATACATGATTAAGCAATTCGTTAGAGCATGAAATATCAGAAATGTTCATGAAATAACTTGTGCTACAGGCCTTTTAGGTGGTTAAGTCGTTAAATGCTGTGTATGTGTATATTTCCTGAAAAGGACTATTATGGCCATAACAGGACACAAAATTAACATTTTAGTTTAATTTCGACTACAGAGTCATTGTTGGTTGTGTATTTGTTTGTGAACACCAACAACAACATTTCTTTTTCAAAATAATGAAATAAATGTAAAATGCATAATTGGCTATAATTCACAAGGTTTTTAAATGTTGTGCAATATCAGTAAGAAAATACTTTGATCTTTTCACCCTTGCATAAAAAATGTCCACTAAGACAAGTGAAATACATTTACAATTAACTTAAATTGCCCATTAAAGCCAGCAGTGCAATTTCAGTAATGTTGCCCATCTCACTTTTTGCCACTCCACATGTGATTGAACATTGTAACGAAGCTAAGACCCTTTTAATAAATAATTGAAGCTGGGCTCTACTGCCAGTGTATATGGGTGCACAGGCGATGATATATATAAATGCCAGTTCTTTGTTTGTCCCACCCCTGGCGCTGATTGGCTAATCGTAAGTGCTTTCCTTGGCTCAAGTATGTAATAGCTGAAGGGCGAAAGCGATATGCTGGTGTACAGCTCTACTGTAGTCCTCTGTTAGTCAACATAAGATAACATAACATGAAAAAGCATAAAAAAATATTGCACTCTCCTTGCTGCAAAGTAAGATCACAAACAAAACATATAATATGAAAATGATCAGATACAGAATATGGAAAATATGATTAAATTAAATGTACAGGATCTGGCTCAGTAGTGTTTCAGTCATGCTTATGGTTGGAGTCCAGAGAACAAATGTACTGACTCTAACATGAATATGTGTGTATATGTGTAGGTGCCCTATGTGTTCGGCGTGCCCATGGTGGGACCCACCGATCTGTTCAACTGTAACTTTTCCAAAAACGATGTGATGCTGAGTGCGGTCGTTATGACCTACTGGACCAACTTTGCCAAGACTGGGTGAGTTAATAAAATGTCCACTGCAATGTGAGATGATGTTCTGTTGGAAAATCCCACGGAGAATTAAGCAAACACAAGCAAAAGTCCATCAAAAAGACAAAAAACAGAGGATGGCTTCAGCGTCATTCAGTCTTTCCAAACGGAGAAACCCGTTTCTAATTTCTGCTATTAATACATAATCCCCTCCCACATGTGTAAAATGTCTCATGACTGAGAATGAAAGCCAAGACACTTAATCACATTTTACAAGTGCAAAAGAAAATGCACAGCTGTCAAAGTCAAAGATCAGTCGTTCCTTATCCTTTTTCTTTTATTGACTATGCAAAGACAAGGTTTTGGCAACGCAAAGTGTTGTTTCTGTAAGTGTGGACATTTCAGTCTTGATTTTACTGGAATAAATCTCCTCCAGGCTTGAAATAGGACAGCCAAGTTTCAAGTCTAAAATGTTATCAAGATAAACAGCCTCTTCACTTTGCAGCGCTTGACATCCTTTCCATGTGCTTAATTTGTTGGACAGATTAATAATAAAGATTAACACAGGCACCGAGCTATCTGTCAATGTTTACACACAGAGAGTTCAGTCAAAGAGGGAACAAAGAAGAGAATGTAAAAGTTTTGATTGTTAGCATTGAGTTGTAGGCATTGGTATGAGCTTATTGAAAACAGGCAGGAGTAATAAGCTTAATCGCTCAGCTTCTTTATTAAATTAAGTAATATTTAACATAGCAAATAATAGCACGAGAACCACATTTCTCCAGAAAAATTTGATTGCATTTGTCGTAGAAGTTGAATTTTAATGTAGCATTAGATGAAAACATCGCACTTTTAGAGCAACAAAAATAATGAGCTCACAGGCAAAGGATATGTTATTATAATGCCTTTTCCTTCAAGAGCTCTCTGATGTCTGACGAGAAGACGGCGCTGTAGACACAATAATGAAAGCAGCACCGCAGACTAATTTTGGCAAAGTGGGCATACAGGTTGTCTGTCATGTCAATGTCTTGACAGGCATTTCTTCTGGGACCTTGGCGGAAATAGTTAAAGAGCTCCTGCTCTTGAAAAAAAGTCCTTGAGGACAGCCAAGGTGATGTCCTAAAAGGGGAATCAATTGATTAATTTGCTGTTGCTTGACAAATGTCTTCTCTTCTCTTCTCTTCTCTTCTCTTCTCTTCTCTTCTCTTCTCTTCTCTTCTCTTCTCTTCTCTTCTCTTCTCTTCTCTTCTCTTCTCTTCTCTTCTCTGACGCAATGAGAAATATAGTTTATTCAGTATGTTGAATTAAAACTAAGTAGCAAAGAGCAATCCAAATTATTAAAGCAGACTGAAGTGGTCTGCCCATAGCTTTGAAAAATATTGCTGCCACAGAAAAAGCCCGCATTAAAACTTTACAAACCTGACAATCCACACTGATAAGAGTGCCTTTTATCTTTCCACGCTGACATTATATACAAGATAAAAGTAATTGTTGAAGATGGACCTTCTTTCTGCAGTGCTCGAAGTGAGTAATTACCAGTAATTAATCCAATTGAGGCTCAATCCACTGAGACCTCTTCAGATTAACAGAAACATCTGTGGTCTAAACCTTGATCTAAATCACCACAGAGCCTTGCTGTTTCACAGCGTAAAGAACCAGGACAGTGCGCCCACATAATTTGACTGTGGCATGAAATAAAGATATCTTTAATGTGAATGCATTAAGGCAGTCACATCGCATTAAGTTAGCTGTTTCTAGCCCATAGTCTGTATTGTCATTACCGTCGCAGCAAGCCGCAGCGCAAAATCACCAAGTAGGCATGTGAAGATTTCAGTATACACTTCAATTATCAAAGGGGAACTTTCTCTGAAGAAAGATTTCTCTCGGCTCTGAGTGCCTCAGATGGTGATGGAACTCTGCGACAGCTCAATTTAACGGGGGAGATGTGATGCTCCCTGATGTATATTTTGCACGCCTCTGTGTGGGCGTATAAATCCTCAGCTTGTGTGCATTTGTGTGTCGGTAGGTCTTTAAGCTAGCAGCCTTTTTGTGCTGTTCATAAGGTGTTGATTGACAAGCGAGCACATAGCACGTAACTGGCAAGTCTGTGAAGATGCGCTGCCGTTTGACTCCCAACATTTTAGCTGCTGACACAAATAAGTCGGTAAATCGACAAATAAATGCCTGTCGGCATGTGTCAGAGAAGTGATTTTTCAAGCTATTTCCACTGTACCACGCACACATTCATCTCTAATGTAGATATCTGACAGGTTTGCACGCAGTTCAAACTGCAGGAGTTTGAACTGTGCATTAACAGGAATGTTCTGTAAGAGGCATATAAACTGCACAAAAATCAATGAACTAAAACGAAACCACCTCGCAGCTATGTTTACAGGAAAATAAATCTTGTTTTGCGTTGTAGCAAATATTTTTTGCCTCTGGTTTGTCTTATGTCACTTTAATATTGATTAGAAAGTCTGATGAAACTGTTGTGCCAGCTTGAGCGAAACTCGGCATCCTCGGAGGATGATTGCCAGCACAGAAGGAGCTGAGAACTCCCTGACATTTGAGAAGCAAGGGAAAAAAAAGTCATTGATATTTATACGTCTAATGAATATCTGAGCCACACGTGGTGCAACATGAGATCATTTGCTAAATGTGTTTAATTTCTTTGTTTCTTTTAAATCCTTTTAGTATTATTTTCTTTAAGGTTACAGTTATCTGTTAGCAACAAATAAATCCTTCTCTCACATTTTTCAGTGATCCAAACCAGCCAGTTCCTCAAGATACCAAGTTTATCCACACAAAGCCTAATCGCTTCGAGGAAGTGGCTTGGTCTAAATACACCCCCAAGGAGCAGCTGTATCTCCACATTGGCCTCAAGCCCCGAGTCAGAGACCACTACCGTGCTACCAAAATCTCCTTCTGGCTCCAGCTGGTCCCACACTTGCATCATGTCAACGAGCTCCTCCAGTCGGTGTCGTCTTTCACTCACAGTCCCTCTCCACAGGATGACACCCCTTACTCTTACACTAAGCGTCTATCCAAAGGTTGGCCTCCTAGCAGTACACGCCACCCGGGTTCCCCAGGAGGTACTCCACAACCACCCGAGCCCGCGTTAGGACAAGGTGGAGAAGAAAATGGGGTCCGTGTCCCTAATGAGGACTACTCCACTGAGCTCTCAGTGACTATTGCAGTAGGAGCGTCACTCTTGTTTCTTAACATACTTGCATTTGCGGCTCTTCTTTACAAAAAAGACAAAAGGCGTCTGGAGCATCGTAGGCCACGTCCGCTTCCCCCACCGAGGAGAGACATCACGCCAGCAGACGTTGCAGCCCACCTGCAGGGGGAGGGACTGATGTCATTACAGGTAAGTCACAGTGTGGGTGGCTGCACATGGTTTGCACATGTGATGAAGTCTAGATCGCTGTGAGTCATGGTGTGCTTGTGTAGCCGCAGAAATCCTCTTCAAAGATCTTTGTTTAGCTTGGCGGTTTGTCTGTTTGTTTGTTTGTTTGTCACCAAGATTAGCTGTAATTCTGTAGCAAAAGCTATAGAATTACATCAAACTTCTTGGAGAGGTGGAGCATGGGCAAAGTAAGACCCCATTCCATTTTTGTGTGCGGAATCAGAGCGCTTTCTTTGAATCCTGCAAAATTGGGGATCGGCCTTGGCAGAGGTCTGTGCTCCCCGAGTGCCCTTTCAGATTCAAGCTATATGGAAAATAATCACGCTCATTGTCATCGAGTCAGTTGAGGTTTTGTGTGACGACGTAATTAAACTCTTGTCAGTGTAGCAGCTGCCAGTAGAGCACTCTTGCAAAACACAGCCCGTCATCAGCAGACATTATCAGTGTGAGGATCCGTGTGTATCTGTGAGTGTTGATGCACGTGCAGGTGTTAGCTGTGTACATTTGCCTGAATTGCTTTCATTTGCCTCAAGTTCATTCAATATCTGGCCTCTTTGGAGCATTGTTAGCTGCTTGTCGCTTTTAAATCTCAGACAGCGAGTGCTAAATGTTAGATATGTTTTATAGCTGACAAATCTTAATTGGCAATTGAACTACAGTAATCAAGCTCAGGACAACAGCTGCCAGATTTATGTTTTAAGTCCTTTTTTTCAATGCTGTGTTTCTTTAAATATAAAAATTGAACATTTTATTAGAACGTATTCTTATTCACGCTTGGGTTGTACATAAGAAAAACATATGAATGGAATATCAGAAAATTGGGCCAATAATCAGTGTTATATTGATTTTAATTGCAGACAGACCTCCTGCTTCCATAAACATGCATTAAGAGACATGCTTGCCCTGTAACGATATAGTGGCTTCACTGAAGCACAAGATTCAATCGCAGGGTAATGGAGCTAACAAAAGGCAGTCTGGTTAGAGCCTTAAATATGTTTTATTCAATTGAGTTGTAGAACAATGACTCATACATCATTGCACCATTTCAAGGTAAAGGAGTTAGAGAATGGTCGGAAATGGACCCCAGCAACTATGAGATATATTTCAAAACTTGTTTTTTTTATATTTGCAATTAACACACAAGCTTTCAGTTAATATTATTTTATTGTTTATAATGTTTTTTCACCTTGTTCCCCTGTAATTTCCTTCCACGATTGACAGAGGACATAACTAGCAACACTAAGACGCAGAGTAGCTGCCAATCTTTACCATTCATCATGACTTTCATACAGTGCAAATTACTGTAGTTTATATGAAAAGATCAGATGCAAATACCTGTAAGCCCGTCTGACACATTTTGTTTAAAACATTTTTTAAAATCAGGTTCCTGTTTAGAAATTATACTAACATTTCATTTGTGACTGAGTTAAATGCCTTATTTTCAAAAACTCTAGTCAGTTCTTGGGTTTTCAACAAATTCAATTGTCTTCTGCAGCCAAACCCACTTTGTCCATCTGTGCTGGTTTTGCAGAATCCTTTTTGTACAAAATGTAGGAAAGGCTTGCAAAATCACTAAAGAGTCAACTGGAAACAAATGATTCAAAATGAATAACTGAACAATAGCCACACAGTACAACAAAATAAACAATAAATAATAAATAGAAGAGATTACACAATCACTATGCCCCGTGCTGTTGTTATAATAAATAAAAATAAAAATAGAATTATGATATATCAAATAAATAAATAACTCTGAAACCAGTGAATACTTGTCATGTCAAGTAAGCTAACCCTCCATGGCACGGTGTTGCCCTCAGGCAACAAACCACACTTTTGCTTATTAAACCGTCCCTTTAACCATTTAAAGCCTGAACCATGAAATAATTGCCAGAAAATTCTTCTTTTTTTTTAATGGAGAGTTTATGGAACCATTAGAAAAATTTGTTTAAAAAATGAATGTAATAATAATTTCTGTTTTTTCATTTGTGTCATATTTGCTGCATCAGGCTTAAAATTGTATTGTGTAATCTTTTAAGTCATTCAGGGGAAAAATCGCACTGATGATGTAGAAGTCTCAACAATGAATAAAAAACTGTGTGTTTCAAATATGATACATTAGGCATTAATGGGTCAATTGAAGGGTTTATTCTTATTTTTCTATTTTTATTTAATGACACATGTCACAAATGTGTGACGCAGTGCCCAGACTAACATCCTTTATATGATGAAATCGCTACATTCAAAAATACGTTCCTATGCCTGAACATGTGAAGTAATATATTTGGGTGTTTAAATGCAGATTTTGATTTGATTTATTCATCAAAATAGCTCTTTGTTTGTTTGTTTGTTGACCCAGACCAACATTAATAATGCAAAATTTAATAGCATTACTGCTCAAAAAGACTTATGAAGGATTATGTTGTCATTTACCCATCATTTGAATCACATGTGTATATTTGATACATCAAAGTTCTCAAAAAGTAGGTTAAATATAATATTTTCTCCAAAAAATAAAAACCATGCCATGTCTAAAATATCAAGTAGTGCCTGAAATGGGCAAACAACATCATGATAATAGTCTGACCACATTGATAAATGGGACTTGACCTGATTAAATGTCAGATGATCTTATTCACATCTTCTCGTTGGTGGTGCTGTGAACATGGAGGCTTCTCCCGACAAAGGAAAGCGGTGCTTATTTTGGAGGAGGCTCAGTGTCTGATTTAGCCAGGTTTGAAGTGAAAGCCTTCTATTATCATTTGCTACCCACTGAGAGCTTTCACTTGATATTGCTTTCTCATTTTAGATCGAGGTGGCATTTAGAGGCTTTTGCATTCATTATATATTTATATAAACCAGTGATATTTTATGCTGGTCTCGCATAGCACCTGCTAAATGGTATTTAAAAGGAAGAAAATTGCCCACTGAAGTAGGTATAACGATTAATTGTTTATTTTACTGAACTGTGGCTTTATACATAATTGTGCTGATGCTGGCCATGTGGGGATTTGGTGTTTTTCTCAGATTTATTTCACTGTGAATTCAGTATTTTTTCGGGTTTTTTTGGACTGTTGGCTGGGCTAAACATGAAATCCAAACCCATTAAACTAGTTTCTCATGTTATCTTTTATTCAGGAGTAATGATAAATTAATTACTTGATTAAATGCCCGGTAGATTAATTTATCATAGAAACAATACTCAGTTGCTGCCCTAGATGTGGTTATTTAATAATGAATTTGTTTTTCAGCCTTTTTTTCTCTCTCTTTATTTGACCTCATTGTTTTCTCTCGTCCAACTTTTCAAACCTGTAGGTGAAGCAGCTGGAGTGTGACGCTGCCTCAGCAGACGAACGGAACAACGCTCACCATCATCACACCCTGGATACTCTAGATGCGCTGGATGGCTTGGACACCCAGGACATCTACAGCACACTGGACACTGTGCGCCTCACCTGCCCACCTGATTACACCCTCACGTTGCGCCGCTCACCCGACGATGTCCCCCTCATGACCTCTCTGACCCCGGGATCGCTGCCCGTGACCCCGGGGTCTCACCCCGTTACTCCTGCGACGCCAATGACCCCAATGACACCTGGATCGGTGGCCGGGATGAGGATGGGGCATCCTCACCAGGGATACACACACCATAGCCCATATAGTAATACACACTTGCCACACACACACATCTCCACGCACACACACTCCACCACGCGTGTATAACCGCAGCAAGATACCGCAGCACATAGATACAACACACACCCATACTTAAACACACACAAACATACATACACACACGGAACAAAAGACTTAAATACCTCTACTAATTACCCTGCAGGATTGTTACAGAAGGAACGACAGAGAGACATTTTTCAGTAACAGGATGTAAAGACAAACAGCTGTGTGTTGCATGTCTGGGAAACTGAAACCTAAAACTGGATCAGACGAGATACTCATTTGCTCATAACCCGATGAGCCAGGACATCCATCAAATGTCTGAAAACCTGCTTTGGATTTTAAATCTGCTTTTTCTACATCTGAGGAGGAGGATGAGGAGCACTGTGGCAAAGGGGTCAGTTACTTTACATCTCTTACTGCACCTGAGCTGCGCAGTGCAAACCGTGCTGAGGCTGAAGAGAGCAGATGTAGATGCAGAACTGAGTTATGAAGTACCACACACACAGACTGCTGATGTCAACTTGAACAACCTGTGAAATGTGAATGTAGCATTTTTTTTCCATTAAAAGATCAAAGGCCCTATCTGCCAAGGATCAAACTAAGCTGAGGAGAAAATAACAAATTTCAGCGAGAGATGGATGTAAAAAAAAAAGAAAAAAAAGAAGGAAAAAGCAGAGAAAGAGGAAGAGGGGGATTGAAAAGACAACATAAGCTGAAGGAAAAAGTTTGTGCGATGGTGGGAAAGAGATTAAGATTTCATTGAGAGGGATTTAACAGCTGTGAGAGTGAGGAAGACAAAGGCAGATAGAGTGATATGAAGAAAAAAAACACACACACAGAAATGGAAAGTGTGCCAAGAGAAAGAAATTAGCTTCAGAAGAAGAAAGGGCCTCTGAAGTGTTGCCAGACTTACTGAAGAATCACTCTAACCAGCTATGTGTTAAACTCTTGTAAATAGAATGGAAAGATACAGATGATATATTATGATTTACAGCATTTACCTGCTCTTGCATTAAAACATGACTTATTTAACCACATTACTGCTTTCATTTCAGATATTACTATATTATTGTATAGATGTCCTAAAGCAAGGCTGGTTGTCTTTCTATCTCAACCCACTGTAATATGTACACAGTACCTTTATTTACAGACTATATTTGCTATGCACAGTCATTTTAGTAATTCTTAACAATGTGAACATTTAGGTACTTGTTTAGTCGTTGAAATATAGGACATTTTTCACTCCATCCTGTCTTTTTTTGATCATTGGGAAGATGAGCTAGTACTGTGTAGATAATGCAATATTGGTTTGATGATTGAGCACCAGCCAAAAACCACGAACCCTTTGAACCTTTCCTGCTCTCCTTCCCTTCGCATTCCTAAAATTCTTCGTCAAGGCCTTACCCGCACTACCTAAAAAAAACAAAATGTAATCTGAAGATTTACAGACAGATGGTGATTGTTCAGGAGGTCAAAAATCACCACATGTCTCCCCCAAACATTCAAAGAACAAAAGGCTTAAATACCTCTACTAATAACCCTGCGGGGTTGTTACAGAAGGCATGAGGGAAAGACTTTTTTTGGGACACATGCTGTCGAAAATCACAGCATGTCCCTCAAAATTCAAGGATTCGTTCTGTTGTTTTTTTCAAGCCCCACTGTTTTACGAACCCACGACTGAATTGCACCCATTAAAATATAAAAGCCGCCATCACGCCTGCCAATCCCTCCTAAATAAAACAAAGAAATCTTGTTGCTTAGACTCTCTTGACGCTGTCACCCACAGTCTGTAGAGAAATGTGGCAGTGTCACCAACGATTTATCGGTGGTAAGCCCGATGTTTGGCTTACTACCTGCCACCATGGTGCCAATTGTTTGCCAGATTTGATAAATGAGGTGGAGTCTGGGTGGAGCAGAAGAGGGGACAATCACAGCGGCTTTGTGTTACAGTGTGAGGCAAACATGCTGCTTTTTACGCCTTAACATCCTCTTAATGGAGCAATATTTTTTCCAAATTTCTATCAAGACACACCGGGAAAGCAGTAAAATTAATTAACACCCCCCAATCCCCACCCGACTACATCATGTGGAAATAATGGCTGATTTTAGCGTGAGTACTTGCTGCTTTGGTCATCATAATAAGATATGAAGCATTTATGAAGTCATAGTCTTATCTGGTTGCTACTGTGAAGCTAAACCTTTTTTTTTCCTTTGCTCCAACTAAACAACCCCAATTCCAGGAACTTCACCAAAAGCCATAACGATGGCGCTGAGAAGCTCCCATTTTACTCTCTTTTATTTCTGCCTTCCTTGTCCTGATCTGTGTCCTATCCAACCCCTTCCTTTCCCCTCCCAGCCTCATTTGTGCAGCTACATTGCAGCTTTGACAGCGAGGCCTATTTAACCTCCTCTCATCCTAAGTAACTTCTTCATGAGAGATTTTAGTTACCCGTCAACAGAATACATGAAAAATGAAAGCTGAAAAAAAAATTGTGGATGGTAAGCAAAGACCTTTTACAAAGAGATATAAAAATAACATTTAACAAATGTTTGATTGACTGAATATTTTTTTCATATATGGGTTTACTGACTCAGCGGATGGCTGGATTGTGTCAAGCATAAAACATTTCTGCTGCATTTTTGAAAAATAAAAATATCAGTATTTTACAATTATGAGCATTTTAAATGCCTTGTATGTCTTCATTTTTAAAACAATGCTTTCAGAGAAATTAGAGCGAAATAGGAGGATTCCAGTAATGTCATCTCTGCTTTGATAAAGTGGTTGTTTTCCGTTGGATATTATGGGCGATATGCTGCATTCCTTTTACATCGGAAGTCTAATGTCAGAGGTGGGAGTGACTTCCAGAGTTGACTGCTTTCCAGTATTGGTAGCTTTGAATGCAAGGGAAATCTGCCTTTGTTTTGCTCCCTAGACATGTGGTGCCGTTCATCCATCACTAGCAATACACAACACAATGCTTATTTTTCTGTGCTTAATACAGCTGTGCAGGGCGTTTACAGATAGAGCGTGGACGGTTGTCTATGTGTGGCTTATTTAGCCAGTCAGAAATACACAACAGAGGTAGTACACATTACAAGTTTTATAGTCTTAATGCTGTTTACACGCACTGCTGCCATCTTGGATTGTACAGTCAAGATTGGTGGGGCTTTCCAAGCGGGAAATCCAACTTCAAACAGCGCTCCAGCTGAAAATTTGGACTCAGACTTGAGATTTCCTACTTCTCACTTGAAACTAAATACATGTCAGCGCCAGTATTAGTCATAGCAGTAAATAAATATGATATGTCATTTATTAGTTTAAGCCAGTTTTAAGTGTGGGAAATGCTGTGGTAGAATGGAGTCTTACAGAAACAGCAACTAATAGGAGACTAGCTTACCTTAGCTTAGTTTAGCATAAAGAGTAAGAGCCTGCTACCTTCCCTGAAGTTCCCCATTACTGGTGCATATCTGATTCGTGCCTAAATAAGAATGTATGGCTTCAGGGTCTAGTTATGTGTCTCTTTCTTGGCTGGGAACAGTGACTTCCTGGAGCCTCTGCTTAGGACTTGCTCGGCCAAGAAATGGTTTCAGCCAAATTATTTTCAGCTCCTGGTAACACTACAGCTTGCTGTTATCCCACTTAGTTTTTTGTAAGAAAAAAGAAGAAAATTATGTGTAGTAGAGTTTATAAATCTAAAGTATCTTGATTCTAATCTATATGCTAAGCTACATATCTGTGTGAGAACAAATGAGAGCGTGGTATACATTGTCCTGAAAGAATACAGGGTGTTTCCCAAAACGTGGAACTATTCCATTTGATTTCACAGCCATGTAAAAAGAATCATATATTGATTATGTTTAGCTTTACTCTATAGTGCATATATGGCGCAATTACTGAAGCCACCACTGCAGCAAGGAGACATTACTGTAAATCATCATGGACCGACAGCCCCTGCCAGCTGGCCACAGAGACCCTGTAAGATGTGAAAGAACCAAATTCATGGCTGACTTCCAGACCAGATTGATGTCTCCTACATTGTGTCCCTGCTCTAATCCCATTAACTAGATATAACTGCGGTTAATTTGATTTATGGAAGGCAACACACCAGAAAGCATGAGTTCAAGTCATGACCAGGTTGTTTTTCTTTTTTTAAAATTTTGGTTTGACGTCAACATGTGCATGAACGAGCGCCGAGAAGCTGCTGCAAACTGCACCGTCAGTTTGACAGTTCGGGAGAGGGGTGCTTTTTAATGAATCAAAAGCCATTTGGACACTGAAACGCTTCCTTCGTAACGTCTTTAATCTTGGCTTTCACTTCAGTGGTTCCAACTTGATTAATGTCATTTCATCAGGAATTTTTCAACAAGTGCACTCAGGCTTTATGTGTGCTAATGTGTAGAGATGGTGAGGCTTTGATTATTTTTCACAGTTACCTGCTGAACTTATATCTAATAGTGAGATCTGCCTGAATGTAACTAACTCTATGAGGCTTAATGCTTTAAATTTGTCCCTTTAATGCTGTTGTTTTTTATTCAAATGCCGTTCTTCAGTATGTTACAGTTCGCTGTCCTATGTGTGATATGTTGTGAGCATTGTGTTGCCATATGGAGAATACATGTCATTTAGTAGACATATTCTTAATGGGGTGTTTTATCCACTTGCTTTAACAGAGGCTGCACTAAGGAGCTGTTTAACTAAGACTATGGGTCTACAGAAGTGCAAGCAGCTCTGTGTGCATTTATGCCCAACGAGGCTTTGAGTTAAATACTAACATCAGCATGCTAACATGCTAATTGGCTCTAACACAAAGTGCTGCTGAAGCAGAAGGACAGCATAAGTTAATTTCGCATCTATTTAGTCATAAGTCAAAGGACCACCAAGCTCATTAACCTTCCTCAGAGAAACATGAATGTACAATATTTCATAGTAGTTCATTTAAAAGTTACTTTCTGGCTGGACCAAAGTAGTAAAGCTACACTGATTTTTTTGTATCGTTTGATCATATATTTTATGTCAGACTTCTAATTTGGCCCGTAGCTGTTGTGATTCTAAAAAACACAAGAGTGTCACTTCGATCTCCTCCTTTGTTTCTTTCTTGGAAAATTAAAAGGATGAATAAAAAAAGAGGGATGAGAAATGAAGATAAGACCAAAAAAGCTGTTGAGCTAGAAAATATTAAAAGAGGAGCATCAGTGGAGGATGCAAGACGAATGATAATGGGACATATGGGAGGGAAAGTGAAGGAGGTAATGGAAAGAGAGATTAAATAAAGGATGCATAGAAGGAGGAGAGGAGAACTGATAAGGGTAACTCATTAAGGAATAGAACACAGCCTGCCTGGTTGTTTATTGGCGTGAAGGTTCGCAGTACTTAATCACTCCTGCCAGAACGCATGCATCCAGCATGCACACTTAAGCACACACACTCCTGCATGCAAGCTCACACATTTTTGCATGTTTCCAAAATACCGATGCATACACCATGCACATTGTTCATGCATGCGTGCCTCTACACTTGCACACACACTACTGCATGCCTGATGGCAACTTGAGTCACTGAATCATTTTCTCTGTGGTCTTTATCACTCTCTCTCACTATCCCTTTATCTCTTCACGGTTCCCCGTGCCTCCCTCTAATCCTTCTCTCCTGTTTTTTTTTTTTTACTTCGTACTTCTTGTCTTCATCTCCCCCTTCTTACTTCCTGTCTCCTGTTGGTCTTCTCGCTTCCAAAGTCCCCCCTTTCCCCATTCCTTCATCACCCTCCTCCCCCTGTCTGGATGTGTTCTCTCTTATCTACAACCTTGAAATGATCTTCAAAGAGTTATTGCAGCCGAGCATGTGAGGTCACAGCGTCTCCAGTCTCTCGTCTTCTCATTTCTCATTTGCCCGCTGCTCGTCTTTCGTTCCACTCCTCTCTCCTCTCCACTGCACTTCACTACACTTATTTTTTTTTGCCTCTCCTTCTTCCATCTAATCTGCCCTCCTCCTCCACTCTCTCCCCAAGCATCATTCTCCTTTTTTTTCATCTCACACTCCATTTCTCTCCTCCTCTGCTACCATCTATCTCTACCTCATCTGGTCTCATCGCCTCTCATCTGATCTTCGCTTCATCTCTGCCTCCCTTTGACTCTTCTCTCTCTCTCTTTCTTTTCTTTTTGCCCAACTCGTGCACTTCCCTCCTTATGTTATTCATCCCTGCTTTCACTCTCGCTGTGTCTCCTCTAAAATACTGTTGAAAAAGAGGTCAGACGGGGTTCCTTTGTTGTGCGTTTCCATGCGTGTTTTTGCACGTGTCTGGGGTTTTGAGTGTGGGTGTGTGTTGTGAGGATGTTATACGCCTAACTCTCTTTCAAGCAGCCGAGAGCCCCGCAGTGTGTTCACTCTCTAATTAATTAAGCGTGGGATGCTTTAGTCTGAATATTGCTCATCTGTCTCGCTTGCTTTTTCTCTGTTGACTGTCTCTCACCTCTTTCTCACCATTATGGCACCATCTATCTACCTGTTAGGACATCTTCTCCTCACCTCTCTCTCTGTCTTTTGTTTCACCATTCTTTGCCTTGCATTTTCCATTTTGTCTGTCTTTTCCCCCTGATATGCTCTGTTAGACTGTCTCTGCGGGTGAACTGCTACATGATTCAGTTTTCTCTGATGCCCACTGCTTTTCATAAAGGAGGGTAAACAACAGCAGTAACTCACTTGGTCCAGCTGAGGTCAGCATTGTTCCTGATAATTAAGAGAAAACATAAGCGAGAGCTTATTGCAAAGTTTTATTTTTTAAAAACCTGCAAAACTTCAAATAATTCATGTTTTATAAAGCAGTCACATCTGCTAATATAGACCTAAACCAGTGTTAAAGTCAGATACAAAATACATATATAAATATATTTGCCAGTAACACCAGGGTATATAACAAAAAACAGCAAAAAATACATTCCTGCTACCTGCATGTGTGCCATTTCCAGGCAGTCCTGCCGCTTGACATGATTGTTTGTGAGTGTGTGTATTTATGCATGTGTTTACCATTCACTTGGGCCATCCCTGTCTGATCTGTGTACTCTGCTGTCAGGCAGACACAGAGAGAAAGATAAAATAGAGAGAAAATGTGTGTTACTGTTGGCCTGTGATGCCTGTCAGACAGGAAGGAAGCTCGGCTCTTCAGAATTGACTTTCCTTACTGCAAGAGCTCTTACCAAAAACACACACTAACACACTGAAGGGCACTGCAGTTTCAATCACATGAAAGGAATTGTGCTGACTTACATGCATATCCATGTCAGTGCATATCGATATTAGGACTCGTTTGCCCCCAAAAGGTAGTCGAGTTGCAAAAATGATGCACTAATCACGTTAATGTCCTCACAAAATGAGTAATACACAATTGCAAATGCAGTTGTCTTTGTTAGGATTTTGCATTGACTTTCATTCCTTGTGGAAAATCAACCCAAGCTTTAACCTAACCTCAGCTCACACCAAAACCTTAACCCTTAGCAGGGCCCCAGAAATTTTATCTTTCTTCATTAGCACTGAGCTTTGGTCTCCCTCTCTCTCTCTCTCTCTCTCTCTCTCCCTCACACACACACACACACACACACACACACACACACACACACACACACACACACACACACACACACACACAGAGTTCCCATTACAAGGGTGTGAACTCTCTGTGATCCTTTGAGGATAAAGTCTGGTCATCTCACACCCTGCAACCTTGGTAGCTGCAGGCAAAAAAACTAAAGTCATTTCTAGTTATTCTCAAATTCCTTACAAGTTCTTGTGCTTTATGCCCCAATGTCCCCTCAAATAGCTTAGAAGTTAGGCTAATTGGTGTTGCAATGTGACCCTCAGTGTCACACTGAAACCCACTGTGCTCTGAGTTTATCTGGCTGCTTGTGTTTGTTTAAGACTGGAGTGCATCTCTGTGTTCCCACTGGGCCTCATTTAATAATTTTTTCTGCATGTTTGCCACATTAAAATGAGCTGAGCAACTGAGTGTGATAAATTAATGCAGAAAATATCTCATTGTTATTGCTCATGTTATATGTTATTGCTTATTCTGTTTTATCCTGCCATATTTTGCTGCTTCAGCCATATGATTTGTGACTAGTTCTATCCAAGACTCCTACCCTGTTTTCAATTTATTTTTTAACAGTAGCCTGCTGTGGTATCTGGCACCAAGATAGCAACAGATCCTTTAAGTCCTATAAGTTGCAAGGTGAGGGCTCAATGGATTAGAGTTTCTTGTCCAGCACATCCCACAGCTGCTTGATTGGTTTGCGATCTTGCCAATTTGGAGGCCAAGTTAACACCTCAAAATCATTGTTGTGCTCCTCAACCATTTTTTTGTGACAGAGCACATTATCCAGTTGAAAGAGGCCACAGCAATCATGGAATGCTGCTTCCATAAAACGGTGTACATGGTCTGCAACAATGCTTAGGTAGGTGGTACATGTCAAAGTAACATCCACGCGGATGGCAGGACCCAAGGTTTACCAGCAGAACATTGCGCAAAGCATCACACCACCACTCTCAGCTTACCTTTTACCCATAGTGCATTGTGGTGCAGGTTTTCCCTGGGTAAGTGACCTACCCAGGTATCCACATGATGTAAAAGAAAATGTGGTTCATCAGACCAGACCAGTTTTTTCCATTGTTCTGGGATCCAGCTCTGATTCTCATGTGCACATTGTTGGCTTTAAGCCAACAAGGAAAATTATCAGCATGGACACCCTGATTGGTCTGAGATGATGTACCCACATATGCCACAAACTGTGGTGCACTGTGTATTCTGACACCTTTTTACCAGAACCAGCATGAATTATTTAATCAATTTGAGCTACAGTAGCTCATATGTTGGATCAGACCACATGGCCCTGCCTTCACTCCCCACACCCTTCAATGAGCCTAGGTTGCCTGGTTGCCTGGTTCACCACTGTGTCTTTCTTGGACCATTTTTGATTAATAATGACCACAGCAGACTGGGAACACCTGACAAGAGCTGCAGTTTTGGAGATCCTCTGACCCAGTCATCTAGCCATGACAATCTGGCGTTTTGTTAAACTTGCTCAAATCCTTACACTTGCTTGTTTTTCATGTTTCTAACAACTCAACTTTGAGGGCAAAATGTTCTCTTGTTCCCAAATAGCAGGTGCCAAGAGATGATCAGAGACAGAATAGGGAGATGCTGAAGTGCTACTGTGCAAGCTATTCCAGCAGACGGGTTTACATGAAGACAAAGTGGGACTTATTAATACTTTGACATCCAAGGTCTAAATTAATGGTTAAACAGTAGCTCAGTGTCCCAACATCTGGAACCATGAACAGCCACAAGTAGTAGTAACCTCTATGGAGAAGGCGATTAGAGGCCAAGATAAAGGTAACACAGAGGGAAGTTTTCCTAAGAAGTACAGCAAGATGCCTATACATCAGACCTTAGAAACTGCCAAGCAAAAATTCACAGCCTTTTCTAGCTGTTTGAAGAGGTATAACATAGAGATAGAACCCAGGAGGATAAACTAGCTGTGCTCTACTGAACCATCCAAGGTGTATTCTCAGTGCCAGGGGAACAACATAAGAACAGCCCCACCCAGGCTAAAGCTGGAGGAACACTGGAAGACCATATGGAAAAAGGACATAACCCATAACATGTGGCTGGTGGAGCTAAGAGCTGACCACAGCAACCTACCTGAACAGGATCCAGTAAACGTCATAGTAACAGACATCCAAAACAGAATCTCCAGCATGGAGAGTTGGACAGCACCAGGCCTTGACATGATAAAGAAGCTAACTGCAGTTTATGAGCATCTGGCAACACAAATGAACCAGCTTCTAATGGATGAGACACACCCAGAGTGACTGGACAGTCCTAATCCCTAAGAATCTCCAGACGGGAGCAGTTCCATGCAACTACTGGCCAATATCCAGCCTCAGCACTACAGGGAAGAAGTCAGGAATAGGCACAAACACCAGAGGGGCAAAACACTAACTACTGGTAGATCAGCAGAGCAATCACTCAAGACTGCAAGACCAGACTGACCAACCTGTGCACTGCCTGGATTACAAGAAAGACTCAGACTCAGTGCCTTATTAATGAATCCTGGAATGCCTAGAAATTTACAACTGTACACCCTGAGACTGAATGCTAAGTTGAAGGAAGGAGACCTAGTGAGTATCAGAACCACCGGCAGATAGAAGAAGCGGCTTTCAGAGATGCCCCTGAAACAATCCAGGACATAACAGCAGAGTGCAAGATGCTAGCAAGCAGGACATACATGGTACACCATAACCAAGCAGCTGGTTTAGTATACAGGAACATCTGTATGGCCTTAAAGTCCTGAAGTCATAATGGGATACTCCGCTTAGTTTGGTTGGGATTGACCAAGCTAAGAAAGATCCTGTGGGACTTCCAGATGTCTAACCAACCAGACATAGTAGTAGTGGACAAGCGATCAATGGCTGTAGTGATAGATGCAGTGATAGATGCTGTCATTTTCATACCAAATGGCACCAACATCAGGAACACGGAACATAAGAGGCCCAAGAAACACCAAGGGATGAGAGAAGAACTCGAGAGGATGTGGAGAGTAAAGGCAACAGTGGTCCCCGTGGCAGTTGGAGCACTTGGGGTAGTGACCGCCAAGCTATGCCAGTGGCTCCAGCAGATCCCAGGAACAACATCAGAGATCTCTGTTCAGAAGAGCGCAATCTTAGTAACAGCAAAAACACTGTGCAGGACCCTCAAGCTCCCAGGTCTCTGGTAGATTACCCCAGTTTGAAGGTTAAAGACCACTCGCAGGAGCAGGGTGGGAATTTTGATCTCTTTGGACAAATCACATTTGACACATTCAGAGAACAGAATTAAGTCTCTGAATTGTATCTTCTTTTAAATTCACAGTCTACTCTCTATATATTGGCTAGAATAGAATAGAAAACAATAGAATGGAATAGAACATTTTTATTGTCATTTACAAGTACAAGAAAATTAAGTGCAGTGTTAAAAGGAAATGTGAGAGGTGAGACCTGAGACTTGGAACCAACCCTGTTAGGCAGGGCTGGGTTGTTTTCCCCTTTATAAGGTGCAGGTAATTAGTTGATCTCTTGGTTTAAATTGACAGTGCAAAGCTGTGCACTGTTCTTATTGTTGTGGTTGTTTTGTTTTTTGTTTATTTGGCTGTATGTTATTATATTGGATCAGAAAGCAGCAATTAATGTACTGATTGTGCTTCAGAGTGGTTTAACCATTTCTTGTCATTGCAGACAGTGAAGGCGTGGAAACTGTATGATTTTTCTTGTGCTTTTTCCATGTACCGCATAGAGCTTGAGCGATGATGGGCATTAAGGATTTTCTCTTATATATTTTTGCCCTTTCAGGTTAAAATGTAGATCGTTGTGCATTCAGTGTGTGACACATGATGTTTGTTTTTGATATATTCCCTGCAGTGATTATCCTGTCTTGCCCGTACTATAGTTTTTACTTTATTTATTACTAAAGCAGATCTTTTGATTGTTTATTTGGTGTCTGCTGTTACATGTATAGAAATATATATTTTTTTGTATTAGCATTAAACCTTGTGAACTAACTGCATGTCTATGGCTCATTTCCTATTTAAGTAGTGCCTCCTACGGGTCAAAGAAATATAAATAGATGAGGCTAAAAAATGAAATAAAATAAAAGATGGATATTCAGCAAATGTGTACGCCAGTCCCTGCATTCACAATATGAAATCGATCCTATGAAAATAATAAAAACTATGGTTTAATTGTGTTTAATGGCAGTGGGGTAGGAACTGTTTTTTAGTCTGACTGTCCTTGATTTTATTGTCTTTTATTGTATGCCTGATGGCAGAAATTCAAACAGATTAGGATTTGGGTGTGATGAGTCACACAAAATGTTTTGGGCTTTTCTGAGACAGTGGGTGTTGTGAAGTTCCTCCAGAGAGGGGAGAGGGCAGCCAAAGATTTCCTGGGCAACCTTTATAACCCCCTGGAGTGCTTTCTTTTGCCACTGTGAAATCACACACAGAGACAGGACGTCAGCAAGCTCTCTACTGAGTAGCAATAGAAGGACAACAGCAGCTACCAGTATTCCACTGAATTTGTTCACAAAGCTCAAAATTTATATTTAGAGGTTTATAACAATTGGTTTTTGTCAGCCGTAAAGCCCCTGTATCCTTGTGTTCATATGATGACAGTATTGTGCAAGGAAATGGTTGTTATTCTCTGCCAGTTCCTGTTGTGTTATGTTCCCCATTGAGTAACATATGTGTAGAAATGTTCTTACTATGTCTTACTAAATAGGTGTGCGTGCAAAATTATAGTCACATTCGTGAAATGGGCACACCAGCCAATTTTATTCTTATTACTATGCATAGTTTAGTTATTCACAGTCATTCTAAATACACAAGCTACAGTCAGTGCACTGCCATGCTTTGGTTTTCCTATTTAAAGAAATATGTTTACCTTGATGTATTAAATGGAGAAAAGTGTTGAGGTTATTGTAAGATAAAAGCCTGACTGCTAAAGCAGGACAATTTTGTAACAGAAGAAACAGAAGAAAAATATAGTGTCCACGGACGAAGCCAGAAAGGGCACAAAAGGCTTGGACTGCAATAACTGAGGTGGTCAGTGTTTTGTCCCTTGAGACTTAGGTTCCAGTGCAGTCAGAAAAAAGAAAGGTTTGGTATCAGAGCTGATGTAATAAAAATAAATAAATAATACAAGAAAGAAGCAAAAAGGAAAGGAAAGGAAAAGCTAAGGACAGTCTGTCAACTCAAGATGAAAAAACCCACAGCAGTTATTGCATGTCCAGAAGCAGGATGGTGCAAAGGAATGAGCGTGCAAGTTAAGAAATCCAGCAAGGATGCAAATGCTAAATATTTAAAATTGAGATAAAAATCACTTTTGCACTGGTGAAACCTACAGTAGTAGTGAAATCTAGTGAAACCTAATCATTCTAGTTATCGCAAATATATAATCAACCAGTGTCATGGCAACAATTTGGTGAAGTTCAAACCAAGAATCAGAATGAGGAAGAAATGTGATTTTTCTGACTTTGAACATTGCACGTTTGTTGTTGCCAGATGAGCCCGAGCCATCTCCAGGGTTTAAAAAGAGAAACTATCTAGCAGCAGTTCTCTGCTTCAAGGTGATAGGAAGGCAACAACAACCAAAGTATGCAGAAGATCATCTCTGAACACACAACACATCAAACCTTGAAACCTTCTGGACTACAGCAGCAGAAGACCAGAAGCTAGGAACAGAAAACTGAAGCAACAGTGTCGACAGCAGAAGATAGCAACAATATTGCCTTGTCTGATGAGTCTCCATTTTTCCTAACATTTGAACGACAGGGTCAGAATTGTTAGACCACAGCTTTGGCATAAACAACATGACAGCTGAACACATTCATAAAAGAAAATTCTGTGTGTGAAAGGTTTGTATGCATGGTTTAAGCAAAGATTTGTTTGTGTGCACTGTTTTTAAATGAGGCTCAGTGTCTGTACAATGCTACATCCATTCCTGCCTCAGACAAATAAGGTATTGTAAAAGCCCATACTGAAGGGAGACATTCCTCTGCATTTTTTAAGGTTGTTTAAATTCTAAATCTTTGACTGAAGCTATGTAATCCAATCTTCAAATGAATGAATAACATACTTCTGGACATTAAAAAGATGCAGTATTCTGTGGATTTCAAATAGTCTTACATTGTAGTATTATTAGATTTATATTACACTAGTATTATATTTACTAACTTATAATTCAAACCATGTTTTTTTCCTCCTGCAGTGCTATTACTTACCCTTTACCTCCTGTCACCTTACAGCCTTTGCTCATTATGCATCCAGGATGTGGAACCTCTCTGGCCTCTGTGGTTTAAGTGACAGGATACTCTGAGACAAATAGCTCTGCTTTTCTAGTCTGGTCATGTAGAGACAGATGAGACAAACAGAATCACTTAGCTAGCTAGCCAGGTACTGTACTGTCTGTGTACTGATTCACTTGACAGATGCACAGGCCGAGTCCACAGAGACTTATGTACCCCTACTTTTATCTGGCTTGCTCCAGACCTGCACAAAGTCACCTACAATTCCTGTGTACAGTATGTGCAAGTGTGATTCTTGAATGTGCATGCTTCTCTGCTCATGTGTGTGTTATTCAAAGCAATCCCAGGTGTCTCTGATGTAACTCAGGATAGTAAGCTTGCAGCTGGGAGACGCAGATAACTACCAGGATGCGTGTGTGTGTGTGTGTGTGTGTGTGTGTGTGTTCAATTATTTCAATGTTGTATGCACTCTGGATGTGGCCTTCTGTAGTTAAGCTGATTATAACGGAATAAGATTCCCATTTGACCTTGTCATGGTGCAATGTTTTCTCAGGAAAACAGACCAAATAGCCCTCAGCTCTGTGTTCTTGCAGACTTAAGTATACCTGACAGTGTTCACACCAATAGCTGTCTGATAGGGCTCTCTGAAAAAGGTATAAAAACCCAAGGACAGATCAGGTCGGGTTCTGAACATGCATTTCATTAAGTACACAAAGTTATTTATATAGCACTATTCAAGAGCATGAAAAATGAAAGCAGAAAATGCACATTTAACAATTTCCAATAGCTGTGTTTTTGTTTCCCTTTATATCTTCATCATATCTTTGTTAGGTGAGGTAACATTTTTCAACTTTCTACATATTCCTTTGCTATAGGTCTTTAATTTCACTATTTAAGGGTTTAGGTAGAATTGGTTAGAAAAAGATTAAGAACTTACTTTTGCCTGCACTAATAAAATATAGTTAGCATTTCCTCATTCAATTTTGCAAATTTAGTTGCTTCAAAAAGCAAAAGCTGAAATCAAACATCCTTAATCATCCAGAAATTGTAATATGCCACATCAGTAAGCCGTTTACTTCTGAGGTTTTAATATCTTCTCCTTGGTGTCTGCAGGAAATGAGAAAAATGTTTTGTTTTTTTCCCCAGCAGTTTCAGCTGTTGTTGGTGAACACGGCTTTGTTAGTAGGGGCAATTTTGTATTCTGCTCTTCAGCTTTGATGGTTATGCTGATATGACTTCCTACCAGTGAACAAACTCAGCACTGGAATACCAATAAACTGAGCAAACAGGGGAAAACCGCAGTTTCTCAATTAGAAGGAAGGTGACACTTGGAGCTGGTGCAGATCCGCTCCACGATTTTGGCAGATGAGACGAGTGTGTTAACGTGTAGCAGAGTCATTATAAACCTTTGCAGCACTTAGATCTTCTTCACCACACGCCCACGCTTGCTTATCTGTGAATTTATAGAATGTGTGTATCAGTGGGAAGAAGATTAAGTCAGCCAGCTTTTATTTTATTTAAAGTATTCTTAAGTGTAGCAGCGAGTGTATGTGTTGAACAGATAAAGATAAAAGGTAGGCCAGGCGGAGCAAATAGTAAGGACTGAGTTTCATAGTGTTTTCTCTTCTTTCTGTGCAAACGTGGGTTTATATGAGGTGTTTTGGAGTAAATGTATCTTTACAGATGTTAAGAGTCAAACCCTTTTGGCCTCTTCTGTAAAGGTTAAACTCAAATTCCCTACTCATTCTTTGATGTTTACCTACTCTCAGGCTTCTCCTCTTCCTCTCCTCCTGTTAGCTCTGCCACAGCACATGAGGAGAATCACAATTTTCTTTTCCATCTCCCATTTTTCTGCCCTCAGAAATGCCTGTGACCTGTTCTTTCTTTTCTATTCTTTCTGTCCGACTCACCCCGCTTTCTCCCTTTCACTTCACCCCTCCTTTCCCCTTTAACCAGACAGTTTCACAAAACCAATATTTTCTGCTGAGAGCGTGAATCCGTCATAGTCTGGGTTTTCTCAGAAGGAATGTCGGTCTGTTCCTCTGCTTCTTACTGTCTCAGTATTGACTAGACCTACAACTTCTCTTTAGGAACTTGTAGAGGAATCAGAAATCTGTTGTATAAACACTCTGCTGGAGTTTGATATCTACTGCTGGTCCCAGAACAAATCCTGTTTCTCTCAGGAGAAGCAGATTCACCATTGCACAGCAGAGGCTGATTCCCCGTGGCCAATTCTGTTGTGAATTCACAAACTCAAATTCACTTCAAACAACTTCCCTGCTCTGGTATCTTGTTTCATCTTTCTTTTTGCTCTTTGAAATTCATTCTTTTTCTCGCTCTTTCTCACATACACCCACATGCACACACATACATACACTTGCAGAGCCCTGTTGCCAAACTTGATGGATTCCCACTTAAATTTCTGTCTGAACAGGCAGATAGAGTGCAGGTGTGTCACGGCCAGCGGAGGCAAGGTCATGGACAGCAAACAGGTGTGTGTGTCTGTGCAGGAGTGTGTTTTCCTAGGCATGTGTGTGTTGTGTAGTGCCTGTGTGTTTGTCACTCAAGAGGCGTGTTTGACTACAGGCTATGATTTAGTTTTAGTGCTGACATTAGTGACTCTCTAAGTGCACCTCCAACAACAAACTACTACCTCTGCACCCTGTAAATCCTTTAACTATGCTCCAGTGTGTGCAGCCTCTGTGCTCCAGCATGCACAGGCCTTTTTCTGACTGATTTCTGTGTGTTTGAATGACAATTCTGCATGTTTCAGTTTATTATTGCATATCATATCTTCTGTTAATAATCTTTATTTTAGTTAAGCGTCTGTGTATAAGTGCGCAATCATTCAAGCACTGGAACAGCCGTGTGTCTGGGAATGTGGCTCGTTTTTTTTTTTAGCCAAAGAGCATCATGTAACTCTGGTATTTCACTTTTCAGACAGAAACAGTTGTCTCCTTTTGTACGGAAGTCTACATTCGTGCTCATGGGGTGGTTTGATATCCACTGGGTGGAGAAACACTGACACAACACTCTCAGCAGGAAAGGTTTGTCTCTTACAGGAATCAATGGCCTGCTTAGAATAACCACATTTCATCCGAGTTTCACCCTCAGCTTTGCAGAATTTAAATCTGAGCCACGATCTGTGCTGTCAGGAGAAATGTAAGAGCAATATTTTACCTTGAAGAGACAAAAATGAGTTCTGGAGCTCCACACACTTACACAGATACATGCATATCCTACACACATCGAAATAGATCAAAATTATATATCACGATTTGCATTTCTGCAGACAGTTTTCGCTTCCTCCTCCATAAATTGCTCTGAGCACCACGGAAAAAAATTACAACAGGCATCAGTAACTTACAATAATATAAGAAAGCACCGTAGAACTATGTATGTAAACACTGCTTTGAAGTATGATTGAAATCAGATAAGATGCATGTCTTTACAGCGCACCAAAAAAAACCTCTTGAGGCCAACCACTTTACTTCATTTTTTTCTATTGGGCCACAAATCCAGTTTGCATTTTATAGTCTTACAGCAACTCTTTGCCTTGTGACATATGGTAATGTGATTGTAACCTTGGCATTGTTCACTCTGCATCCACTTTTCTCCAGATGGCTTCATTCAGCCATCAGCCCTACAAGGACAGAGAAAACCTGTAACAGAGAGTGAACGGATGATGCTGAAAACAAATTTGCACTAATATAATAATGGTTAGGATGTTATAGTTTAGGGCACATACTTAAGAAACTCTAGACAAACTGCAACCTGTAAGGGTCACACAGCCAAGCTTGTGATCTCACCTGAACCTTTCCCGACTTTCTGCTCTTTTAGCAGTTACAGGGTTAAGTAACAGGCTACACAAGACTATAAAAATCATGTACAGTGAAAAAAACATTTTAATTTTAGTCTTTAAATTATTTAGAATTTTAGAGGAAAGTTAGTTTGTGATAGGTTTTTCGTAAAGCTTGCTGCTCTACATTACTCATTTTTAACTTTGCTGTGTAGTTTTGGCTGAGATTTTATCTCTCCTGTGTTTTATGTCACAAACATCAACTATGCCCTCTCTGTTTTCTCCAGCCAAAATATCAACCTAAGGTTCACAGTGAAAATGCAGCAGTAGCCTCACAGTGAAGCTACTTTGATGGGATGAGCTTAGTTCATTTTAATTTCTTTGGTAAGAGGTAGATTTGTGTTATTATTTGATGTTTTTAAAGTGCTTCATTGTATTATTTTTTAATGCAACACCCCTTTTTTAATCCTTCTTCAGTCACTGTTAACAGTGCCAGTTGTTTATTAGTTTTATTCAAATTTTGCCTGTATTTTTTCTAGTTTGTGTGATTAAAAACAACAGATGAAAACCAAATTTACTACAACTATTAGTTTTTCAAGCCTTAACAAGTAAATCACAGATAGAAAAAGAGCCTAAAGATTTTTCATGTAAATAACAAAGAAAAGAAACAAATAAAGCTCTTATCAAAGTAAAACATATTTCAGCAAGGCTCTTCTGAGTTTGTGAAAGACATCATCTGTGTTCGTATACTAGCTAAAGAGTAAAGGTTCAGGTAAAGTCTGTCCATCCGACCGACTCTCCACCTTTCTGTTGCTCAGTGCCTCTGCTGTCTGTGTGAACACATGCTGTGTATCTTAAAGTGCATCACAGGTCATGTTTGGGTCTCCAGAAAAACTGAAGGATCCAGTGATTCAGTTTTCCCCTATGGGGTGGTACCATAATTCACTCATATTTTGTTAAGTCATTTCTGATAATTAAAAATAAATTGGCCAGTTCGCTCTGGAACTGAATTTAATGTGACGAGGAAATGTGCACAGGATCAGATGTTAGCTTGCACGCGGTAGTCTAATGAGATCTTCTTTAATTATTTTCACTCATCTGTTACACAGAACAGAAACTGCACAAAACATTTGACCTCTTTTGCAAATTGGAAGATACAAAGATGACAAATAATAATTGAATCCGAATTTGGCATTTTGTGGACACACCCATGCATGTGTGTGTGTGTTAGAGCTGGCCTTGGTGTTAATGTGAACTCTGCACCTTGGCCTGCAGCTCAGGTGTCACTTAGGAGTAATTCCAAGTCCAAGTTATTAACAAATCTATGCACTTTTATTCATTTCAGATTCTCCTGCAGTGGGAGATGAATTATTACTTTTTTGCTGAATAGATATTTGAATGGAAGCTATCATTTAGAAGATGCATCACATTAAATAACTGCTAAAACACAAATATCTGTCAACACCAATAAAAAAAATTGCGCCCCTATAGCTAATGAGTATCAAATTATTTTTCATGGTGACTTATTCAAGACATCAAGTTGAAGAGAAAAACAAAGGAAACGGCGATTCTCTGGACTTCCTCTGCTTGTTTGGAGACAGCCTAACCCAACCAAACCACATCAGTGGGAAAGCAAACAGACATGACCGAGCAGCAAGCTTTGGTTTGTGTGTCTGATGCACATCTTCTGCTATCAAAATGCAGAAAGACCAGTATGTGTGAGTGAGTTTCTTTGTTTACAAAATTGTTTTCATGTGTCTATTTGCATATTTTTATTCATGTATGTGTGGATGTCAGTTTGTCTGTCTTTGTGCACACTCTACGGGCTCCTGCAGCCCAAAAGTGTTTCCTTGTGTCTGTAATTGTTATTCTGTAGCTGATCGCACAAAGGCCACAGGCGGCGTTTAATACCTGTACAGCCATGTGTGCTGATGAGGGGCGAGATACGGTCAGCTGACAAAGGATGTGTGTTTTTAATAATGTCTGTATCATTTACTCCGCCGTAGCTTTTTATTTGTAATGCATCTCTTGTTTTTGATTTTGTGCTTTTCTGCATCTGTGCATCAATATTGGTTACATGTGTGTCTGTGTGTAACCTTATATAATGTGTTCTTGTGTGTGTGTGTGTGTGTGTATGTCCAGGGAAGGAAATGGTCTATTGGTACCTGGGGATCAATGAGCAGTGTTATTGCTAGCAGCAGCCACAGACAAACAGTTGAACACTGCGCTCATTCACAGCGAACAAGAGCTGAATACGTAAGTGAGGTGTGATTTCTCATACTAACACGCGTGGTGCGCCTGCAAACATTAATGCAGTATTGCAAACAGTGGAGGCAGGTAACATTTCCACAGCAGTTATATGATCTAATATGCAAACTTGGGTCTCAAGAGCCTATTTAATAATGAACAGACTTTATTTGGAAGGAATTTATTGCAAAATATTTTACTCATTAGAACTACTCCCCTTTGACTTAGCAGTGCACATCTGATCCTTCTTTGGGTGTCTAAAGAGTGACAAAGTGGTTTCCTCCAGTTTAAAAAGCGAGAAGATTATTTGATCTCTGTCACAGCTTCGAGACTGAATTTTTATCAGATGATGCTTTCATGGTGGAAAATGAAAGCCGGTCAGAATTTAGACAGACTCGGTTACATAACCACAACCACAAAGTCTAAAGTTTTACACATCCTCTTCCTGGCGGTCGTCATGGCAACATGGATTTAGATAGCGAGAGGGTCTTACATTTTCAATGATTTTGCCAGCCAAAACGGCTTAAACGCATGTGAGCGTGTCAGCAGGACTGATGACCCCGAGGCTGTTAATATTTATTTATGTTTGCCATTTTTCTCTCCGTTTCCCAGTTCTTTCCTCTCTGTTTAGTCTCACTCAAGCTGGATTCATAATATTTGGTGTTTACTGTTCACTTAAGGTTTCTAAAGTTTGGTAAACTTTTGTTTCTGGGAACAATAGTAAGCCAGAGTCTTATAAATACTGTAGACATTTAACATTTAAAACATTTTGTACCAATAATTTAAAAGTGCTCTTCCACACCAATCTCGGGGCTTTTGATGGCTCGGTCTCAAATTTGCTGCTCGTTTGTCCGATCGGCCGTTCCTATCAGAGGCATTAGTGAGATCTAAACATGCTCTTGCCACGGGGAGTTTTCCGCTGCTTTTTCAAAGGTCATTCTTTGAGAACAGATTGGAGGGAAGTGTGCTCTTTATCAGAGGGGCAGGAGACGGTGAGTCAGTGGATGCAGAGCTTTGATGATCTCATAAAACCAAGAGCCAAATCTCCTCAAGATTACTCAGATGTATTAGGTTTAATTAATCTCTTTGGGCCACATCTTAGATTTGGCATAAGAACACGGGTAAGGCTGTGACCACACATGAATGTACTCAGACTTATCATAAGCAACAAATACATCTATTTTTAACATTTTAATACTCACTGGGTCTCAAGTAACGTTTTGAAAACATGCTTTGGTGTCTTTGAGCCGTTAAGGGTAATAAACAATTTTTTTGAAACTATTAAGGACATGTGGTGATGCCCCAAATATCTATCACAAGTGTTTATATGCTCAGAATTAGAGTAACACGCACACACACAGAAATATTTTCTGAGATTTCCAACGAGCCATTTCCCAGTTAGTTTAGCGTAAGATAAAGAAACCGGGGGAAACAGCTGAGCAAACCTCCTGATGTTGGGAGTTTTAGATTTACTGTTTTCTATCAGCAACATTAACTTGAGTCCAGTGTTTTTAAAGACATTGTGCTCTTATCAAATATTTGTTGACGTGACTGAATAAATTTAACATAAAGCAGGTTCAAGTGGCTGCCCACTGCAAAGTACACGGCAATCTGGTGTATAAAAAAGACTGAAATTCAAAAAGCTGGACGAGGAGGATATGAAGCCAGGTGATAAGCTACAGCCAGATGGTGTGGATTTAAGGGATTTAATTTTTATATTGTGGGATTAAAATAATATTTGTTGTAAAAAGCCATGTTTTTGCTTAAGCCTTGTAAATGTAAATAGGAGTCAGTCAAGGAATTACTCATTTTCTGTGAGTAATTAAGTGTATCTTAAATGCTCTTTAAGAAAATTTGTTATCGGGCAGAAAATATATATCTTATTTCCGAAATCAGTGTGTTTATCCATTTATCAAAAACAGCGATAGTTTGCAACTTGGGGCTTGAAAAATAACTGTCAGGACAAGTCTGATGTAGATCCTGTGCTCCTCCAGCAAAAACAGCTTTTCTCTGTGTATTTACATGTTTGCGGCCGAGCCTAAGCTACCAACTATCCACCACATAAAGAAGGAGATCTGTGGGAAATCCTGCAGAATTTCCTGTTTGCCGTGTTTCCTTTGCAGTACCAACACATCAGTAGTCTCTGTATACGCTCAGTGGGCACTAAATACAGTATGTGTGTGTGTGTGTGTGTGTGTGTGTGTGTGTGTGTGTGTGTCGCACATTCTCATTATCTCTATGTGTGTATGTGTTTGCACGCTGTGGATATATGAGCAGCTGCGTCTGTGTGTATTTTATGGAGGTTTTTGGGCTTGCTCTGTCTTTCATTTAGTCCGTTTCTCTACCCGTTTTTAAAATGCATGCAGTAAGTGGATGCACGTGTTATTGCACACATTCTATAGGGACAGACAGGGAACACGAGTAGTGTTCAGCTTCACATCGTACTCTTCCACTAAAAAAAAAAAAATTTAAATAACTAAAATGATAAAAAGCAAACTTTTGATGATATCTACAATGAAAGATCCTTGCTAAGTGAGCGACCAGCCACAAACTAGAAAAAGACTGAACAGAACAAAGCTGGCAGTGCAGCAAAAACAGACGGTGTCAGTTCAGCCAACAGCAAGAATCAGAGGCAGGGCAAGACTTTGTGCTGCAGCTTCAGTGGAGACACAAGAACCCGCTTCCTTACCAAAACAAAAATCTGAAAGTCTGACACACTCTTGGGACAAAACAAAATTAAACATGTATTTCTTGGGGGAAAAAAACAACAACTTTGTTGTGGAGGTTGAAAATATGTCAGGACATGTCACTGCCTGAAGGCAAACCAGCTGGACAACACATGAAATTAGCTTCCTGTTTTTTGATCTTTTATTTCTTTTTTCTATGAATCCCCCCCCACTGGTGCTGCACCCAGCTGTTACGCTAGAACTTATTGTGTTGTATATTTCATTCAGAAGCACTTAAGGAACTGAACAGTTACACAGATACATATATTGAAAAGGAAATGAGAGCAGCAATAGGTAGATATTAAAAAATGTCAAAAAATAAATGGCACATCGAGATGATCACTGGGTGGCAGTGGGAGCTGCAGACAGGAAAAAGCTGCTGTCATCAGCACATTATTGATAGTTTCAGGTTATAATGGTTTTGCTTTAAACCTGCATGTTTATAATTGGATTTCACTAACCACTGCTGCTGTGAATGAGCAAGTGATTGTAAAGCATGAATGAAATAGCTGACACTGACCTGCTAAGGCAATGTGATGCTCTGCAGCCATTTTTATTCTCTGTCAGTAATTTCATAAGGTGAAATGTTTATGTTGTTGAGTTGTGCCATGTGCTGCCGTGCAAAATCTTCCCTATTTTCCATTGTGAATTATTACATTTTAAACTTCCATTGGCAATACTGTATTTAATCGTGCAACTGCTAAGATACATTTGAATTTAAGAGAGAGAGAAGTAGAAAAAAATCAGACATGAAAAGAAGATGGGAAAAAGCTAAAGATAGAGAACCTGGAAATGGCATTCCATCCCTTCTAAATCTCCTCTGCCTTCATTCTTAATCTCTTCATCTCTGTTACCCTTTATCTTTCCCCCATTTTTATCTATGACTCCTCCCCTCCTAGGCTTCAGGAGCATTACATTGTCCTTTAATGTTGTGAAAAAGAAAGAGGGTTGGAAGGATGAAAGAGAGAAGATGTTTTTAAGAAGATCAGATTAGACTGCTTCGTCTCACAGCAGATGCATATGCAGTGCCACACACACACACACACACACACACACACACACACACACACACACACACACGCACACAAACACAAGCACATACACACAGATACACACACATACACAAAGCAAGAGAGAGAGTCAGCAAGTATGCATCTTGCCAGAAGTCATGAACAGAGCATCAGATGTGATGTGATTATTACTGGATTAGGATAAATCCTGCATGTGTGTATGCACATGCCCACACTGTACTTTGCATTAGCTGAAGTGTATGCGGATGTGTGCTGAACCATATATAAATGTCCGAAACCCTGTGGAAGACAGCATTAATCCCTCGAGTCAATTATACTGACCTTACTTTTTATCTTTCTTTACAAGCTCCTCATCCTTTCAACTCTTTATCATGCTCTCTGTCTCCACTAAACCTCTTTCCGTGTCCTTCTTCCAGTTCTTGGTCATTTTCTTGCACGTCTCCTAAATCCACTTCCCTCTCAATGGCTTTCCTGCATCGAATCTCGGGATCATTGTGCTCTATCTGCAAAATCCCCTGTCACATCTGATCATTCGAAACAGCGTATAACCGTATCCAGAATACCACAGAACGACGATGGGCATTCGATAATGGTTTGAAGACACTGCACTGAAACTTAAATGAAAGACATTTTTATATATTAACATACTTGTGTCGCGTTTTTCTTCCTCTCTTTGTCCCTCTGCTTCATTCTCTGGTTCAAAGTCTGAGTATTGTCTGAAGGAACTCTGCCTGGAAGCTGGTTATTATCTTAAGCCCAAAGGAGTACAATAATAATAATTCTATTGAACTCAAGCTGAATTTGAGGATTTCTCCACATCAGCGATTCCCTGTCAGTTGTGCATGCTCAGCTGTCTCTTGGGATCTTTGCTAAAATGCATTGAAAAATTGCAGAGGATTTAGTGGCAATGTTTTCAGCATTTTCTTACACTTTCAGTGGATTTAGGCCAAGTACGCTGAATTTGATGACTCTCATTAATGCAAACAGAAACCTTTTATTTAAGCCTCCAGCCAAGAAACGTCATTGTTTTGCCAAAATGTGCCTCGACTAGTTTACACGGTGTGGTTTATATCACTTGTATTAGAATTTCTACACCTCATCAGTCTCTGTATGCACTCTGTGGGACTGTTTGCTTTCTGTTTTGGCAGAGAGGTCATACAGAAACTGTGCAGTGTGAATGACTGTTGTTTGTGTGTGTGTGGTTGGCACTGATCACTTCACACTTCAGTGATGAAGCACAATTGTCTTCTCTCCAGCTGGTCAAAGATTAAAGAGCATCCCTTCCACCAAAACACACATCCACTGTGCACCGCTGACAATTGACGCCCACTTAGTTCACACTTGGTCTTTGAATGCAGCTTGCAGAGGGAAGTCTTCATTATTTAGCTTCCAGGGAAGAGCTAAGGACAGAGCGGTAGAGACAGTCTGTGTTGATCAAAGGTCCTGCAGGCAGGATATTTAAACAGAATCAATGAAAATTTGATTTTGCAAGGTTGATCTACAAAGCAATGAGTCTTCATCTTAACTGCTTCTTTGTTGTATTTTTGCTGTGGGATGTCTTACAAAGGAACTGTCAGGTATAGAGCAAGGTCGCTTAAATAAGGCTGTGGGGCAGTTTGAGAATTTCTTTCACTGTTTACGCCTCCACCCTCATCTGGTATTTTAGCACTCTCAGGACAAAGACTTTTAGAAACACCGCTAACCTTCTGGATTGAATAGAAAGTGGTGGTGATGTGTTTGTTTCTTGATTTGGTCGTAGCAGTCAAAATAGAAAATAAAGCCTTTTGTGATTTCATCCTTTCCCATTGCCTTCACTTCCTGTTGCAGTGGATAACGCTTTTCTTCCTGCTCTAATATTTCACTATTTTCTTTGTGTCAACTCCTTATCTGTGTTTACTGCCACAATTATACTCTACTTATAACTGCTGCTACTTTCATTGGAAATTCTATTCTCATTCTACACTGCTGTTTTTCTTCCACTGAATCGGTTTCCTGTTTACTGCAGCACAGGCGTGCCTAATGTATGAGAATGGTAAGTGTGATATGTGTTTACAATCCTGTTAGTAGTGACTCCCACTGAGCAATGTGTGTGAATGTAAAGGTGGGATACAGTTACTGTTAGCTGGATGGATTCTGTCAATGCTTAGGCCACAATCTCCCCAGCCAATTACACCGATCAGGCATAACATTAAACTTTATGACCACTGACAGGTGAAGTGAATAACACTGATTATTTCTTCATCGTGGCACCTGTTAGTGGGTGGGATATATTAGGGAGCATGTGAACATTTTGTCCTCGAAGTTGGTGTGTTAGAAACAGGAAAAATGGGCATGCATAGGGATTTGAGTGAGTTTGATAAAAGGCCAGATTGTGAAAGCTTGACAGCAAGAGGATCTCCAGAACTGCAGCTCCTGTGGGGTGTTCCCAGTCTGCAGTGGTCAGTGTCTATAGAGGTCCAAGGAAATAACAGTGGTGAACCACTGACAGGGTCATGCGTGATTGATACCGAATACCGAAAGCAGCAATAGGAAGAAGGTGGGCTCTTCTGATTAATTACGTTTTCTTTTACATTATGTGGAAAGCCCGGTTACCTGGGGAACACCTAGACCCAGGGTGCACTATGGGAAGACGGCAAGCCAGCTGTCTGATGCATTGGGCAATGTTCTGCTGGGTAAACTTGGGCCCTGCCATCCATGTGGATGTTACTTTGACATGTACCAGCTAACTAAGAAGTTGCATACACCTTTTCATGGAAGCAGTATGAGAGCTGTGGCCTCTTTTAACAGGATAATCCAATTGAGCATCTGTTAACTGTGCTGGACAAACAAGTCTGATCAATTGAGGCCCCACCTTGCAACTTTCAGGACTTGAAGGCTCTGTTGCGCCAGATACCACAGCACACCTTTGGGGGTCTAGTGGAGTCCATTCCTTGATGGTCAGAGGGTTTTTGGCAGCAAAAGGAGGATTAACACAATATTAGGCAGGTGGTCATAATGTTATATCTGATCAGTGAATATTCACTTTTACACCAATAGTTGTTTTGGGTACACACATGTGATAGCAGTAAGTAAATTTTATTTATAAAAACCTGTAGTCCCAAAGCACTGTACAATCAGGATACAATGCAATGAATAATCATAGTCATAGAAAAATAAAAAATATAGTTAAATGCAATACAAAAGTGAGGTAAAACATTGAATGGAATAAAATAAAATAAAATAAAATAAAATAAACCCTCAAACACTTCCTATCAATAAGAATCTCAACAGAAAGTTTCAGAGTCCACAGTCTCAGCTGAATGAAGTTGAAGTGGGAGATTGAAAGTCTAGGTGCCACAGACCGAAAGGCTCTGTCCCCTCTAGTCCTCAGTCTTGTACAAGGATCAAACAACAAATTTCAAACCTGGACTGAACACAAGAAGCAGCAGTGTGTTTAATAAGAAGCTGAGATAAATACTCTGGAGCTTGTCCTTGTCCTGGAGCTCATGCAAATTGTAGGCTCAGTTTGTAGCCACTGCATGCCACACATCGCATGTCAGGAGTGGAATACAGTGTGATTTTGTGCTGCTTTTGTCCATCTGTGTTCAGAGATGCTCTTCTGCATACCTTGGTTGTAATGAGTAGTTATTTGAGTTACTGCTGCATTCCTCTCAGCTCAAAGCAGTCTGGGCATTCTCCTCTGACCTCTGACATCAACAAGGCATTTTCACTCGAACTACTGGAAAATTCCAGTATCCTCAATTTCAGAAAAACACCGTGTTCAAAGCATCATAAATCATCTTTCTTCTCCATCCTTATGCTCCAATTGAACTTCAGCAGGTCATCTTGACCATAAGCACAGGCCTAAATGCACTGAGTTGCTGCCATGTGATTGGATGATTAGATATTTTAGTTAACGAGCAGTTCGAAAGCTGTAACTAGTGAAGTGGTCAGTGAGTATAAAAGGAACAATATAGGCATAAAGTTGGAATTTTACTATTTTCAAGTGTTTTACAATATATTTAACAAAAGCTGTAAATAGTAAAAATGGATACAGTTCACCTTGTTTCCATTCTTCCATTTCCATTCACTCAATCTTGTTGTTGTACACTGGAGGATGATGTCAAAAATTATTTATTTGTAGCTTACAGCAAAAATAAATTGTTCATCACAACTAAAAAGAGTGGTAACACGTGCAGTAAGCCAAAACAACAGCACTTTAGATGTAACCCTTTTAACTTCTTTATTTATGAAGCTCCTCTCAGGCAGTGCACTTTGGGAGTTTTTATTTTCATCATGACTGCTTTCCATGTCATGCAGCACCAGTGCGCTGTCATCTGTTGCACAGAAGCTTGTTCTTGTTCTCACAAAATTGTCTGTTGTCTTCTGAGTATATTTAGGTGTGTTAATGAGGCCACCTTCCTGTGTTATTGGCCAGTAAGCTAAACTACAGGTTAACAGCTTTTATTGGGTTTTTACCATAGTGCTTAGGTGTCTGTGCGTGTCTGGAACCAAGGACAGGTTCCCTGCGGCGTCAGACTCCTCATTAACCTTCACTTCATCCTTCTGTTCCTGTCTTTCCTCTCTGTGTTGAGTCCAACATTCCCGAGTACCTGCGCCTCTCACTTTTCTGCAAGAGCCAGCATCCACATCAAAGAATATCCTACGTGGGAATTTACTCGTTCATTAAAGATTTCTGTCTGTTACACATTGCTTTTTTCTCCCCAGTCGTTTAATCCCTGCTCAAATACATTTCCCCATTAAAAAAAACCAAACAGTTTCACATGTGTTTACCAGGTTTAGTCTGAATAAAATGTAATTTTTACACATCTTCTTTAACAAACATAGAGTAAACCAGTGAAAGAAAAGACTGTCGATATTAAGGCAAATAGCCTTACTTAGAGGCTACATGAAAGCAAGTATAAAGCCTAAATAAAGCCACAAAATGTTAGATTTATGAAACTTTTGATCTTGAAATAATACTGTCTTTGACAGGTCACATATAAAAACCAGATTTTGAGCATCCATGTTTGAGTCCAGCTTTAGAAAAAAACAAAATAAAAAAACAATGCTGTTCTGATTTTTGGAAAAGTGTTATTTCCTCTCCAGTGCAGTGTTACCATAGTAAAAAACAAATTTCTGATGTGTTTTCACTCCATCAGTTTTGCTGTACAGAACATCCCCTCAAGCTGAGGGGAGTTTAAGTGTGAGCAAGATTGCCACTATTGTGACAAGAGTAGCATCTTTACTGTCTTTTATCGCTGTCTCTCTCTGTCCTTCTGTTCCTCACACGCTCTATTTCTCTTTCCTTTTACCCCACATCACCCTCACCCCCCTTCTCTCTCTCTTTCACTGCTTCTCCCTCATTCTCGCTCTTCCTGCTGCTGTCAGAGGGGAATGACAACCATCTGCAGCCCTCCTGCCCCCTGACATCTGGAGATGGGCTGAGAAACCGCGACAGCAGCACACAGGCACGCGCGTGTGCGCACACACACTGTCCTAATGCTAGTAAAAATGTTGCACCAGAAAGGAAACGAGACAAGGAATGGGGTATAGGGTGGAGCAGAGGTGAAGAAGGAGAGAGCAGAGTGGAGCTCGGAGATATGGCTGACGTCTAATGGCATTAACATATCATGCTGTCATTATTCAGAACAGATTTTATTCCTCTCAGGTAGACAGTAATGTGAGTTATTGTGGGAGAGAAGAAAGTGAAGGTGCGTTAATGAGGACTCTATGCCTATATCTCCTCAGGATGTCACTTTCAGAACTATTTCTGTCAAACAGGCTGTCATATTATTTATTTATCTATTTATGATTACATGTTCCATATTCAGAATTATGTATTGGTTTAAGGGCAGAGCAGAAAATGGTGAAAATCAGAAAAAAACCCATTATTCTAAAGAGATATACAAGCAGTTTAAAGGTGAACGTGATTTCAATCCTCCCTGCCGTCTGCACCCTTATAGTTGAATGATTAGGGGTGCTGCCATCAGTGCAGTCCTCACATGCTTGTCTCTGGATTTTTCCAGTATAAAAGTTTATTTTCCATTTTCAGAGCCAAATTCTGCAGCATTATGTGACGCGTGGCTGCAAATATATATATGCAAAGCAATTACTCCTGTGCACACTTACAGCCTGAATTTATTGTGTATATCTGAGTTCATCTTGTTCAGATTTAAGACAGCATTTTCTGCCTTATCAAGCAGAAAATTTCCACCCTATTGCATGCAGTTTCTTTTAAGCCCTCATACATATTTATAAATTGAACCTTAAAAAGCTGATTTTGGGACCACTTGAAGGGAGTGAAAACATCTGTGAGCAGCGCACTGACATTTTACTACAAGAGTTGGAATGTTGTTTGCAACTGTAGTATTCATTTGCAATTGTGTGTTTGACTAAGTGGTGAATAAAGGTTCAGCGTTCGCTTTAAGTGTTGTTTTTAATCGTTATCGGCCACTGAGGGGAAATATCTGCCGTTTAGCTGCTAAACGCTCCACTTTGCTCACCAGCTAGCCGCTAGCCGTGTCCATCTGCTGTTTGGCAGTGGGAAGGTAGTGTGGGGTCTTGGTGGAAACAGCTGCCCGCTCCAGCTAGATACACCACTGATGAGAGAGAACTAAAACAGTAAATGCTGCTGGCAGGAAAACTAAAACAATGAGTTTGAAGATGCTATGCTCCATAAAGCTGAGTGGAACTGCAGAGTTGAATAATTAGCTTTGGGTTTATCACCCAAAGTGCCAATTTTCACACACACATACAGCGCTTAGTCATTTGATCTATAATATTGATTATAACAGCTTTAATATTTTTCAACTGCCTCTAAACAAATTAACAAAAAGTGCATTATAGGACAACAATATGTCACAGTAGACATGCCTATGCACTGATGAGCCAAAATGCTGTGATTGCTGCAATAATTCAGATTATCTTGTATTAATGCCATGTGATGGTCCTGGTATATCTAAATCTCATCGTATTGTATGCATTGACCAGCTTTGGCCCAAAATCTCAGTTGTAGCAAAGTTTGTGATGAGTACCTACTGACCTTGTGCCAAGACAGGCGAGACCTTTAACTGGCGACTGGATGATGTGGAACGAGCTGGAACCAAGTGCTGAAATTGAGGCTTAATTCTGCTTTCCAAGTCTGTGAGTCTGCTAAGGTCCACTTAGGTCTGAAAGATAAAAATATCATCATCAGATGGTGAGCGTGAGGGTCCGTGTGGACATCTGTGCGTCTGTTTGGTTTTCTGACTGTGGGGATTTGTCCACAAAGAATTTACATTAGGATGCAAAACCTGTACACGAACGCCAGGCAGTGGATATAAATAAGACGTCAAAGAAGAATAACAGGAATGACTACTTGGATTTCCTGATTCCAGCTATCAGTGACAAAGTATAAGCAAAGCTTTAGATTGACTCTCAAACAGCAAAAATCACAGTTTTTTTTAAATAGCCACTTGAGGCTACCTTCAAAATTGATTAAATCCTATAAACAAGAAACACTTGACTGACAATAATATAGGGCCACCCCCAGGTAACACTTATGGAAACCCATGCCATTAAGCTCCGAGCACACAGATAGCTTTATACTCAGGATGTTTCAAAATTCTGCAATTATTGAGTTAGCAGAGCGCTGCTCGCTTTCACACAGTTTGTGCCTCAATACTGAGTAACCCCGCTCTCTATCTCTATGTCATCTGCCACTGTATGCCTGAGTTGGTTTCTAAACGCTTCCACTTTACAATAATAACACTTACAGCTGATCCCAGAATAACTAGGAGGGAGGAAATTTCATGAACTGACTTGTTGTAAGGGTGGCATTCTTTCAAAAATGTTTGTAAAGGCAGACTGCGTGGCTAGGTGCTTGATTTTATACACCAGTGGCAATGTGACTGAAAACACCTGAATTCAAAGATTAAGAACTGTAGCCCTATTTTTTTGTTCATATAGTTTAGAAAAGACAGACACAGCTGCACTGGATGGTGAAGTCCTATAAAGCTTCTAGTTGAATATTTTTGTCATTTCTGTCTTTATGATATGAAACTGCATGTGATGAGACACGGGGTGGATCTGAGGAAGCAACTCATGAGTCACAGGGACCTGCCTTAAATCATACGCTGCTTTATTGTCCTTTTTTGACACCACCAGGGACCATTTTATTGTATTTAATATAACTTGAAACCACAGACTGTATGTAAAAAATGGACATGGTCATAATATCACCCACTGGGTTCCAGTTTCCAAACTTTAAAGCACTGAATATATCATTACGGCTGCTGCCATGCTGGAGTTGATTTTTGGACACAGGAATGACCATATTTGGACTAAAGTGTCTAATTTACCAGCTAACATTAACAAGCTTTGTTAGCAAATTGTAACAGTAATGACATGTTACAATTTCACTCACCAAAACTCAAAGCTCAAACGTCTTCGATTGCACTACACAAAAAAACATGTTATTTGTCTGATAATTATAATAAAACACTCCAACCAGGCATGAACAGCACAAACACAATCCTCAGACTCAATTCAGTGACTCAGCAGCCTAACAGACACTAATCATCTGCAGCTCTCTCTGGCAGGAGACTGATCAATCAAACAGCCATGCCTCTAATTTTAGCCCTTAGCAGAACAAATATTCCCCCTCTGGACAATTGTATGAATAGTTGTTTTTGGTTTTTTGGATAGTTTTAAGTAGCTAAGTAAAATATGCATTTTTGGACTGTTTTGATTTACAGGTGGATGGTAGGCACCTGTAACAAATAGCTGACTCACTTCTGCTAACTGGAGTCACTAAACTGGACCTCTCGGCAGTGTTTGTGGCGACGATGCCTAATGGTTGGCTCTAATTAGCACCAAATTAGCAAGCAGATGTGACTGTGTGCATACAGCCCGTGAATCCACCTCGCTCAGAAAGCACATATCCTTATATACCACACTGACTCTGAGTAAGGATGAAGCATGAAAATCAACAGCAACACTGGTAACTTTCTTACTCTGTAAGTCACTTTCCAGCCTTGAACTTAGCCTGAGCACAGTGCCCGCCAGTATGATCGATGGCCAACTTAGTGCCTGAACTAATTAAGAACACAAGCTCTTGAAGTGGTATGAAGGATAGAGTCGACCAGAGAGTTTAATCAGCTTCTTTCATCTCAGTCATTCTTATAGCTAATTCAAAGGACAAGCTCTTGTAGGAGATGAAGGATCATATTTCTACTAGAGCAAAATTAAACCGAAGTCCCCGTCCTCCTTAATGTAAAAAACGCCCTAGCTAAGGTTGAAGTGAAGCAGTTGTTTACAAACCCTCAATGTGCAGTAAGAGAAAAAGGTCAAATCATCTTTACGTGTCTGCTCCAAAGATAGTTTAATTAAGACAATCGGTATACAAAAAGAAAAAAAGATATTAGATTATAAAGAGCATGGCTTTAATCATTATGTCTAGTCCAGACGGAAACAGTACAGCTGTTCAGGAAAAAATAATATCGAACAGCAATCATCTGAGTTTCATTTTTTTCAGCTTTGGTCTGAAGAGTCATTCAGTACCACTGAACTGAACGCTGTTCTGTCGTATTCAGCATTCAGCTGTGGTGAGCCTTCATTTAGTTTAATTCATTACTCTGTTCATTTGTAACCATTTGATGAGCTGCTATACCCATCAGTGCTTTCTTTTGCTAATTAGCAAACATGCTACAGCCCAAATGTTTATTTATTTTTTTCATTGCAGTGACACTTTTTTGTCAGAGAGGGTCTGTAACCAGGATCACCATGTCTCTCCTCTGGCAGGCTATATTGCTTGCTGGGTAAGAGGATGGAGGTTGGGAGGGGGGTGATGTGTATAATTATAGGATTACAAAGGATTTAATTAAAGGCGTGAAAAGGTGGCCTCGATGTGAAACTACACAAGGTTTTTGAAATTATGGCAACATGATCGGAGCTGAGTAGACGAGAGAATCGGAGTGAATGATGAGAGTGGAGTGGACTTTTCTGCGGCAAAGGTAATGAGATAGGTGAGAACACGAAGGTGTAATCAATGAGGTCTGAAAATAGCCAGATGGGAGCCATCGTGCTCCAAAGTTGTGACGAGTAAGTTGCTTAGAGTTAGTGGTAAAGTGGTTAATGAATAATATTTCCAGATGCTACTGCTGGGAATGCAGCACAGAGACCGATCCATGAAGCAGAACCGAACCTGGTGTCCTGACATTACATGAGAATAAACGTCTAATCTTCAAGTCATAGCAAAACTCTTATTTTTTTTGCTTTTCAGGTGTGATTTTACAACATTTTTAAGCTATTCCACAACATCACAGTGGTTGTTACTCAGCGTGGCATCTCATTTCGTTGTTGCAGGATAAACAGTACAGTGTAGTGAATGCAGGCATATATTATGTTATATATTATTATATAAAATCTAATCAGAAGGGATGTATTTGTGTGATGCTCAGAAATTAGTTGAATTAATGTTTTCAAGATGTTTCAGAGGAAGACTAGACCTTGTAACATTAGGGAATTTTAATTTGTGTGTGAAGGTTCAATGCAAATGTGTTCCACTGAGATAATTACAGATTTGGTGTTTGATCTGCGGTACAGCTAATGTGCTTGCTCGGGTACATTAGTATATGCTTATCCAGAAGGTCTGTGTGTGAGAAAAAAGAGATAAAAAAAGAAAATAATGTCTCGAGAGAGAGAGACAAGCACTTCTGTGTGTGCGTGTTTGAGTGAGTGTCATGACAGTTCTTGCTTTTTGTTGTGTATATCATTTTCAGTCTGCAATCTGACACTAATGTTCCCGAAGTGCTTGATTAATCTTGTGTTGTATCACTGTTATTTATGATGTTTTGTTTTCTCGTGGTCTGTCACTGTCTCATATATAACTCGTGAGCTTATCCTAGCCTATTATTTTTTTGAGATCAGTAGGCTGTCATTTTTGGCACTCTTTGGGTAAACTAATTAAATTACTATACAGTTTCTTTCAGATGTAAGGCAGGTGTTTGCCTAAAATGATATTAATGTTTCAGAGAGGGCTGGACAAATTAAAATGTATGACTATTACTAAACATTTAATTAACATGCCTTATATCCAGACACTAGAATTTCAGGGAAACACACTTTTCTGTATTTTTAAACTGGCCTTGACAAATAGTTCCTCATGCTTTCTGAAGGTCTTTTGTCCTTTTTCACCCATTTTCAGTCCAGTCCTTGCATGTGACTTGTTAAGTGTCTTAACAAAGAAAAATTCTACACATTGCAGTCAACTTAGGAAAGAGATAATTTTAAATCATATCTTTGTTCTTAGCAGCCTCTCACAAAACATGACAAACATAATTTTCTCCATTTCTGTAGCTGAAATTATGAAAAATGCTTTATATTAACACAGTTTGACAGGCATAACATAGTATTTTTTCCACTATAGGGGATTCCCAAAGAGCTGTTAGCCAAAACCCTGACATATTTCAGCATGAACTACAGCACAGACACCTGGAAGGCAAAAGCACAACTACTAGGCTTAGAAAGCCATGTACAGCAGATTAACCGTATAGGAAAGTCATGTCTTTGACTATGATCCCTAACAAAGTGCATACCTGGACAAGTAGGAGTACATTCTACCTGGATAGAAAAATGCACTATGGATCACTGTCAGTCATGGATTGACTGCCCCAGAGCCCGGACCTCAAAATTACTGAAAAAGCGCGGGATCATCTTGACAGAGGAATGGAAATAAAGGCACCAACATCCAAAGAAGAGCTTTAAATGTCCATTAGGAAAACTGGAGAACTATTCCTAAAGATTACTTAAAGAAATTCCTAGAAAGCTTACCCTAGAGAGTTCAGGCTTTGTTAAAGTATAAATAATGTCATATTAAATATTGACTTTTAAGCTTGTTACTCTGTTTTGACCTTATTTACTGCATGTTCATTTATGTTTGCACATTTCAATCAATCTTTGCACCCGTGTTCCATTTTCCTAGCAAACATTTAAAAAATGAGAGGTGGTTTAAGACTTTTGCACAGCATTTTATTTTTGTAAATATATAGATAGAAGCTATTGTTTTAGCAAGAGTGTCCTCACACCAGAAACCGTATGTCAACAAACATCTGGTGGTAATGGTCATCACAGAGTAGCACAGAGAACAGCTTTTCCTTTATAGCATCAAGTTCCACTTTTCTCTTTTACCAGCCATTAAAAATGTGACTTGTTACATTTATGTAGAGAAATTCTTCAGTTTGGGGCATAAAAATAAACAGTGCCCACCCCCTTCTTTTAACCACTGGATCCCAGCTGTATCCTGTCAGTCCCAATTGCAGTCAAAGTGATATTTTCCTTTATAGTTTTCTCCTCAGATATTTTATCTGAGTCTTGAATGTCAACATTTGAGCTGAGTTAGATCACAGAATAGCACAGTTTGTTTTTACCCTTCAGCCATGAGTAGGAAACAAGGCTTGAAGGGCTCAAGGGAGCCGAGAAAAACCTTTAAAAAGTCACTGTTTGAGCTAGTTAGTGCAACAGCTTACTCACACCCTCCTGTGAATGGATCTCAGGGTCATGAATGGTGAGCTGCATTAGTTAGAGTAACCGACTGTCTAAGAGCTGAAACACGGTGACTACACAGTAAAATACCACAATATTTTTTATGATTTTTTTAAACTGGAACCTGGATTTAATCAACAGTGCTGATGAGGTTTTTGGTGAAGAACCATGGCAGAGGCAGAAGAAACCGACCCCTGTGGGATTCTGAATCTCTAATGGTGAAACAGACAGTGATAAGAGTCCCATATTGTAGGGTTCAACTGAAAGGTTAATACAGTAACATGTGTTTAAAAGTGGCTTAGCTTTAACAGAAAGAATAAAGAGTACGTTAATTTATTTCTTTATTAGTTAACAAGCTTAATGACTTCTGGGTATAGCTTCATAAATACAGAACCAATAAATACTTTTAAGAATCACAGTCTATAAGAAACACACCAGTAGACAATTAAAGGAGTGACAAGGCAAGACAAATGTTTATTTTACATTGAATAAATAATACATGCTGTTTATAAAAATGTCGTGACGTGGAAGCAAACTCACGTCGTGGTCTAATTTCAGGTCCGTGTTCTCTTTAAATTTGCACTCATAACTATCCCAAACATGCTGATAGATGCCATGTGAAATTAAATCATCTTTCATAAGGTGGCCATGACTAATTTATGGGCCTAATTAGAGCAAGTTAACACAATATTAAGTTATTTATGTTGTGTCTCTTACACAGTGTAATGAAATCATGCGTAATGCTGCTAATGAGCTGCCCTGACTGAAACAGCTATGGAGCAAAAACACGAGAGAAACAGAGTGACATATTTAGCAGTGTGAGGGAATGAAAGAGCTGTGATGGAGAAAGGAGGAGAAGAATTTCCCATGCCAGCCTTGGTTATTGAGGTCTTTTCCTATGACACTTTGTGTTTTGGTGTTTTATGCAGGGGTGCATTTGTAAAGGGCCCCAGGATACCAAATGACATGTTAGCTTTTTGTTTTACTCTAACCACATCTGGATCTGGTAGATCCAGCTGCCTTCCCCTCAGCTCCCTTAATTTCTGCTTTTTCAGTGATGACTTTCGTCTCCCTAAATATATACAAAATAATGATGACCCTGTGTCTGCTGCAACATATTGATATCTGTTATGTTAATATGTCTTTAATAATATATATAATTAAAAAATATCCTTTTTTATCCTTTTGCTTAGTAATAGTTTCAGACTATCACCAGTTTGTAACACACTGAGTTTAATTTGTTTGCTAATAATAAAAAAACACCCAACAGATTAGAAGCAAAACTCACAATAGGTCACAAAAAAGTTATAATATACATACAAATGAATATAATTGACTGATTTAATGATCCCCTACTTAAGTCCATACAACAGCTAGCTGAGTGGAGCCTTTCTATAACTGCCCACTGGGCAGCTAAGCTCCTCCTCTCATTTGGCCAGACAGGCCTTGACCCCATAGAGTGCTGGAGCCTCAAATTAATAACAGACCACAGAGTCCTGGTCCCAGCGCCACATCTTTACTAGAGCAGGACACCTTTAAAGTCAGACTACAGGAAGCTTAGCTGTCATTCAAACCACAGATCTCAAACGTTTACAAGAGAGTTGGCCATAGTTAAATTATGGTTTACTGTGGTGAATGTATTCACTCACTGGTCACTTTATTAAATACACCTTGCAAGTACAGGGTTAGACTCCCTCTTCCTTCAGAAATGCCGTAATTCTTTGTGGTGCAGATTTAACAAGGTGCTGGAAACACTCCTCAGAGAGTTTGGTTCATGTTGGTGTGGGCCAAAATCGTTTTGTTGTTCTGGTCAGCAGGGTAGGCTGTGGCTCAGCTGATACGAAGGGTCCAAAAGTGTCCCAGGAAAATATCCCTCACACCATTACAGTGCCAGCAGCCTGAACCATTGATATAAGGCAGGATTTATGGATGCTTTAAATTTATGCCAAATTCTCACTGTTGTATTGTTGTATTCCTGTCAACTCAAAGCAGTCTGAGCAGTCTCCTTTGACCTCTTGCATTAACAAGGTGTTTTCATCCAGAAAACTGCTGCTCCCTTGATATTTTCTCCCTTTCAGCTTCAGGGTAAAGATGATTGTTCTGGAAAATCCCAGTAGATCAGCAGCTTCTGAAATACTCTGGTATCAGCAACCATGCCACGTTCAAAGTCAATTAAAACACCAATCTTTCTCATTCTGATGCTTGCTCTGAAATGAAGTTAGCGGAACAGGTGTACCTAATAAAGTGACTGGTGGATTACATTTATCAGATAGATAGATTCATTACATTCATATACATGCCAGCTTTTCTGACACAGGGGAACTCAGAGAACATGTACAGCAATTAAAGAACCAAAATGCTGGAAAAAAAGAAAGTTGAATAATGAAAAACTAGAAGTGAGAGTTAATGAAATGCACAGATTTTTCTCTGCCAGGACTTTCAAAAAGTTTTTCTTTTCACACATGAAAGCCAGCTGAAAAAGAATACATAATGTACATGATTTGAAATTATGTATCAGCAAACTTCTCTCCTCCTGGAGCTGTATACTTTCTGAATTCACGAGTCAGCGCTCCAGTAGTTGACCTAGATAACACCAAACCCAGGAGATAACAAAGATAGACAGCACTGATGACCAATGTACTTTCTTAAAAAATCTCACCAAGAGAGACAAACAGAGCCAGAATACAGAAGGTTTCTTCAAAAAGCTTTAAGATACCTTTAAAATAGAATTTTATTTAAATTCATTTACATTTTATTTGCAAGTTTACCAATAATCCAAATAGTCAGTTTAAAAGTTTTCAAATCTTTGGAAGTCATTATAGCTTACATAAAGTCTGCATATAGTTTGCACACCTGGGTGTCACATTTTGCTGGGCAACTCCTGTCAAGCTCTGTAAGACTGGATGTGCTGCAGATGGCCATTGCACTGCAATACTGTCATGGCCGATTACTTTGGTTCACTGTTGTGCCGAAAGGTGAAACATCACTCCAATCTCAGGTCATGTCCATCCTGGAACAGAACGTCTTCAAAGATAATGCATTCCCTGCACCCATCGCACAGGTTCTGCTCTGTAGTCTGCAGGCTTCGAACTGTATTACATTTAAGCATTCCTATAAGCATCGCTATGGCATGAAGCTGCCACCATCGTGCTTTACTTTACATTTACTGGGATTTGCCAGACATAGTGTTTGGAGTTTTGTCCAGATAGTTCAGATTTTAACTCATCACATTAAATTATTTTTTCCTCTCATGTTCTCAGAGTCTTTTGAATGCAGTTTGACAAACTCCCAGCAGCCCACGGTCTCTTCTACGGAACCAATTTGGTTGGAAAAATTGCCTTTTTTAGTAAATGAAAATTACACTTGTAAGAGGTTAAGCATGCAAAAAGTGAGGGGATCTAATTTTTATCTTGAAGTGACTGCAGGCTGTGGAGTGAGCAAGTAATGCATTCCTTAGTAACATGTAAATTAGATCATTTTTTTCTCAGCAATGGTTGGGTACAAATTAAAATTACATACAGTATATTCTGGTAGGGCTCCTTTACTTTGACATTTTTGGTGTTGGCAGGCAATGAAGGATTTCAGTTTCATCTCCAAGCATTTGGTGGACAGACTAGATGTGATTGCTTGGTGCAGGGACTCGGGGGCTTGAGGGAAATTGTTAGCTTAAATCTAGAGAAACACACTTCGTGGTAACTCTGTGTTATTGACAGGACGGGTGTCTTTTTTTTGGTACGACCTGGTTTTGTCTAGTGTATTACTGCAGCTTTCAATTCAGCTCAGAGAAATTTGTCATTAAATACCTCAAAACTCTTGGCTGCCAGCTTCTCGAACTAAAATATTTATCGTTGTTAGAATCAGGGGCCAGAGAGCGGTAAATATTATTTTACGTGTGCCGATAGCACACAAATAGCATCGCTGATAGCATCCTTTTCCCCCTCACTTGTTAAATACAGAAAATTAGACATTTGAGGTAAAGATGCCATGTTTTACTTTACAAAACTGAAAAAAAACAAAAACCAAGCCTATAACTGGTGATAAAAAAAATAGCTAATTGTTTATGCAGCATGTAAACCATTTACTTAATAGTGTGGGTCATTCTCCATAAGCCAAAAGCATAGTGCCTTTAACCCTCATTCTCTTTGCTCCTCTTTTTTTCTCTTGACTCCCTTCATTCATTCTCCTCCCCCAAGGAGCCTTTATATTACATTATGTCTTCATTCCTTACTTGTTTCCAGTCAGACAGACAGTGATTCATTTATTATGGTCCAATACATTCCAATAACAGTGATAAGTATTGTAATGAAGTGAGCTGGGCCTGGGCCTAATGCTTTTTGCAGCCATATTACAGCTACAGGGAATCGGTGCAGCATGTGAGAGCTGCTAAGCTCTCACAGGCCAACACTGCCTGCAGAGACAAGGGTTATAAGGTGGTGAAGACTGGATCATCTGTTGAAAAACATCAGAGGGAATTTTGCTGGTGAATGTAAAGCATCAAATCCCATCCACTGAGATGTCTGCGGATGTTCACTTGTCGGCTGTCAAGCCAGCAGGTATGAACAGTCATTCAGGATTAGAGCAACAATCCATTATTCAGGCAGCTGATGTGAAATCTTCAAAACTTTTTAGTGGTGACCTTATTTACACATCTGCTGCTGCACTTCAGTACTGCTGCCCCCTGTGGTGATTAAAAAAAACAACCTTTCAGTTCTGCTGGAAAAGTTTATTGAGAGACCTAGAAACTCAAGCGGTTTTTGTGTCCAGGGTAAATAAGGTGAATTTTTTTCTCTCTCAAAAATATCACTTTAATGACCTGAAGGAATGCAAAGAGCCTCTTCCTGGCCTACTCGCTTGTCACTCACTTACTGTGACAAATGGGGGTGGGGTTACTTAAAGGGGACAACAGCTGAGGAGCATCAGTCTATTTTTGCTGTCCCTTCATTTAAGTCTAACAGAAGGAGGTGTAATCTCCATGTGGTGCCTGAGAATTAGAAATATTTTCAGTGGAACTTGAAAATATGGAACCACATGTTACCAACAGAGGATCTCCCAATTAAGCAAGCTGAAGTTCAGCTTCTGCTTCAGTGTCCTTGAATAAGTTGTGTTACATCAGATGGATTAGAATAAGATGTAGACCCTAACCCAAATGTGTACATCAGAGACAGCCTAAGGGCAAAGGAGCCAATGAAGAGACAGAGGTCATGTCTTCTGTGTAATTTTTGGTATCATGGGTGAGTTTAATGGTTCGGTGAGGGTAATATGGTATTCTGTGGGCTCAGACTTTTTTCAGTGCCCAATATATTTGATTAATATTACATTAAATTTAGTTAAATACAGAAGTTTATTATTTTTTTCACCAGAATAATCTTCTTGCAGAGTGGAGGAGCCACTTGAGAGCTTAATGAAAATAGGTCAAATTCATATTTATTATAATATAGTAATAAGGAGGCTCAGCTGGATACCTCATAGTTTGTTTCTTTAGACTCTATCCTATTAATGAGCTTATTTTTGATGTCAGATCAAATGAGAATATTTTTTGTTCACAAATTCACACATTTCTGCAGCTTAAACTTAAAAACTGTTCAGACAGTAAGATTATATGAAATAAGTAAAAGCCAGCAGCCCTCTCGAAATTAAAATTATATAGAAAAAATGCCCTAAGTTACACTTCTTAGAGAAGTTATAAAAGCCTTTATCCGAGATAAGAGTTTGAAAATGAGTTTTGGCGTTATTTTCTGACAGCTACATGCATTTGAGAGGAGCAGCAGCCCAAAACGCAGTAACTTGTTACCTCTGGGTTTCCAGAGAAAGCCCCTCCTTGGATGGACACTTCTCCCCGAGCGTCACTCGGTGCACTTCAGTCCAGTCCCCCTTTCCAAATACACATCCACTGTCCCATACACAAACACACGCTGGCACACATTCACACAGCGCCAGACGCTTATGCAAATAGTCCGCTTACCGCTCCTGCCGCTCTACTTTTGTAGAGACGCATGAAGAACTCTGGATGTTGCTTAACGTACTTTTTTTTTTTTTTTTTTTTTTTAAAGTTTTGTGGAGTTGGAAAAAAAGTGTCATCACTTTTCAGGATTTTCTTGGCTCTCTTCTAAGGTGATAACTTTCTTGGGAATTCACTCCAAGTATCGGACCTGATGGGCGGATAAACTGCATAAATTTGCTTTTAAATTTCCGAACAGTGCAGCTGGATTAAAGTCAGCGTTTGATGGTTAAAATGAATAATTCCATTAAATGATTAACTCCCCCGGACCGAAGGATTTCAAGGTATGTTGTGAAACACGCGGTAAAATAATCTATTTATCTCCAATGCTTCTTGCTAATCAGCATGATTTACTTCACTTTTAACTTTAAGTTGAAAATCTTTCTCATCTTTGGCTCTATAGTTGGTCTGTTGGATTTAAATGTTTGACGTTTTTACGTTAATTTTGCGCTTGGGTGAGAGTAACAGAGCGAGCGAGGGAGAGGGCGGGGGTATTTCTAGCCTCCTAATGTGCTCTTTGACTTAAACTTTCATTCATATAGCGCATCAGCCACACAGCTAACTACTTAAGCACACGCATGCGCGTCTGTATGTCTTATACTTGAATATCTCACCTTTAAGACAGGTGCGGTGTTCCAGCATGGCTCTGTGGCTTAGTATAAGTAAAAGTGTGAGGAGTAGCACTGTGGTCTCTACTTAAAAAATCGGAAAGAGGTTATTTTGACAGAAGTTGTTGGAGTGATTTTGGTGCTCTTTGCTTCTCTCCATTATTCCTGACTTCCTTTTCCTCTTTTGCAGTGATAGTGTACTGTCTCCTCTAGTAAATGAAGATGAATCGGGGAGTGAATGTGCTTGCGGCTTTACTGGCTCTCCTGATGCTGGCACTTGTTGTGCCCACGAGCCAGTCCTGCCCCAGGTCCTGTAATTGCTACCAGGCCAATGAAGTCCACTGCACCTTCCGCTCGCTGCTGGCTATACCTCCCGGTCTGCCTGCACACACAAGACGCATAAACTTAGGGTATGGGAACACACATGCATTCAAAAAACAAAGTATGCTGCTCACACATATGCAACGTATCAGAGATAACAAGCTAAAGCTTTTTGTTTGGGTGTTTTCTTCTTCTTCTTCATTTTTTTAATCAGTCAACACAGGAATATTTTTTTTAAGTATACAGATGGTGTTTTGTTCTCTGGCAGGTTTAACAGCATCAGGAACCTCCATGACAGGTCTTTGGCTGGGTTAAGGAGGGTGGAGCTTCTGATGCTTCACAGCAATGACCTCCATCATCTTCCAGATGCAGCGTTCAAAGACATGAAATCACTACAGGTAAACAGGAAGAGGAGAAAGACAATACCTCTGACCTTTCTCACAGGGGTTAGTGAATCTAATTAAACAGAGAGTGGGCGGTTTTATATATAAAACGGCAAATTACAACAAACAGTTGCCTCAAGACCCCAGTGGGTAGGAGAGACAGCATTTTGTGACAGTGGATATAAAAAGTTAATATACAGTAGACCAGTAATATCCGCAATAGTTGTAATTAACACTCTTAATAACAATCTAACTATGAGAGATGAACATTAAAACCGCTTGTCAGAGAAGGTTTCTGTTACTGATAACGTCAGTAATATATGATTATCAAGATAAATAGTATTTGTCAAAAAGGTTTGGTGTAATTTAGAAACGATGCTACACTGATAAATGTGCCCAAATCCTGCAGTCATACTGTTAATACCAAACTGATTCATTAGCTAAAGCTCTGATCTGCGAAACTAATCTAAAATTAATCAATCAAAGCGAACAGTCATCATTTCGTAGGTTCAAAACGTCAGCATTTTTTTCCTAATTTCTTTATAAGTGATGCATAATTTAGCGATCATCATTCTTTTCACTGCTTGGTGACAGGAAACACACTGGACATTTTAGAAGCAACCTGAGGGCAGAGTTAGCAGTCCGTGGGGAAGTGATATTACTCAACTAGCAATTGTTCCCTTCATCTCCCAGGCAGATGCTGATATATTTGCCATTCTGTGGTAATAGGATCCATATTTTCATGTGCTGACGTCTTCACATGCTTGATCCGTCAGCAGCTGGAACTCTTCCAGCTCAGTAGCCTCCCCGGAGGGCAGATTTAACGTAAGCCTCACAGAAACAAAATTCCACAACCTGATTTTCATGGTGTGCCTTCTTAAATTTCTGGTGGGATCTTCACACATGGCTGGAATAGCAATAGATTTCTTACAGTTTCCTTTTGGGGAAAGTGCTAAATTTTACATTCGGATAATGAGAACCCCCCCAGTTCTAGGATACCCGTTTAGTTTGACCAGATGCACAGCATGAATATGTCATCTGGCTATCAGCTGTAGTTTTTGTAAATTTTTTAACTATTTGCTAGAAATCTTTGCTTGTATTTTAAAAAATTTACTCAGGATCAGTTGTTTCTACTTACAAAGTATTTTAAGACAGCTCTTTATTCTCATGTTATAGACTCATGTTGCCAGCATGTGGTGTCCAGTGACCGACTTTTCTTTTCCTTTTAAATCAGCCTTAGATGTCTGTCCTTCTAATCCTCCATTCCTTCTGCTCATTTCATTTCCTTTATTCCCACAGATACTAAAGCTAAGCTATAACAAGCTGAGAGAGATCTCTTCATCGCTGACCTTCTCTGGCCTGACCTCACTGCTCCGCCTGTATTTGGATCACAACCTCCTCCAGCACATCCACCCCCGGGCCCTGCTCCAGCTGCCTAGCCTCCGGCTGCTTCGTCTACAAGGAAACAGGCTGCATCAGCTGCACCCTCACACTCTATGCACATTGTCCCTACTGAATACATATTACTTTTCCACACTCAGGTGAGCTTGTACACCTCAAACATTCAATGTAATAATCAGTGCGAGGGAAATCTGGTTTTAAAAGTATAACCAGATTTAGTTCAGCTGGTAGTCCTGAGAGTGAGGGCAACACAGTAATTGTTAACTTAAATTCAGTCCAAGCAGACATCTGCTTTGATTCAGACTCTGCTTTCCCTCTGTTTTCATATCAGTTTTTTCTTCTTCCCTTTCTTTAGACACCTGGACCTCTCCAACAACAGTCTAACCACCCTGCCCAAAGAAGCTTTAGTAACAGCACCTCTGCTGGAAACTCTTATGCTGCAGGCTAATCCGTGGAGCTGTGATTGCAGGATGAACTGGTTTCTTTCTTGGACTCTGGCTCACCCAGGTGACTGCCATTCCTGAAAAATCATTTGTTTACGCTTATTGTTTTGTCTCTAACGTGTTCAGGAGAAGAAATAGATAAGGTGAGAAGGAACATTGGGAACGGACTGTGAAACAGAAGATTGTTTTGTTGATATTTCCACTTTATAAGCCGAGACCGAGAGCTGCATGCCAAAACCATTCATTTTAATGCATCTGGTTTTGTTATCTGAGAACCTTTGACCACTACCGCCCTCCACCTGCTTTTTGTCACAAATTATTCATTGTTTCTCCCCATTATCTTCCAGTGTGTCTTGTGGCTGTTATTGAGATGTGAGAGAAAGCTGGGCCGTGAAATGTGTCTCATTGATATGCCAGACTTAACTTGCCATGACTAATCCATGATGACAGCACTGATGTGTGTCCGCTGAAATATAGGCTAATGATTCCTGTGTAGTAATGAAGTGATGCATATTTCTGATTTATGTGTAAATTAAGTAACCATACCTAATTAGTAAGAGATATAAAGTGTAATGAATGCTTAAAATATGCTGCCATGACTAATAAATGACGATGCGCAGTTATATGTTGAAAGAGCTAAAATGTGCTCTTGTGTATTTGCATAGCTGCTATGACATTAGATATGTTAAGGCTGTCTTTTCTGATATAATTTTCTCTGTTTCCCTCTTTCAATTAGGCTTGATGAAATGTCCTGGTGGCCCACAGTGTCCATTATGTACATCCCCCAATTCACTTCAAGGGCAGGGCTTGCTTGAACAGACTGCTTTAACGTGCAATTCACCAGTGATCCCGTCCCCAGGAAAAGAGGCACCTTTAGAGACAGAACCCAGTGAAATCAAATCAAGTGAGACCTTCAGAGAGCCCTTAGGCAGTGCCTCACTGGGTTTGTCTGACCAGCAAGGGTACAGTGTTGATCTGAGTTGCAACATCACTCAATCATCCGACTCCCAAGATATTGCTCCTCCTCCAGATCTCTCTGTGTCCTCATCTTCTCCTCTTCCTCTCGCTCTATCGCTCTCTCTGGAGTGCCCCGTGGAGAGACAGAGCTATGAGAAACTTTGGAGGATTCTGGCTTACTACAGCGAGACTGCAGTTCGCCTCGAGAGGGAGATCATGCTGAGTAAATCCCCAGCGTTGGCCTACCGCTATAGGCAGGCAGCAGAGACAGATGGATATTATCACACTGGAGTCAAAGCGTCTGTTAAAGCCCGGCCTCAGTGGTTAATGCAGCCAGCTATTAGCATTCAGCTAAACAGAGCGCAGTCCAATGGACATAAGGTTCAGCTTATATACTCAACAAGAGTTTCTGCTCATCTTGACCCTACCTCTCACCTCTCATCATCCTCTGCTGCTTCTCACCCTTGGGTGCTGATTTCAACTAATCATACTACCACAGCACTGGCAGCAGTAGCAGGCAGTAAAGTACAGCTGCCCTGCCCAATTCTCACTTCTGGCAACCCCAAAGCACAGTGGATTCTCCCAGATGGATCTGAACTCCTCTCCCCCTCTAGCACCCTAGATGGCAGGCTCCGGGCTTCAGGCTTTGTTTTACTGCTACAAAATGTACAACTGTCAGATGCTGGGATTTACTACTGCGTTGCCAGGGCTGGAAGGGACGTAGATGTTCTTCCTCTGCGTCTGGCAGTGGAGGAGTCCTCTGTTCCGCATTTAGGAGAGCAAGTGGGGCCTCCTGTCACAGGAACAGTTGGAGAACCTGTCAGTTTGCCTTGCAGGATGTCTGGTTCACCAGAGCCTTATTTAAGCTGGATTTTGCCAAATGGAAAGGTGGTACGCCGAGGAACTGCTGTGCCAGGTGGACTCACCATAGAAACAAATGGGAGTCTCTATCTGCCTAACCCCTCCCTGAGGGATGGTGGTCATTACCGCTGCACTGCAGTCAACCACTATGGTAGAGATGGTCTGTCAGTGCAGCTGATATTAAATTCACAGCATATCCCTGCACTTAGGACTTCATTTCCCAGAGGACCACAGTCTGCTGCTGGCCGGTCAACCAGGATAAGAGCTCCTTTATTACGTGACATGAATGAAGGATCAGGGGACGGAGAGGAAGTGGAAGAGGCGACTGTTGGAAATAGAAAACGCCCAGTGTCGTATCAGGGAACCCCGAACAGACGCTATCCGATTGGAAACCCACGAAGACGTGGGCCTGTAAGAGAAGGCTCCCGGAGACGAGGCGGTGCAGCTATTTCATCCACAGACCAGAGAAGAAACCTCTTTGAGAACAAACGTAGAGTTAGCACAAGCAAAAAAAAGATAGACCCGCAGAAATGGGCTGACCTTTTGGCTAAGATACGTCAAAAGACTGCTCTCGCTAATCGCAGCCAACTTATCACAACAGAAAAGCCCACAGCTGCACCGGTCCAAGAAGCTGAAGACAGAGTCACAATAGAACACGAGGAAGATGATGATACAGATAGAGGTAGAGGTCAGGGAGCAGGACTGGAAGCAGAAACTGAAGGATCGTCTGTTGATGATATAGTTCTTCAGGAGGAAGAGTTACAGCCCATTCAACCTGTTAACACAGGAAGCCAGACAAAAACAGAGATAAAAACAGAGACTGAAACAGACTCTGAGGCAGAACAAGGTACAGAGAGGTCAACAGAAAAACAGATAGAGAATGAGACAGACACACTCAGGCAGGCAGAGATACCGGCTTCACAAACACAGACAGCAGCAAACCCAGTGACACGGAAAGAACCGGTCACATCTTATCCAATGTCAGGAACAAATGAAATTGTCCCAGAACCAGTTGAAGGAGATGAGCGAGAAGTGAACCCCAATCCATCAAGAGCGAGACCACAGAATCCCCGACAGCGGTTCTTCCCTAATTTGGTGCCAAACGCCCGCCCCCAAAGACCTCGGAACTCACACAGGAAGATTGGACAGCGGAGACGAATCATCAGCAGGCCCAGGGTGCAACTTTTGACCCCAAACCAACGTCCCCTGGAACCCACAAACCCAATAACCCCTGCTGTGACACCTGACACCACCACAAATCAAATCAATATGTTGTTGCTGGTCTCAACAGCCACATCTGCGGGAATTTTGTCGACACAGAGAGACCATATTAAGACTGCTCCAAATGATGTCGCTCTGAATCTTTTTGACTCTTCTTCATCATCTTCCTCCCCCTCACAGACTCCCTCCCCCTCGTATACAAACAGATACACACCTACAGCTATAATGACTCACTCAGGCAAGAGACCAGACAGGGAAGAAATACCAGACAGTGAAGAGTCCACTCTTTTCAGCACACCAGCACCCACTCATTCTAATTTTGTCATTTCAGAAACACATGTGGCAGGCACACATACCTTAGCACACAGTATACACAAACACACAGAAACACAAACAGCCTTAGGCAAGCATATTGACACACCCCCAAACAAACACAGCGAAAAGCTGGGGAAGAATTTTGTGAGCGTACTATATGAGTCTTCCTCTCCAGCAACTCACTCCTCCCTTGTTTCCTCAGTTTCCAATGCAGCTACTGCAAAAACCATAACAAATCCTACAACTGCCCCTAAAAAGGTTTATTCTAATGCAAATGCCGGCAGCTCTAAAAGTACATCTTCTGCTATGACTAATGAGTACAAGCTTCCCACAACAACTGCAATTAATCCTAGGACTACAAGTTCCACCATATTTGCTAGGACTATTATTCCAACATCTAGCACTACCAGACATACTCCAAGTGCTTCTACCTCTGCTACACCTATTCCTACATCTACTACTCCCACTACTATTTCTGTAGCTGAAATCTTTACCACTACAATAAACCCTAATAATAATGTTTTTATTTCAACTACTACTGATACTAGCACTACTACTAGTAGTTCTTCAAACTCATTCATTGTTACACCCCGAATGCTTAACCCTCCATCTACTGCTACTGCTTCTACTACATCTGAAACTACTAAAACTACCACTACTACTACTACCACTACTCCAACAATTGCAGTTTCAGCCAAAATTCCCTCAATTTCCAGGGCAGCTACGCCTAGCACACTTTCCAGTACCGCTGCAATAATGACATCAGCAAATACCAAAACATCATCCCGGGAGAGGCCAAGCATCGACCTAGCTGACCCCAGAGAGAGCCTTGCCTCTGGTGCTCCAAACCAGAGTCGGCCCCCCACTGACTGGAAAAACGCCAGCGCTAATTCAATTCCAGATTCACACAGCAGCAGGACTAACTGGTCCCCTTCATTCCCTGTGGCTCCTGGGGTGAGTCCAAATGAATTCAAATAACATTTCTATTTTATAGGTAGTGCTACCCAAAATGGGTTTTAAAGCAAGCACATGCACACACACACACACACACACACAGTACAAAGAGAATAACAGCCAAACTAGGACCACCATTTGTTCTTTTCTAGTGTTAATTCAATTGCAAATTAATGTTTCCCCATTTTTACTTGCTTTTAGTCATTTAGTAATTTATGCAGTGGGTAATTTCTTTAAGTGCACTTTTAAATGTAATTTGCAGTTTATATACACACAACTCACATTAACATTTCTTTACCAAGTGAGTGCCTCTGATGCTCCAAACCAGAGTTGGCTGACCCAGAAAAAAACAACACACACACACACACACTACACCCAACTGTGCAAGCCCTTGGGGCAAAATCTAGCAGAAAGTGCACACTAGATCTCCAAACAGTCTAATCTGTATCCACATGACCTGCAATTAAAATTAAAGTATGTTTATGACAATTCTCCAATTTCATGGATTCTCCAGAGCTCTGTCAGAGATCTAAAGAAAAAAACAAAATAAAAAACACGTGTTCTACAATCAATAGCATTATGTGTTGTTATGCATTATGTGAGTCTAATCCCATGGGATTCAAAGTAATCAATTGTTAATTAATTTACAGGCCTTGTTGGCAAGCCTCAGTAGATTAAACATCTGGGTCCACCAACTAAAACTCTAAATCTGAGATCACTGTGAAGCTATATTGTATATCTTATTCCACAATATCGCTTAAATTTTTCTCACTATTTAATGAAAAAAAAGAGCAAAAAGAAACATTTTACAAACTGGCAGTTTTTAATTAGCCCCTGTGAATCAGACTTTTCATGCTGATTCATAACTTCACAAATGTGTTTTAATTTGCCTGCTTGCTGAAGGTTGTTGGAAGTCCTCCAGTCACTGGCTATTTAGTTAAGAAAATGAAACTCAAAGGCCAACATAATTCTGAAACTTTACAAGTTTAAAATGTTTCATTAGTGAATCCCAGATATCTTTAAAAGTTTGAATATTTTAAAGGAGTCAAATTCATTATCTAATGATTTAATGTGCTCTTGTAGGCTCCAGTCGTGAGATCCAGACCAAGGATTGCAGACCCACACGTCAGGACAGTGTCATTCCCAGCAGAGAGCACTGCCAGGCTGACTTGTGAAGCTAAAGGAGAACCAAAACCCACCATCACGTGGATTAAAGTCGCCACAGGTGTGCACACTGCAGCATGCATTTATTCTAACATACCTTAAACAAAACACCCTGAGCTATGTCACTGTGTAATCCAGTTTACCGCCACTTTAAATCTGGCTCATAGACTGATGCATAAACTCAAATCATGGAACGGGCTTCATGTTTATTCTTTTAATTTTGCTGGAAAATGCAGCAGTGCTTATTTAGCATTCACCAGTTTATTGCATATGTGCATGTCTGTATGGTATTGTCTAAAATCTATTGACTTTGCATTTAAAGCAGAGTAATTAAAGGTTTACACTCTGAAGTCACTAATGCTAAAGGAAATAAGCCTCAGCTTTAATATGTGCTATGAATGAATACAAACACATTTTACTGTGATGAAAAAAACCCCATTAACAACCAGCATTATACACTGGCATGGACACAATAGGCTTTTCTCTAGCTTGCCATGTGGGAAAGACATCGCAAGCAAGTAATGGAACATTTTGTGCACTGCATCACTGACTTTACTTCATGCTGTGCCATTTGGTGTGCCCCCATTCCTCCTTTCCTCTCTGTCTCTTTCTCACCCTCTTAACTTTTTTTCCTCACTCTCTTTACTCGTTGCTGCTCTTTCTGTGTGTCTGTCTGTCTTACTCTCTTGCTGTCTGTCTTTCACTCAGGAGCGGTGATGTCAGTCCACTCCAGAGCTCAGCGTTTTGAGGTCCTGTCAAATGGCACCCTTGTTATCCAGAATGTTCAGCTGCAGGACAGGGGCACATACATATGCAGTGCACAAAGCACGCTGGGTCGTGATAGGTGAGGTTACTGATATATGTTATGCGTACAGTATGATTGTGTAATGACAACAGGGCACAGTATTTTAATATTAATGACATCAGCCTACAGTAATGTACAATTAAATTACTCAGCATAATGTATATTGTAGTGCAGTTATGCTTGTTGAGTCTGTTGTTATAACAGCAAACAGTGACATACGCAGTAATGCAAACCTGTATATATAAAGTATGATTTGGTGTCTCTTATGTGATTTCTGATAGAGTCATACATTGTGTGTTTGCCTTTGCATATTTCATAAATTGAGGGTTTTTTGCCCGTCTTCTTCATGGCAGGTTGCTAACGACCCTGGAAGTTTGGACTCGCCCCCCTCGTATGCAGCTGGCTAGTTACAGAGAAGCCACCATTCATCAGGGCGGAGAAGTGCACTTGGAGTGCCAAGCGGATGGTGTTCCCGCCCCTCTGCTCTCGTGGGTTCTGCCAGATCGTTCTGTCATGACATCCGCTGGCCCCTCCACCAGTCGAATCAGCGTGGACACGAATGGAACTCTTCATATCTCAGTAACTTTACCCAGTGACCGAGGAGTGTATCGCTGCGTGGCCTCCAACTCAGCGGGTGCCGCCAGCACCTCTGTGCGTGTACACGTGTCCTCATTACCCCCGGTGATACAGCAACCCAGAGAGGAACACCTGCTCTTGTCTCCAGGGAGGCCAGTTTATGCTCACTGCTCAGCCCGAGGTGCCCCTCCACCAACTCTCCGCTGGCGAATCCCAGATGGGACCCTTGTTCGCCCATCCCAGTTTCTCCATGGCAACCTCTTTGTCTTGACCAATGGGACACTGCATATTCGAAAAGTCGGGCCAAAGGATTCTGGGAGTTATGAGTGCACAGCAAGTAATGCTATGGGGACCGATAAGAGAACAGTGAAGTTAAAAATTGAAGGGGGAGCAGAAGGAGAAAGAAGACAGGGAGAAGTAAGACATGAAGGAGAAAAAGCTGTTGCTACTGAAAGGCCACCTTCTTCATCTTCACTCATTAATGACACAGGTCTGAGTATCTCTAACCAGCCCTCAAATCCATTTAGCTCCCCTAAATATCCCTCGGAAAAATCCAAGACATCGCTCACCTCAAGCTCTTCTCACTCCTCATCTAACCCTTACCGGTCCTCTAACTCATCACCTAAATTTAATAAAACAGTCACTGCCTCCCACACACACTTTACCAGTGTCAAAAAAACAAATTCTTCTTCTCTTTCCCCACCTACCACGGGGTCAAGAAATAAGAATAAAGTCTCACCCAGTATAACCAACACAAGAGTTGCTTCCCCTACAGACAGGAGAGCCTCTACTGTTTTGAATCCCTTGCTCCTCTCCCCTTTTAGCAAAGCCCGTATTATTTCTACATCACCATCTAGTTCTACTGTCCTACAAGGGGGGATTTTACAGCTTCACTGCTCCGTAACTGGCAACCCAACCCCTATCATTATCTGGAGGACCCCCAGCAGGAAGCTAGTGGACCAGCACTTCAGGTACTGGGAATGCCCACGTTTGTATCACTACATATCTTGTTGATTTTAATAGCACTTTATCTAATTGAATTATCTACGTTTGAATGAAAGTTTTGACCGGCGTCTGAAGGTGCATCCTAACGGCACCTTGTCAGTCCAGGCTGTAACGGAGAAGGACGCTGGAGACTACCTGTGCATTGCACGGAACAAGGTCGCAGATGATTATCGCCTCCTGCATGTTACTGTAGCTGCCAAACCCGCTACGATTGAACCAAAACAACTGCTCACTCAGATGGTGTCAGTCGGGAAACCACTGAAGGTGAGCAGAAAAACAGAAATGTAATTAAATTGCAATTCTCAGCCGCTTCTGATGCAAAGTTTGTTGGATAAATGCACACAAGCAATTAATATTTTATTTCCAGTCTGTGTTTCTCACTCAATTTTATTTGAATCTGGGTTGTTATTAAATTATAGTGTTTGCACTGCATAATTCCCATGAAATAATGAAATTCATTCATTCATTTTATGCTGCATTGTTTAAAATATCTGGTAAGAAATGTCTAAATCTGAACTGTCCCTCTCTTATATATGTTTACTGTTGAATTTTAGTGCTTAGAGTTATTTCTTGCCAGGGTTGGTATATTGAGTCCTAAAGTTCAGGTTTTAAGCTGGGATCTAAAAATGTTTTATATTATTTGGGTCAAAAAAGAAAGAAAAACCTGCCGACTTGTAAATGTGCAGCTGTGAATCATCAGCGGTGTTTTTCAGCAGAAAATAAAGCACCCATCAATATTTAAAGGCTTGGTGAAAAATAATGTAAAGAAAAAAAAACAAAGCAAGTGTGGAATTTTTAAAAATAATTATTTTAATTTAAAGATTTATGAGCTGTGTTTTAGTGTGAGTGTGAAATTTGCAGTGGCTTAGATGTGTTTTAGAGTGCAGCATGTAGTTGTTATTTATCATTTATAATGTTTCTTACGACTTCAGCTTTCATCCCAAACAAAAAGTCAACAACCTTTTAAATCATGCATCACTGGAACACTGATCCTCTGCAGGTGGACTGCCAGGCATCAGGGCTGCCTGACCCAGCTGTCCACTGGACCTTACCAGATGGAACCATGGTGAACAGCGTGTTGCATGGGGAAGACAGAGGAGGCCGAGAACAACGACTAACAGTGTTCAGCAATGGGACGTTACTGGTTCCAGCAGTAAGCGCTGGAGAAGGAGGAGAGTATACGTGTTATGCTGAGAATCAAGGAGGTCACGACACCATGAAGGTAAGACAAGTAATTTCTTCATCAATTTGATTAAATGTCTTTGTCATGAGCTGCATGAGTTATGAGTGCTTTCAAACTGAAGCTTTTACACAACTAAAAACACTAAACAAGTCAATCATCTGTTCACCCCTTCAAGGTCAAAGTAAAGGTTATGATGACATCTGTACCAACTTTTACTGATGACAGAAGCTACCATGTCATGAAAGTACGCCAGGGAGCAACGGCCCGAATTCCCTGCCGAGCCACAGGAAACCCTACCCCTACAGTGACGTGGTTCAACCCTGCAAACCGTGTTATCCCACGAAGTTTAGGATCTGGTTATTATTTTGAACGAGTAGTGGTGGTTTCAAATGGCACTCTGGAGGTGCGCGTAGCTCAAAAGATCGACACGGGAAACTATACGTGCCAAGCAAGCAACTCAGCTGGGGAGAGGAGCAGGGTGGTCAGGCTTGAGGTGGAGACGCCTACCTATGGATTGCGTGGCCGAGTGGAAGGAGGACGTTGGAGTAATAACAGTGGGACTGACACCAGATCAGGGGACAACATTAACAATGGGGGGATAATCCGCTATGGATTGTCTGGAATCACAGACAAGCTGCATAACAACAGCAGCAGCAATGACAACGATAATGAGAGGATAAGAAACATTGTACCAAGCAGTGGTGTTAATTTGGCAATCAGTAGCTCTAATCCTGTCCTTAAGAATGATAGTCAAAATGGATTTAACGGGCTTGTGAGTGGAATTACAACAAAACTAAGCAGTAGCGTAATCAGCGTGGGGGTGAACCGTGCAATGAATGTAAGCACTAAAGCAGATAATACTGGAATTAATATAAATAGACCTAGTATTATACACAACGGCAACAGTGTAGGTAACAGTCGCAGCACAGTTAGAGAAGGTAGTGCTGAGAGAAATCCTGCACGGAATATCAATGAAGTCATTGCAGGAAAGGCTAGTAATGACGCTAATACGAGCGGAGAAAATGGCAGGTTAAGTGGTAATTCGAGAAATGCTGGAGGCTTTAGTAGCACTGTGTCTAATAAAGCAGTTGGGACAAGCACACACAGAGGGGATGATTTTAATAGGAGCAGTAATCTAGGAAAGACCGACAGCAGAAGAAATAGTGGTGAGTTAAGTAGTAATACTGCTAAAAACTCCCCCAACACAGCACTGGGTGTAGCAACGACGGTGAAGCAGCAAGCAGTTAAAGGTCAAACAATTTTTTTGCCATGCCCTTCCCAAAATTCCCGTCAGTCGCGTCTGTTCTGGCTTCTGCCCGGGAATGGCATGTTGCCATCTCCCTACTATGGCAGTCGTCTCACTGTGCACCGAAATGGTACCTTAGAGCTGCGGGGTGTTCGAGGGAGTGATGCTGGTGTCTTGGTTTGTGTAGTGAGAAGTGAGAAAGGAGAGACGACAATGCGGGTGGAGCTGGAGGTGTCAGACCGGCAGGAGGAAGTCAGATCTCCACACAGGGAAGAAAGGGTTGGTTTAACTAAGGTGCCGCTCTCAGGAGGGTTAGTGGAATCAGAGCAGTCCTTAAGCTCAAAGCCAGCGTCACCTGTGCTTTACCCGAGAATCTCAGTTACTGAAAAGCCTCGGCAAAGTGCAGTGAGATTGCCTGCACCTCCTCACCCAGTTGGTGCCCCATCCTCAACTGGCACTGCCTCAGTGCCCACTGTGATCACCCGAACAGCCTCACTTGTGAGCATCATTAATGGAGAGACCCTTCACCTGCCTTGCCCTGCCTCTCAAACACCTGGATTTACCCGCAGCTCATTCACATGGACCATGCCCAGTGGCAAGGTGCTGTCCCAGGGTGAGAGTGGTGACTCAGGCCGTTACTTAATCCAAGAGGATGGAGCATTAACAGTGCAACAGGCCTCTGTGTTCGACCGTGGCACCTACACCTGCAGATCCACGAGTTATGACTCTTCCTCAGTTTCAGTGATCACAGTTCCTGTTATTGTCATCGCCTACCCTCCGCGCATCACAACAGGGCCCTCCCCTGTGACCTACACCCGCCCCGGCGTCGCTGTGGAACTGCCCTGCCTGACCATAGCAACGCCCCGGGCGACAGTTACCTGGGAAACACCAGACCTGATGCAGCTGAAGGTCATGGCTCAGCCTCGCATTTATGGGAACCGCTATCTTAGCCCTCAGGGTTCTTTAGTGATACAAAACCCGACAAGCATGGATACAGGATTTTACAAATGCACCGCCAAAAATGTGATAGGGGTGGACACCAAGGCAACCTACCTGCATGTTATATAACCGGATGAGACAACAATACACATACACAATGCCACGTAATAGAAGCACAGAGACTTCACTTCTTTGTACTGGTGTATAACCTGTTTGAGTGCTTACACTCTGTGTCCCTGATGCCCAAAGAAACTGCAAACCCCTGTGTGGGAGATACTGATAACTCTCAGAAAGGACACACTGCTGATATACAGTTTATGTCTCATTTATGTATTTGAGGTTTTGAATCAGGGGTTGAAAAACAGGTACAATGTTTCATGCAGGTGGTCTACACATTTGTTGTCTCACTGGCGTAAATCCTGTTTTTAATTAGTGCTCATTTCATCATTGTGGCAAAAATGCTGCATTTTTTTTTCCTGCAGAAATGGTCTTGTTTCCCCACTGTGTGCTAAAATGTAAGAAAGGGGGAATAAGAGCGAAATGAATTGTTCACCAATACAATAACACATTTTCTTTGAGTGTTTATTTGTAAAATGTAAAAACATTTTCAACCCTCGTGTGAAGATCAAAATGTGCTATATCCATTTAACACCGGCTCATTATTTAGCTTAATTACTTTACATTTCTGCTCTAACACTGAACAACAATGTACTGCACAATGTAGTATAGCAATTTCACACTATGCACTGTGGCCCTCGGCCCTTTTAGACATGACCTTACCAAGGTGCATGTTGGCAAATGGATTGGACATTAAAAAGTCTTTAAACCAGCTGACTCTCTAGTCCAAAAACGGTGCAATGTCCAGTTTGCTCCAGTTTGCATTGATAATAACACAGGTTAGTTCACTGTTAGTGAGTCACCCTCCTATGAGTGGTTGGGCTGAAACCATTGGAGCATTTCCAGTAGCGAGAGTACAGCTGATGTAAGCCGTCTTTATCTCTGTGCTACATGTGATAAACAGCAACTTTTTTGCAATTTATATGTTAAACCGCTTATCTGCCGATAACGTTCTGCCAGCGACGCCACACAGCATCGCACAACATGTCAGTTTTTCCATCACAACTGTTTCCATTCACATAGGTACAAATGTAATGTCATATAATATGATTGTGTTTCATCTGTTGAATATTTTAAAAAAGGTTCTTCTTGGGTTTAAAAATGTCATTTTAAAATGTTGTATTTTCATGTGCTAACTAGGTTGGATTTGTTGTGGTGGTCTATATGTAACAAACCAGGAAAAAGAAACTTATTTGGCACCATTATTTGCACTGAACTGCTTTCATTAAAGCGTTCACAGGCATGTTGATGGAGGGCTCCAGTGTTATGATCTACTCGAAAAAGCAGATTCTTCAGGACTTTGTACTCACCTTCTGATTCCATTACATTTTCACAGCATTAATGGAGCCGAACATACGGTACAAAACATTCATGTTTCAACAAAAGCCAGTTTTTGAAGAGTAATGTTCAGGATTATTGTGATATTAAATACTGTATAGATGTCTGTCGGTACAAGCACCTGTCTTACGCCTGTGCACAAAGCCAGGAGGTCATAGTTATATGTAGTCACTTAATCATTTTTTAAAAATATTGTCCTTAAATTATTTGCCTTGTACAAACTCTGTTGTTAGACGCTCTTAAAGGGAGAATTATTATTAAATATGAATATGTTTGAAGTCTCACTTGCCAGTGATGAATGCTTCCTAGACTTTTAACACCTTCATTTTATAAATAAAAATGGGAAAAAATGAAATGTCAGTGGTTGAGTTTTGTTCTGAAAAGCAGCATGGTGCAGACAAAGAGCGAGTGCTAGTTTTTGGAGTTAGAAGGAAAAAAGAAAACACCTCGTGGGCGGGTGGGAGCGCAGAAGGAAACTTTTCCTTGAGTGTATGATGAGAACAGAAACTCCTTATCCGTGGCTCAGCTGTCAGACCAGGAAATGGGGTCTTAACAGTAGATGAGACACATGTTGATGACATCATATTCGCCTCTCTGGGAAATGCAATAAAACTCCCAACAGCCCGCAGAGCGGCTCCGCACACCACCCTGCATGAGCTCACACCTGGTGTTTACACTGGGAGTCCAGTAAATAGGCGATGAATACTTTTGATTAATCCTGACCTTATATACTGTATATACAAGCAGTGTGACGGTGCACTATATTGGCCATTAGTATGAAAAAAAAATTTTGGCAGGCAGCTAGAGTAAGGGAAAGCGAAGGAGTGCGAGCAAAATACCTCTGAGCTGCTGCCAATGCCAAAACTGACGAAAATGCTGCACCAAGTAATTACTGCGTGTTTTTTTTCTCTGAGCTGTCAACACAGCGTTCACACCATACTTACAGTATTTAGACTATTTTCACCTTTTTCAGCTGTGCACCCCTTCTGTGTTTCTGTTTTGCATTGTGCTGTGAGGCAAAGGTTTATATCAACGCCACACTCAAACCACAGTTTGAAAAAGTTTTTTTTTTTTGCTTGCATGTTGCCATTTTTAATTTATATAATTTAGCAAGTGTAAAGTCACAGCACAGGACATGTAACACAGTCCAGCACCATCCCCAGCCCTTGAGGCTAAGGCAACCCCATTTGGTTAATTTAGCACTCCTACATAGTCCACCAGCTGGCCCAGGGCAAATTTTTTTATATATCTTATTTTTCATGACACAGGATTGTTAAGCCGTGGTTAGGAGTTAAATCAGGTCCAGCTTTATCTGAAAAGAGTTTTTAGCCTTTAAAAAGTTCCAAATGTTTTTTTTCCTCTCTTTTCCTTTTCTTTTTCTTTTTTTTAGCCGTGGCCTTAATGCTCTGTGACTAGACCATTTAGTCCAAATGAATACAATCAGCCCAAACTTGTCGATACTATTAGTCAGACCTGAGAAAATCAGAGCTGCTGAATAATTGAAGAAAACTGTTTCAAGCAATGCGAAGCTGAAGCTTATTGATGTGAAGTAGTCCACCGATCAAAGGCGCCACTGATTAGAATCATTGCGACGCACCACCCAATAACTTGGGGAGTTTGGTTTGAGTTCTGTGTCTAGAGAGAAATAAAGGGCAGAGGACCAACAATAGAATTTTGTTTTGAGCTCCAGTACTGAAGAAGCCAGTTGTTTTCTGTGAAACATGTTTTGAATTATCTTCTTTATGACGCTGGAGAATTTCCATCCACTGTGGCACTTTGACTTAATGGTTCCATGTTTGTGGTCCCTTTTAGCAAATAATTTACTGCCAATCTCTTTTTGTGCAATTGCAAACATACAAGCATATAACTAACTAATTAAGCATCACCAAGGCATTCTATTTTGCATCTATTTTAGTTGCACTTTATTCTCTGAAATGACAAGATTACAGTGTGGGTACAAAGCTCTCGACTGGATTGAAATGCACGCAAACCTGACGAGAAGAACTGTAATGTTGTCATTTAACAGCATGCCTGCAGTAGCATCATTACTACAACTGTCTGTGCATGGTCCTCAGATGCGAGGCTGATCTGATCGACTGCAACTGCAATTTATGATGACAATTTCTTGTCTTTTATTTATGCTAATAGCATCATAGGGATAATATCTCAGCCCCATCAATGTTAATGAAACAATCATCATCTACTAACTAAAACACACTTTATAGGCATTAATATTGAACCCCTCACACTCCCAATGCTACACTACCTGGGAAATTCAACAGTACACAGAACACTTTGTAATGCAGAACCACTCATTGCTGCTACATCTGCTCACATTTTACATATAAACGTGGATGGTGTCATCGCAAATTCGTCATGCCAGCTGAGTCTGGCATACTGACAAGACGCATGTCACGGTCCACCCAGCCTTCATGTTTGAATCACAGTGAAAAGACAGACAACAGCTAGTCATCTGTTTCTGTGTTCCTATTTCTCATTGTGTGTGTGTGTGCATGTGTGTGATTAATGGAAAACACTCTCACAAAGAAAAACTTTTCCTTTTAATGAGTAAAGACTCCTTCTCTGAAGGGTTTTTCTCACCGTGATGGGGAGTCACTTATCCGAACCACATGCGGAAGATATTTCAGATTCAGAATCTACTCTGCTACACAACTTGTAATCAGTAACGAAACGGCTGCATTACTCCACTTCTCTGATGCACTTTAAACCGTGAACGTATTACACCACCCACTGAGAGGCCTCAGACAGCTTCATTACTTTCCTATCTTTAATGTTGCTTTAGAACAACAATACACTTTGGAGTGAAAAACACATTTTGTTTCGACGCCTCATTAGGCTGCCCATCATGAATGTGTTTTTCCATTTTTTCCCCTTAATTTTGCCGCTCTAAAGGAAATAATAATGATACGAATGTATGAAAATGTTCTGAAGTCTTTCGTTTCACAGCAATAATGATTATATAACTGGAAATAATTGGAAAATTATTCCTGCATGGAAGAGCACTTGGGAAAAGCGTTGCTTTGCACATGACAACTTCACCCTGTGGCTTTGGATACGTGAATGCTTTTTTTTCTTTTTTACATTAATTCAGCTTGATGAGAGCGAGATGAGCTCTCTGTAATGTTATGTTAAAAGGGCAGCTCATCTAATCATATATGACTCTATCTACACTTATTATCTGTTATTTCATGTGTAAATTGGAGTGCCTATAATCTGTCATTCATATATCGTAGGTTTTCCATTGGGTATGACTCATATCCGCCTGCATTTAATAAGCCAGCAGGATGACTATTTTACTAAGGATCCACCTGTGCAGTAATGAGCTGATGGAAAAGAGAGATTAAGCTGAAGTGTGTGGGAGGAGGTGTACTGTAGCAATTATCTGGAACTTGACTTTGATTTTGTAACTCGTGCTTCAGTCAGCTGTTGTCTGATAGATTTCATAGACGTGACTTAATGGGAACACAGATGGTGACTTAGAATATGAGGGTTACGACCAGAAATTTTGAGCTCATAGAACTTATAAACATATGAGATTACAAAATAGATTGAGAGATTGCAAAATATTATTATTTCACCAGCTGTTTAAATAATGATATTGAATCATAAGAAGTACCTCTGTCAGCAGAATACACTCAAAACATACGTCTAGTCACACATACTTCACTGTGTGAAGTATCACTTCTTACAGCAGGCTCTGTTTACAATAGCGCTTAGGCCCATTAGCAACTCATGCTAGTGTTAACAAACACTCTGTCCGCATCCACAGTTTTCTTTGCCGTATGTGTTTCTGTTGAGTCGAAAAGACATTCTCAGAAAGAGTGACCAGCCCAAAAGCTGTGAAAAATAATGGGATGTGACTTCACTGCATACCTGACCCATTTTTGCAGTTTTGTTTAATTCCTCTGTGACTTTAGCACTAAGGAAAAATGATTCTTAATAAAGCAGAAAATGATGATTCAAATAAAGTCCTTGAGTGTTTTGACCTACTGGCAATATTACATCTAAAAAACGTCATTCTTTTTCTAATGGCACTGATGCGACTTCAGAAGAAGCTGCACACTAACATGACTGTGATTCTTCTGAAAACAGCTCAGGAATAATTCATCCAGCCAAGCCCATCAAAGAGCTTAGCAAGGTCCAAGGCCATGTGTTCTCATTGTTGCTCAACTGAAACACATTTAATTCATGCATTGTTATGCTCCCTTTTAAACACTTCATCTGAAAACACTGCACCTACATCTGCACTGCATCACCCCACATACCACATACAACCAAAAAATGTTATAGTCATTCTCTTTTGGCTTATGAAGCCCTCCCTTTTCCTCCAAAATACCGACGTTTAAGAATCGACTTTATAACTTTTATCCGTCACTTTATTGAGCTAAAATGTCATAGCATTTAATATTTTGTGGTTATTTATTAAACTTCTATGCTTTAATATCCTGAAGATAATGGATATACGCCAAATGGACAAAAGCAGGCCAGGTACTAATTACACCTACAGGAGCTGTTCAGCCATGGAAACCCATGCCTTGAAGCTACCGACACACAGTTTTTGTGCTGATGTTAATGTCTGGGAGGTTTGGACCTCAGCAGTTATTGAATCAGCAGAGCACTGGGGATTTTTTATGCACTATGTGTTTCCGCACTCGGGAATCCTTTTCTGTAACTTTATGTCATCTGCCATTTTTGTGGCTGAATTGCTGTGATTCCTAAATACTATATTGCTTTGGCAATAATACCACTTACAGCTCCATTTACAACCTGTTGCAATGGTGGCATCCTATTATAATAACACGCTTGAATTCAGTGAGCTCTTAACAATCACCCATTCTCTCACAAATGTTTATAAAGGCAGACTGCATGGCTAAATGTTTGATTTTCTACACCTGAGGCAATGAAACTGAAAACATCTGAATTCAAATATTAATCCCATGAGCCACCCCATTTGTTGTACTGCAGTGGAGTTTCAATATGTGTTAAATAAAGACTAAATGCTATTAAATGTTTCAGGACTTTGCCCTTGGTATGTTATCGCAACACCTCCTGAAACTGGGTCATTACATCTGTATTGCATATGAGTGTCAATTTCATTGCTGTTGACATTGTATCATTGTATCTTACCTTTGAAAGTAAAGTGAGAAAGTGTCTCAAATATGTAAATCATGCTTTAGGGACAAATCAGACAAGCCCAAAAGAAAAATAATCCGTTCAGAATGAAACTGAGGTGCTGGACTGTAACACAGAGTTCAGGACGGTTCATGTCAGCATTCATTTGAATTCAACTGAGAGCCAGTGACCTCAGCATCATATTTTTACACCAAGGAGACAAACAGTTACAGTATCCATCATGCACTAATGCTGAAGCCGGACTTTGGGTGTATTACAGCACACACAGCAGCTGTACATGTGTGTTTGTGTGTGTGTGTTTGAATGGTTTTGTAGAGTATGTGTGATATGACTGTCATGTGTAAGCTGATGCAAAAATGAGAGCGTCTGACTGGTAGGGTGTGTTGGTCAGCTGTTAATGATGCTGTCATCTCAGGGAGGCTCCTTTCTCAAGAGAAAAGCTTACTCATGGACTAACTGGCTGGCCTACTTTTACTGAAAACTGGATCACTGCATGAAACACACACAAACAAGCACATCCACAAGGGTCCAGTAATTCTGCAGTATTTTGCGCTTACACATGCAAATTTTGGTCAGGTGCAAACCACAAAATGGTAAATGGTTTGCTTTTTTGTAACGGCCTTTACCCTTAACGCTTGTAAAAAGTGCCTCAAACATTCACCCATACTCACCAGCATTAGCAGAGGTTTCATGCAAGATGTTAGCCTGCCAGCTATAGTAGTTTTGTGTTTAGTGTCTTGGCCATAGACAGCTGTGCACGTGGAGAGGCTCGGGGATCACCGGACCTGCTGTTACACCTTTGATCTTTGTCTACTTTTTGATCAACATGTTGCCAAGACAACTGAGCTCAGGTTCAGTAAATCACCAGACCTGAATTGACTTTCTTTATTTATTCTTTGAATTAATTATTGGTTTATTGCTCTGTTTATGCAGTTCAGGTCAGACTCCCGAAAGACCAGCGGCTAAATACAAAACCAACAAAACAAGCTGAGAAAACAGATAATGATGCATCTGCTCAACAGAGGGCTAGAGACTGTTTTCAGCTCTCAAAACTAATCTTGTAATATGACCGCTAGTTTTTTAATATTTAGACCCTAAAGGGCAATTCAGGCTTATCCACATTATTTATTTTTCTCTTCATGCAATGCTGAAGTCCAGTTCTGGAAAAAGCTAAAAACAATAAACATTTCAATAGCCCAACCTCCCTCCCACTGTGTTTTGTGTATTAAGGCCTGATATTTAGAGCAGCGCATGAGGACATTTATTTTATTTTTATGGAAATCCAATGAGCATGAGTATACAGATAAGATGTGTCCATCAGAGGGACAAAATCCTAAAATGTAAGTAATACTAGGGCCAGAGTCAATATCAACGCTGGTTATCAGTGCGTTTTATTAATGTTACTGTGAAGGAAGGAAATTTGCTATACAGAAGAGAATGGTTAGGTCAAAGTGTGACCCGCATACTTTTGAGAGTGCTATTATGCGCTTATTTTATTATTTTATTTTAAGGATTTAATTGTAATTGTGTAAATTGATAATAAAATAACCGAAATAAACAGTTTGTCATGCCCACAAAAGTGCATGGGATGCAAATATGGCAAACTTGGGATGAGTGTTTATATGCTCGGGATATGATGTTGCTATATGAACGCTCCACTATTGATACTCAAAAATACTACAGTTGTGTTAACAGTGTTTTAACAGAAACCTCTACATTCCTGTGACAAACTAACTATACTCATGACTCAATAGCTTATCGAACTAACTGTGGTAGTAATAAGTTACTAATTGTAATTGTTTTCTGTATGACTGTATCGTTCTCTCACATTACTGTGGAGGAATTTTGGCCCACTCTTCTTTACAACTTTCCTTCAATTCACTGATGTTTACAAGCTTTCATTTTTGTGAAGCTCTCTTAAGGCCCTAACACACTACTCTAGACAGGTTGAGACCATTGCAGCACCTTAATTCTTTGCTTTTTTTCAGTCATTCTGTGCTTGGGATCATTGTCCTCTCACACAGATGGCCTAACATTTGACTCCAGGATACTGTGGTATGAAAACGAGCTCATAATCACAGAGCACCCATGTCTTGTGGCTGCAAAGCAAACCCAAAACATGACTCCTCCACAACTGTGCTTGACAGTTGGCATGAGGTGTTCGTGCTGTTATACTTTGCCAAACATCTCCACTTTGGTCTCATTTGTTTTAGAAAGAAGGTGCTTTCCTTAGGCAACCCTTTCTTGTAGGATACACTCTTTTTGTAATTGGACTGTTACAAACTTTAACACATAGCTATCTGAGGTATGTAGAGATTGAGAGACAGCTCTTGAGTTTTTATGCAGTTTCACAGTCTGAACTTGGCTTGAATTTGAAGGGATGTCCACTCAGGGGAAGATTGTAACATTGTGTTAACATGCACCTGAATGCTTCAGACCAGCAGACTGCTGGAAACTTCTACTTTCATAGAGTTGGTCACACTTGCTGATAATCTATTTGTCAAGTGCATTTGAGCAGCAGCAGAATTTACCCTCTTAATTCCTATGAATTCCTGCAGAAGCAATAACAGTGTACTTGTAGTATTTCACAGGACTGCATAGAGTGCCATGAAACTTTTTTTTGACCATGTTCTTTTGGAAATATCAAGCCCACCATTCTGCATCCGCCCTTGTGGGTTTGTTTACTTGGTCAAAATTCAATTAAATTAGATTAAAATCCTGATTTGGGACAATGTTGCCAACCTCTAGAAAAAAGATCTACATTAATTCAGTTATAAGCTACAAGTAGTGCTGCTTTTCAAGTCTCTATACCATCTGTCTTGTTTTGATTGTATTTTCAGACAAAGACACTTTTGATAGAATATTTTTGGCATATGAACCTATGACCAGGCTGCAATTTTTCTCTCCCTTCTTGTGTTTCAGTTGTATATTGTAATAATAATGCACTATTGTTACAAAATCCCACGGCCCACCTGGACTTGCCTCATGGCACACCATTTGGGAATGGTGGCGTGCCATGGTTCTGCTGTAGCGTTGCATATTTGGTGATGAAATCTTCACAATTGACTAAAACAACACAGATTTACAGCACAGAATTAGATAAACACAACAAAAAGAATAGTCTGGAAAAATACGGGTCAGTGAGATGTTATAAATACAGATTATTTATTATTTTCTTTGTGAAGTAAACCAGTTTGAATCAATAAGTGTCACTGCTTTGCTCGCTGTGTCATATCTCAGCCCTGTGAAAGACCTCAGTTTCTCTGCAGTAAACTGATTAAGGCGGGTGCCTGGGAATATTGCAGAAGGGAGTGTTTCCATTGTCAATATAACTCAGCAATTTAGAAGAGAAAACATAAACTTTCACCAGATATGATAAATTCTGTGTCACGCTGGGAAAGGGACCCTTTCAAACAAACAGATGCTCTTGTGGTGTGGGAGAGCCCATAGAAACAACCATGCAACACACTCTAGGTTGATTCATGGCTGGAGAACTGCTGATTTAGTACTTAAAAATGTAATATTGTGGAAATGCTGCTTACACCCCTTGTTGCAAAAACACCCCCCCCACACACACACACACGCACACACATACACATTAAGCTCTTGGTTTGGCGCATGCTGTAATTATCAACATAATTTGTAGAGCGGCTGTAAGATGACCATTTTTTTTTTTCGGATGACAAGTTGAACCCACGCTATTCACTTTGTACCTCGCCACCCAAGACAGCACACAGAAATTCACAGCTGCACACCAAAACTAGCACACGCTCATCAGGTGTCTGAGATAATGAGGCTCTCTCAATTCTGCAGCAGGTGAGCTTGCCTTAGGTGATCGGGGATGGAAAAGATTAGTGGAAGATAAGAGGATTGGAAAAAAAAGGGGAATAAAGGAATGCAAGAATAAGGAGACAAATATGAGGAGGATTAGCAAAGCCAATAAATAGACAGATGTAAGTCACTACATGTGAAACAAACATGGGTGATTTATGAGACTGTGTCGGAGGATTCTTCGGAGCAGAAAACAATAATGATTAGACAATCTAAATGAATGGAAGGAAGATGGATGTGGACAGTTGGCAGAATTGATGCTGGTCTTGAAATTGATATTGTTATGACTTATATCTGTTCATAATAAAAAAAAATATAATAATAATTCATGGTGTATCTTTACAAATGTATTTCCTACAGCACTTGGTGCCAGGTTGAGCTTGGTGACCCATATGCATACGTGCTGGGCTATTTGTTGCATGTTTTCCCTCTACTGTCTCTCACAGCTTTCCTGTCCACTGTCCTGTCGTAATAAATGCTAAAAAGCCCCCCCCCCAAAAAAAAAAAATTTTACAGCACTAAGTCATGAGAGTGTTTGTTCATGAAAGACACTGCTGACAAAGACAGTCAAACACTACTTGTCTGAACACTTAGACCTCTGGAATTCATTATACTGCTAGTGCTATCACATCAAACAGATGTAGAGAAAGGGAGGAATTGTGGAAATGTGGACTGTGAGGCATAAACAAGACAAAATAGGACTAGAAGGCAAACTGGGGGCAAGGGGCAGAGGAAGAAAATACAGTGCTGAGAAAAGAAGGTGGGTGAGGATTAAGTGAAAGGACAGAGAAGTGGAGAAGCAGGAAGAGATAGGGGGAGGAAGGAGGCAATGGAGAAACATCTGTTTTGCGTCAGAAGCAGGTTACAGGCTGATAGTGGGCCTTCAAGAGACTGAATAGAGAGACAATTATAGGGACGAAAAAACGGGGCAGAAGAAAGACGAAAAAGTGCAAGGAGTGTGGAAAACATTACACAGATAGAAGTGTCTAATTGGAGGAGACAGACATTATCATAAGCTGCAGACCTCTAAGGGCATGTCTTATCCTGTGGTGTGTGTGTGTGTGTGGGCAAGGCTATATCAGAACTGTGAGACGAGGTGCCTGTTGATGAGTGTTGTTATATGTATCAGCTAGACCTGAATATTGTTGTGTCTCATTAGGGAGGATATTTTTGCTCCAACTATGTTTTATGTTTTCGTGTCTGCGTGTGTGTGTTTATAGGTGTGTGTCTGTGTGTGTGTGCTGAGGGAGAGAGAGACTGAAAGACTCTGAGATAAGAACAGACAGATAAGAGAAAAACTAAAAAAGGAATATCTATGAGGAGAAGAAACCATAATAAAAGATGAAAGAGAAATCTCTGCGTGGGAGCAATAAAAGACTCTGTGGCACACAGAGGACTGGTTAGTATCAGGGAGCCATAATAATACACAGCCCTGGGGAAGCAGGGGGCTTGTATCACAGCAGTTTTACTGTACCATTTGCCCGGTGCCCTATAGAAACCTTCAAACTCCAGCCTTGTCTTTTACACTTCCCTAGACAAATATCAGACCAGAGAAAATGGTTAAAAAAAAACCCTTGAAGTGTTGAAATCTTTTTTTTTTTGGAAAGGCTCTCTCTGGTTAAAACATTTTTTCAAGGTTGCAGCTAACTATTTATTCTTCACACTACAGTTTAGTTCAGGACACGTCTTCGTAGGGCTGTGTCTTTTATAACAACAGTCAGGTATCTTTATATTAAACACAGCAAACCCTTGTTCTATTATACCCTCGGTAATTTGACTTAATACCATTTTGTGAGAGCTCAACAGCACCGTTTTATTTTTCAACCAAAGTGTGGCAGTGAAGCTGTGAAAATTAGGTTTCTTAAAATCACAATAAGGACTGAGGAACTCTGGCACAGGCCCAGACACAGTAATTACGCACTTCTCTGCTGAAAGACAAGAAAGGAGGTCTTTCTAATGTAATCTCTTCTTTTGGGATGTAAGTCAGGGTGAGAGGCAGAATAGAGGGAGACAAGAGAAAGAGTCAGAGGATAGAAAGACAGGCAGTGCCATTTCAGACTCACAATAAAGGCTGGATAATATCAATCCCCAGTTATGGTGATGTCTTCTTATTCCCTAGTCTGTGTCACAGCCTACGTTTCTATTAAAGTCAATGAAGTAATGCTCTTCTCTGCACAATGACTTACAGAGAGAGCTTCAGATATACTAAATATACCTTCGTTCCCTCGTGTCTGTCTTAGCTTAAATGTTGCAATACTTTACTGAACTGACAGGCTCTACTGCACTGCAGAAACGTAGTGACTTATACATCTTATGGAACATATAATATAATAAAAGATGCTTGTAAGTGTTTGCAGCTGAAGTAGAGGATGATTTGCAGGGTACTGGATGTCTGCATAGAAAATACAAGCAAGCAATTCTGTTTTATGAACTTGATTAAAAATACAGATTAATCCCATGTGTTTGTATTTATGTATGAGCATGCATGTAATCAGTATATGATATGAAGAAAACCAGCCTGGATCCTTGCATAATGCTGTGTTTAATTTGTCATCTTGGCTGGGCTTATCTTTGTTTCCCATGTGTTTAATGTCAGTAATGAGTGTATATTGCTTGTATTATAGGAAACCATATCAAGGTACCCTTCTCGTTCTATATGAAAATATTTTCTGCTTGTGAAAATATGAATTAAAAAAGAATAAATGCAAATAAATTCAAACAGCAAAGTGTGCTATAACTACAGAGCTGTGTGTCAGTCTATTTTTCAAGCTTTTTGTGCACAATTAGATAAACCAGCTAAGAGACCTTTATAACAAGGCTAAACATCTATAGCTAACGTTTTCATACATTTCTTAATCATTTGTTTGGGAGACATCACACAGACTAAGTAATGTATGTCTCACCTAATCAGTGCATTTCCATTTTGTTTATATGCATAGCAACTATGTTTGTGTTGAGCTGTGAGTGCTGCCAAAATTTAAATCAGCTAAAGTCAGAGTCATGCGTGCATACATCCTGTGTAGAGCAGACCAGACTTCAAAAGCGGGCATTTATGGTACTGTGTTTTATTTTGTGTGGGTATCTGCAGAGTGGGCATTCAACCTACTCAACCTACTCAGATGTAGCGTGCAGCTCATTGCGGATGATGCTGTGCATAGTTGGAATCTGGATTGGTTGAAGAGTTGGCCACACACAGGGATAGCTTAAAAAATATATTACAGACATAATATTAAAAACAAAAACCCAGCATGAAGAGCACAAGAGTGGCCGCAGCGCATCCTTTTCATTGTTTTTAAGACTCAGTTTCACTTCAGCTCTTTGAATCTTGTATATTTCCAAAGCTGGCTGAAAGACTAATAACAGCACAAGCAGGAACAGCCCACAGACCGGTTGTTTGTGACACCACCTCCTGTAAACAGCTACAACAGGTAAACAGCGGTCTGCAAAGTCTGGTGTAGGCTCTGCATACGATCAGCACACAGCCATGTGTAAGCCAGACCATTGCACAGTGTAGATGTTCCTCACAGTTAATGTATTCTATAGTGAATGTACAATGTTGTCATGCCTTGCTGAATATATAGTGATAGTGACAGTATAGTAAGTATACGCCTACATAGTTCACCCATAGTGTCTAATCAGTGATGCAGTGTCATCAAGAAGAAATGGCAGCCTGTCAAGCAGGATTAAGAACACATTTCACAACAATAACTACCACAAGGAGTTTATTTATTTGGAAAAATATGCTTACGCAGTTAGCACAAAAGTGTGTGTTTGTAATTACTTCATATTGAACCAGCATTCATCTTTCACATTTTAATTATGTGACAGCAATTATATTATTAATAGTGCAGAAAAAATAAGCCAAATAAAATTCATTCATTTTCATGCCAAGCCTAATTTATAGTCCTCTGCCTGGAGAGCACAGAGTATTGAATGACTGAATGATTTCAGACACAGCCAAGACATTAGGCGCACGAGCTAACATGCTAACATTCACAGCTAGCACTTGTAAGTAACAAAAAGAAAGGAATTGGAAAAACATTTTTGACCAGGTGGTGGTGCCAGAGTAAGTTAGTAGGGACTTGCCAGGTTCAGTAAAGAAGGAATGTAAGAATGTGAGCGAAACATGAAAGCTAAACCAGGTTTTTATGGCACTTCCAATATCAGCATAAAAACAGAGATGCTTGCCTCGTGGTGGAAGTGAAAAAAACAAACAACCAAAATGTTGGTGCTTTAAAATTTCATGACAATCATCTAAGGCTGTGCTTTTTGAGATATTTCAATCTGCACCAAAGTGGTGGACTCGGTTAGTGGTATAGCCATACCACAATGACTTAGAATAACAACCAAAATCCACAACTTCAGAGACAATGCATGGCTAAAAGTCTTCGCCGAAGTAAAAAGATCAGTTACACAGGTAGTTATAAAGTAAACAGAGAAGGCTCTGCAAATGGAGAAGACTGAGGCAAAACCAGGTAACTGACCTACAGCAAAAACAAACTAGAAAACTATGTGAACACTGCTGGACCACTACCTGCAATCAACAATCTGGCAGAAAACTAAGGCAGCATATGCTGCTTAAATACACAATGATACAATTAGACACAGGTGAAACACATTAGCGCCGAGCAGGTAATCATACAGGAAGGATAGAGAGGGCAGGGGGAAGGCGGGGTAAATGTGAGGAACAAATTATACACAGAATGAAGACAATGAAAAAATATGCAGTAAGAAGAAAAAAACAGAACATAGTGTAAATAGTGAGCTTAAAGCTTTCATAATAATAACAAGAAATGTCCCTGGATTAGATCTACAAAACACACTGTTATCCGTACTAGCATGAAAAATCAAAAACGTTTTTGAATCAGTGTGTCTCCACACATGGCCTTGCATCTATGCCTAAATTTGTTCAGGCATAAATACGCCTTTAACTGTGCATGTGTAGCAGTATGCAGTAAATTAATATGAATAATAATCCAGTGGATGCTCAATCATACTTTATCTCTGTGATTTTGTGCAAAAGGAGACTACTCATGTGTGTATATGTGTCCGTCTGTGTATGCATGTCTGGGTGGCTGCAGGGAATATAGGCAATGCCACGAGATATTCAACAGGAGAGGTTTGTGAGTCAGCAAACCTGAGGCTTTCTGACTCACAAACCGACGACTGGTGGGTGGTGTTTGTGTAAGTGTGATGTTTATGCATGGGTGCGCAATCGGAGTGATGTGTGCGAAAAAGCCACATGTTCGTGTCCAACATGAGACTATGTGAAAGGGCAAGGGATGAGAATGATGATTAGAAATGAGTGGATGTGTTAAATAATTGTCAAAATGTTTCGTCTTTCTCGCTCTGTGCACGTTATGCATCATAAGACTGATTGCAGTTGTATAAATACAAACTTTAAATCATTTCTCTCTTATCCTATGAGAGCCATATGTCCCCCACAAAGATTTGGTTCATGACCATGATTTGCTGCCAAAATATAATCACGAGCCAAAACCTTTCATGAATTAAAACTAAATAGGTTAGCCCAACAAAAGCTACAGGAAATTAGTGTGATGCTACAAATAGGGTTATCGTGCATGTCGAGATGCTTTTGCAGATCATCCTAAAAAGTTTCTTTTTGTAGATTAGCATACCTCTCTTAGAACATCACATGCTTATAGCCAAAGGAGATTAAGGACAGATGATATAGGGTAAAAGAAAATATGGAAAAAAAGGAAGAATCCACTTAAGAAATAAACTAACAAATGAATGAGGAGGGGAAAAAATAAAAACAGAATGCACAGTTAAAGAAAAAAAGAGGACTGGGAAGGGGATAAAAGCAGCAGGACCTTGAAAGACGAAGAAGGAGGAAAACAGGGGAGAGGAAATATCTCCTAAAGCGATTTCTTCATATTTAGACAGACAGACAAACAAAGGAGTCAGCCTGCCAACTCTGCTTACCAGACTGATTCAGATTCACTGTCTGCTGCCGACTTCAATATGCTGCACAGATCAAGTGTTCCTAAACATTTCAAGTTGGGAAAATTCAAAACATATATCACTGCTGTAGGATCTGCTTTTGGGACCTTGACATCTGGATGATGAGCTAAATCTACCCTTTGACCTCAGTCAGTCGTGTCCTAAGAAATGTAACCCTGAACCTGGAATAAGGAAAGGAAACACACTTACACTTAAGCATATTACACTTGTATAATCTGCTTACAAGCTAATAAATATTGTTCTATAGTCACTGCATTTCAATTCATTTCAGGTTTAAAGTTTAAAAAAAAGAGAGAAATCAATTGATTTATAATTCTTGTACTTCCTGTGGGTACTTTACACTGGCTAGTGTGCTCACTTAGTCTCATGGGCAGCGGCCAATTTTTCAGGTCTTCGGATATCCAGATATCCAGATCCCTCTTCCGATTGTTTGTCACCGTTTACAAATGCAGATAAACCGAAAAGTGTGTTCGCTTGTATGCAATTAATGCCAGTAGAAATAGGAATTGTGCCAAAGGCTGTTATCAGCTCCAGGTTTTTGAAATGACCAATTTTCAGTGATAGAGTAGCTGTTTTGTTGTTGTTGTTGTTGTTTTCTTTGTGTGTGTTGGCAGTCGTAAGTTAATCACATTTTTATTGAATTTAATATTAAATAAATTGATTGGGCAAACGGTAAGCAATAAAAAAAGTGTGCTTGCATCTCCCAGTGAGATTTGTTCAAAAGATCAGAGGAATTGGAAACAGAAGAGCAGAAGCTGAAGAGACTGGTGTTGTAAGGTGTTTCATTTTTTGCATTTAAATTCATTTTTTGTGTTAACACTTTATAATTTGCTACATATTAAATGGAAATTGTTGGTAATCTGCTAAATGTAATGTAATTACAAATAAAGCTCATGTTGTCTCCTTTTCATATCTGGTACCTATGAATTCTGGGAAAAAATGTGAAGATTGATCTTAGATCATATTATTTATTTATTCATAGCTTTGAGCTTATCTTGGATTTTTTTTTTCTTCGGGGATCACATTTATTTTTTAGAACTTTGATTATACAAATTCATGAAAGAAAGCACTTGCTAAAACAGTAACTTCAAATCAGTTCTTCATTATGCAGACCTGACCCCAAACATGTGATTTGCTTATTAACAATAAGTGTACTTTGTTTTTAAAATGGATTCTTATCATTTATATCTGCAAATGGATCAAGTTAAAAAACAGATTAAGGTTGTTTTACAGACATTCATTATCCTCAACTACTTTTTCTCTGCAGGTTCTTGTTATATCTGTTAGTACGCAGCATTGTGCGTCGCTAATCACAGTCAACACAAGCTGATGATTTTGGTTAGCAGGTAGTTGCCAGGTAACCTCATGGCATCACAATATACAATTCATAGCAATTTTGTGGTTATAAATGAGATGTTATTGTTTAATAATTTATAAAAGCATAGATACATTGCTGCTATAGGTTTTTAAATGTTATTAAAATGTTGTCATGTTGCTGTTTAAATGTCATTAAAGCCAAAATCATGATGTCTGATATAGATAAGAACCTGCAAGCGAAATGTGAAAAGTTTGGTTGTTCAATTCCTGATTGGAGTTGTTGTCCAAAGGAACAAACACACAGAGATATTTTGAGTATTATAGTAAGATCAGAACGCAAATATGAAATGACGGAGTCGACATGACTTGTTCTGAGCCAAACTATAGTACAGTATTAAGGCTTGGCATGTTTACATTCTGGGATCCTGAGTAAGGCATATTTGTTTATATTTTAATCAGGTGGAATGAACTTGAGTGATTTGTTTTTTTTAATTACACATTTGTAACTGATTTAGTGCACATGTATTTATGATGAAGAAGAGTAGCCGTGATTCGATTAGTTTTCAGATAGAGGGACTTTGTTGAACACTGAGTAATCGCTGGTATAATAAGAATGTATATGAAATGACTGACTCACAAAAGCAGCCAGTTTGACAGCAGTAAAGATCATCCAGTGAAAGGAAACTTTTGATGTTTGCTCTACAGAGGTTGCTTTGAGATGAGATTTAATCAAAGTTTGAGCAAACACTTTTATCCTCTGTTTCTCAGAGATTTGATTGACATTCACAGTAATTGCAAAATATGTTTACATCTAAGATTACTGTGTATTAAAGTGCTTAGCATTACATAACTTTGAAGGGCAATCCAGCATGAAATTTAACCTCTTGTTTATTCACCTCAGTAACACAGTGAGGTTGCCATTTTAATTCGTTGGCAGTGGTTAAGTGTCCTGTGTTGAAATCACTGATTGTAGCAAGTTCAGAACTATGACATGAATGAATGTACGCGTCCATTCAGAGCACTGTAGTAACACTTCAATGCACGTGTACGCTATCCAGCTACTCTTAGCGCTCTGCGTGCAGCTGTACTTGTCAGTGTGAACACATCTATGCACACAAAACAGCATGTGTAAGTATAAAAGTATGCAAAGTATCAGAGGGATTGCAGGTTTTCTACCAGATAAATTGCTTGTAAGATATAGCAAAACACCGGTGTATAGCATATGAACATTCAATTACATGGATGATAGCATTTCACACTAACCAGGCTTAAGGATCAGACAACTGGAAAACATAGAAATAGGAGTTCTTTAATGTCAGTGTGGAAATGCAAGTACATGCTGTGGAGAGAGTATTTTGTGGTATGTTTAATACTGTCTATAATCTTTGTCAGAGGATCCACCAATCCACCATTCGGTGAAACAGCAATTTAACGAGTGTGCACCATTGCATCACTGCACCATGATGGATGGTTTGACAGGTGATGACAGATAACAGAGACACCACCCTTTTGTCACCCAATTATTGGGTTTAAATTTCTTCATTTTAGGAGAAATTTAAATTGTAACTGTCAAGACAACTTTATGATGTCACTTTAACACAGATGAGGTCAGTTGACATTGTTGCTGTAAAACATTTTTAGCAAAAAAAACCCCATCTGAACTAGCATGGATGGAAATGTGTCGTTTGTATGATGTAAAATGTGGCGGTCCGAGAAAAAGGACATGCCGAGATAAAGCTAATGCATTAACAATGCGACTCCAAGTAAATTCATGGATAGCAATGAATTTTTTCTTACCTCAGTAGTATCTAACTGAACAGTGAATCTTAAGGTCCCACCCTGGTAGTTGCTCAGTGAAGCTCAGTACTATTAAAGTAGTTTGCAAGGAACGCTACGCAGAGTCCAGAAAGTTTTCCCTTTATTTGAAAGTACATACCATCTCAGCTGCTCTTCGAAATCCACACATATTTTACTTTGCTGTCTTTTTTCCTCTCTTTTTCTTTAACATGCCTTTTCCTCTGGGCAAAGTAGCAGTTCACCGATCAATGATGATTGCAGCAGATGTGAAAAGGTAGAGGTGTGTGGGTGTCAAAAAACTACACATTTAACAACATAACATAAAATATATCCACTCGTTACCAGGTCTTACGATTAGGAAAGAACAACCTAAAATGAACAACACATGAGGCATTACACCATGACATATTTATTTAGCAAAAACTAAGCCAAAATAAAGAACTGCTGACTGAAAAACAAAGAATACCCCATGATTCACAAGCTTGTTAAAAAAAAAGTCATACAGAAAGTATGACTTTATCATTGTGTAACATCCTTGTGGAGGAATTCTGGTCCTCTCTTCTTTACAATGTTGCTCCAGTTCATTGAGGTTTGCAGGCATTCCTTTATGCACAGCTCTCTTAAGGTTCTTAAGGTGGAATGATGAACTTTAAACCGCCAGAAGTGTAGTTTTTAATAGAGGCGATCACACTTGTTGGTGAACATTTAATCAAGTACATTTGATTATCAGCACCTTACTGCTGCTTACCCTCTTAATTCCTTTGGAAGCCATAAGGATATATTATGTTTTCACACACTGATTCTTCATTTTAGTGAAGCTTTTGGTAAATTAACAAAGACTTGATATAATACTTAGAGAGCCCACAATAAGACAAAATCAAAAAGCCAAAATCAAGCTGACGCTGCTAAATATTGACTGTGTCGTCCAAACACACATACGGCTATTTCCACCGTGCCATGCATCTCTATGTCGCTCCAAAATCTAAATGCATCACAAAATACAAATATAGGAATGTGGTTTATTTTGAAAACGCCCAACAAATCTGCTCATATTTGAGTTAGAGTTGGTAAAACAATAGTAGCCATATATTCCAGAAATCTACTGAACCTTTTTTAATTAAAGGAAAGTGAATGTGTGGCATCTTCAGTAGAAGCGAACAGACAAAGAAGAAAAGGCAGAGACAGAATGATGCATGGGTCTTTTGTTGCAATTTGCTGAAATTAAAAAAAGTATAAAATTACATATATCTTATACTTTAACATTAACCATGAGTTTTGTACCTAATTAAAAAATTATAATGGTTTTGAAACAGAAAAACAATGCTATTCTGTCAGTACACGGCCCAATCAGAAACAGCAAGACACTGTCACAAATTGTCCCTGATGCATCTTTTGGAGACTGAGTGTGTGCACAATAGTTAGAAAAGCCATGCTATAGGAGTGGGTGACTGTGGCTTGTAGTAAAAAGGTTTGAGCTTTGAGTGCTCAGCTAGAGCAGAAAAGTGCTATATAAGTACCAGTCCATTTACCAGTTTGGAAAATGCTGGTCAAATGGGTTCTTTTAACAGGAAACGACAGCCCAAAACAATCTATTTTCTTGTTCCACTAACACTTGTGCATACACGCACGTGCACATATGCACATACTCTAGAGGCAGTTTCCATTGAGTTGTCAGAATCAGTAAGAAACAGGTGTTGTTCAAGCCTGGATCATCTGAAGAGAGAAAATGAGGCATGACCCATTTGCTCTGCTTAATGACAGCAAAATCATGACCTTATCCTGCCACTGCCTTCATCATTCTTTTCATCTTTCCTTGTTTCCCAATTCTTCCCATCCTACATCTGTTCATTCCCCTTTTACTTTCCTCTCTCACTTCAGCACCCTTCGTCTCCTTTATCTCCTCTCACCCACTCCTGGCTGCCTCACTCACCCTCATTACCACCATTTTCCTCCCATTGGAGTGACTCAGCAGTTTTTTGACTGCCATCTCTCTCACTCATCTGGTTCTCGCTCGGGGCATCACATTCTTTCTCTGCGTGTGCAGAAAAATCTACTCTCAGAATCAGTTTTATTGGACATAATTAAATACAATATTGCCAAAGCATGTTGCACAAAGTTTAGAGGCAAAATATAAGAACCTGGAATATAAGTTGTGCACACAAAAAAAGAAATTTAACATGTGGTAAGATTTAGTTAAATAATTTTGCAAAGGTATGGCTGCACAGAGGCTGTAGTCTGCCTTTACGAGTTTCAGATAGCAGAACTGACACGTTCTTTCTGGATGGTTTGTTTCCGTGACGCCAGGTTTGTGTATTTTGAACAATTTCAATTGCCGGTGTGTAATGTCTCTCTCAGTCTCTGGCTGCTTATAGTATTCATTTAATCTGTCTCTCGGTATTATCTGCTCAGCTTATTATTGTTTTCACCTTGTGAATTTGTGCATGTGTGTGTGTGCCATTATGGCTAAATGCAATCTGGGCCAGCACAAAGGTGGTTTTAAACACTTTGGCAGGTTTTTATTTCTATTGGCAGATTTTTTCAACCTGATTGCCTTCCAGCTGAGAAAGATACAGATAATAAACGTGTATATGAAGGTCAGGCTTGATGATGGCTGTGGTCTGACTCATTTCAACCTACTGAAGTGTACCCTACTAATGGAGGCCAAGGGGGTCACTGGCCACCTCACATTCATGCACTCTTTATCTGGTGTATAAATATGAAATACTTCATTTAACTAAACCTTTACTGGGTAGTACCCTTTTCTCTCTGCCAGCCTGGTACAACTAATCGCCACATGACCATATGCCCAACCCATCCCTGGTTGGGCGTTGGTTGCTTTGTTTCCTGCCTCAAAACTATTCTATTTAAAATCTTGTTTCCATTAGATTTTATGATGATGCTGATGAAGGCCACATGCTGAAAACTGCTGGTCTAACAATAAGGTTGTTTCTTATACTAAAACTGTTGCTGGAATTTTTTTGTTTTGTTTTTTAGTTCTTGGTGATTTTTCTTTTTCCAGAAAACCTTTTAGAGTTATTTGATTTACACCACCATCAGACTCCCTGTGTCCTTAGGTGAACTTTGTTAACCTGTTTGAAAGTGTGCGTTTTCAAAAGGGACATATACTGTGGGCATAGCAGTCCATCAAGGACTACAAAGGGGCATCTCAGCAATGCACTCAGGTTCAATGCCCCTGAAAATAAGAATGGGTTAAATAAAATCTCGTATAACTGAGACATTTAGATGCTGTTGCTGTATGTTAAATGCACTTTTCTTTTTCTTTGGTTAATCCAGAGTGAATGTGGGCTACTCTGAGGCTGTGCATTGCCAAAGCAGCTGGTTGAGGGGACTCAACCTTCTACTTTTAGTGTCGCAGAACTTGTGGGATCACAGGGTTAAAGTTTTTGAAGGAATTATATTGTTCTTTATTGAAAATGAAACTATGATTTGTTTAGCACTCTCTGTTTGTTGTACTTTTCTTGGTACTTTTTCTATTCAGACATTTTGATTTTTCAGTGTTGATCTGTAGCCAGGTTCAGGTGTTTGCTCAATCTCAGAATGAAAATATTGTTGTCTGGATAATATTAAATCCGTCTCTGGTGAGCCCACTTCCCTGATTTACAGTCAAGGCACAGCTCTGGCTGATTTTTTGCAGACAAAACCTTCCACGAATTGTCGTGAGACTGGGCTCTGTCTAGCCATATCTCTCTATCTCAACTCAGAGCAGAAGCTTCTCCTGCTTTGTAACCATCTTTTTCCTCCTGTCTGTACTTCTCCTTTCTTACTCACAGATAAATCACTCATGTCTTTCAGTCTACTTCATTCCCTGTAGACTCCCTCATCTGGATAAAAAAAACACAATGCTTGCTGCAGACTGAAGCCCTGGTGTTCCCTGCATCTCTCTAAAACATCAAATAACTGCCCCCTGTGCAGTGGACTTCATGTTCTCATTGGATTTTAGCTTCTCTCACGCTCTTTCTCTTTTCCCTCAAACTATTATGTTTTTCCTCCATGTATCCCTTCTGTCTGTGACTCCTTCCCCCTTCTCTTCATTCCTCTGCTTCATCACCCCTTCTTCTTTTCATAGCCAGAGGGGCTCTCTCTCTATCCCAAGCTGTCTCTCTTCATCTTTCTCCTCCCTCCTCACATCAATATCCCTCAATCTCTCCTTCTCCCCGTAAATAGAGTGACCCTTCAGAGTGCTGTCGCCTCTCTGCCTCCAGACTCTTCACCATCTCTCTTACTCCCTCTCTCCTGTGGGTAAACATGACCCATGCTTCGATCATCCTCTTGTCATTTTGTCATTATTATGCCCTCTGAACTCCTCTTCATCTCTCTTTATGTCCTCTCTCTTCGTTTCTTCGCTCCGTCTCTCTCCCTCTCCTCCCTTGGTTCATCTTACCCTCTTCTTCTCATCTCTCCAGCGATGACAAATACTTCACTCACTCTTTGGCTATCTCTCAAGAAAGCCGCCTCTCCTTCTTACTCCTTCAATCTGGTGTGTCATCTCGCTTTCTCTTTGAAGATGACATGCCTATCCCTCTGTCCTTTCATTTCCCCTAGAGAGAATGACCCACACATCAACACCAAATACTCAAAAAGTACATATGTTTGTTAAATATCTTTCAAATAAGAGAGCTTCCGCTCTTCTGGGAATGTTGTTGCTAGGCCATAAGATCAGAACGGGTGCTCCACTTCTTCTCTCTTCGAGCCAGTGAAGTTCTCACACATAAAAAGAAGGGAAATTCTGTTTTATTGATCTTTACCTTGTGCAGAGTATCTGTTGAAGCAATAAAAGGTCTTCCCAAACCTATGGGTGTAAGATTTCACTATTGTCCACTATTGTCTAAGATGTTATAGGAACACAGCACTCAGATTTCCTGGTAGTGGGCTTAATGTGAAACTGAACCAGTAGCTAAGAAATAAAGAGGTATTTTACTTAAACCAGATGACAGGCTCTGTGGTAGTTTTACTTGTTAGTTTAGGTTGTGTGTCTGAAGTGTTTTCCAATCAGCAGCAGCTTATGCATGAAGCCAGCAGTATTAGAAAGGCTGGTTCAGATAATGGGTGCTAAAATGCTAAAATGACTTGGTTTCAGACAGGATCAACTTAGAGGCAGTATACGATAGGTAAGGAATCATACAAAGCTATTCAAGGGTATTCACAATTTTTCTTAAATAACATTTAAAAAAAAAAATCTATAAGATTAATCTATTAATCAAGGTCTTTAAAAATAGTGAAGTAAAACATTAAATTAGAGTGGCATAATATATAGTTACACAATACACAGGAAGTGACTATAGGACAAGGGTTTATATATTGTGTTGATTTCACTGTGTATCTTGAGACCTTATTGTACACTGTATGGATAAAAGCATTTGGTCTTCACAAGAAAATTCGTCGAGCCAGCCAGGAGTCGAACCTAGAATCTTCTGATCCGTAGTCAGACGCGTTATCCATTGCGCCACTGGCCCCACTGGTCACATCGGAAGGGTGTGATTTGTAGCTCAGCTGCAGAGACGCGCTAGAACAGCGGGTTCAGGGCGTGGTGTCAGGGGAAGCTGACCCACACAGCTGTTCTCCATCCCCTGGTCATGCTTTCCTTACTTCAGTAGGATGCCTGGACCCGACGGGGAAAGCTGCGCTACAAAGCAGCGGGAAAGCTAGACGAACAAGAAACAAACTGTAAATAGTCATTCACGTGTCCGTATCGCTGTGTGCTTCCGGTCCTTTCTACCACAGTCGCACTTCTTAATCTTTAAATGCAGTCCCTTTGCCACAGGTGTATTAAATCAAACACCTAGGCATGCATTCTGATTTTATAAACATTTGTGATAGAATGAGTTGTTCTTAATGACCCACTGAAAGTGTGGTGCTGCAGTAGCGTGCAGCTATTGCAACAAATGAGTTCATGGAATTTCTTCCCTTCTAGATATCCACAATCAACTTTAACAGGCATTATTGCATAATGGAAGCAGCTCAACCAGAAAGTGGCAGACCGTGTAAAGTTACAGAGCGGGGTCACCGAATGCTGAGGTGTATAATATGTAAAAGACTCAACAACTGCAGAGTTCCAAACCTCCTCTGGCATTAACATCTGCGCAAATACTGTGTGCCAAGAGTTTCATGGCATCCAGTTTTCCATGGCAGAGCAGATCCTATAGGTGTGATGTGGAGTTGGCCCAGTCCATATATAGCCTATCTCACTGTCTCATTTCCACTTTTTGTAGTCTTACAAATATTTAAGACTCTTTTATCTGGACATTATCCCTAAAATTAGAATGATGCTGAAAAATGAATTGATGCATTCATTAATTCTAGCTTGAACTGTTGTAATTCATTATTAGCAATTCTTTTTAATGTTCTTTAAAAAAAAAAAACCCTTCACTTAATCCGAAATGCTGCAGAGTTTTCTTTCTGTTAAATTCTGTTTTTCCTTCCTACTGTTGCAAAGCCCTTGCTCAGGTGGCTCACTTAATACTGTAGGGTCTTTTATTTACAATATAAAGTGCTTTGAGGCAACTGTTGTTGTAAATTGGAGTTATATAAATAAACCTGAATTGAGTCCCTCTAAATGTCTTTTTTTATTCTTACTTTGTTGACAGTTTATCTGTTCCTGTCTGCTTTTGAAGAGATCAACCTCTTCTTACGATCTGTGACACTTTTATTTCAGCTTTCTATCCTCCACCCTTAGACTGAGACCTTAAGTTTTAGGTCAACAAGTCACAATTATTTTTTTTTCTCCCATCCCTTTTTCACTCTTCCTCCTCCAATTTTACCCACAAAATCATTACAGTATGAGTGTCTTACTTTCTCTCCTATTACATGTTCATCTTTTTGTCATTCTCTCTGGTATGACAAAGGCTGGCCGATACTTCAAGAACAATTTCATTCTCTTTATTCCTCCCTCTTACTCTTTCCCTCGCCTTTAACTCTTCTATAAAAACATTTTTTGTTCATTTTATGTTCAGCCGGTCCTCCTCTTGTTGGTCACACCTCAAGCACCTCTTGTATTGCTGTAGTTGCCATCTTCTGTTCCCATTATCATATATTTCATCACACATTACCCATCTCTCCTTCACTGACCATCCACCATTTCTGCATTACTCATTCCTGCTCTGCTTCCTATTGCCTCAGCTCTCCACAAGCCTAGACTGTCGGGATGAGTTATAGAGGGGATATGTGGTCAGCGGGGTTATGAATGATTCAAACAGCATTTGCTTGTTTTTTCATATTGTTGGACTAAAATCATAACATTATCAATCTATAGGGGCGTGTTGTACTTTTTTTTTTCTTGTAATGTTAACTTGCTTATTTGAGTTTTAAATGCAAGTTGCCCTCGGTGGCATAATATAATAATATGTGTAAATAATACTAAAGTGCTGTGTAAGTATTCCTGGAGCTACTTGCAGTCCCTCCACATTGTTTAATTTTGATAATTTAAATTTCTGTCCTCCTTAAGTAATGGATCTTGGTCCCTTAGCCGGTAACTGTGTTTGCTAAACAATACACAGATTCCCTGGGTGGATATTGCTGAATTAATGGCTGTTTTAAAAGAGAAAATAGTTTTTGTATCCATTCCTGTGAAAAGAAAATTCCAAAGAAAATCACTGTGAAAAAAGAAAGATTGCCTTAAGTGCTTAAAAGTTCTCAGAAGAAGAGCTGGTTCCAAAATCCCAAAATCCTACGACCATGTGGTATTTTTTTGACCTAATTGATGTCAGAATAAACTGAGTGAACCGCCTCTGGAAACCAGAATCCAGGACAATAAAATGCAAATCCTAAAAGCTGTCTTGTCCCACCTTAATGAGTGAACATATGTTTGCAGGCCATACATGTAATTCTTTACAGGCCTGACTGACATCACTATGACATCTGCAGCTTGCACTGCAATTGTGCTGGTGTGGGCTGCGTGTGTTTTTGTGTGCAATTAGCTTGATGTGTCAGGAATATGGGTGGGTTGTGCTTTGAAAAGTTGTAATTCTCCTAAATTACATGCACAAGTCTGAAATGTCTACTAACTTTGTGTAATTTTGCATTTTGCTGCTGCTAAGGTTTGATTTTTTGCCACCGAGTCAAAGAAGCATGTCTTGGCAACCAAACACTAGATAGCTGTTGCTCTTGAATGGTACGCTGAAAAACAAGTGAAAGTGCTACAGCCAAACTCTGTTGGTTTAAGAGGCATAAGGACAGGAAGAGAGGTTAAGTACAGTGTATGCATGTGTAATGGGTTACAATTGTCCCATTAGCCTAGTTATTTAGCTATCTGCTTCTCATCAAACTCCACTTACAGCACCATCTTCTCTCATCAGAGGAGCTAGATGTTAAAGCCGTGTGTGTAGATGAGCGTATTAATGACTGAAAGTGTTTGTCATTAGTAGCTATACTTTCGTTAGTGAGAAAATGTGTGTCTAGGTTGTGTGTGCAAGCTTTATGGTTTAATTATGTGTGTGTAAAGAAGGGTATGCGTGTCTGCTGTTGACATGCCACTACAAATGCTCTATTCCCTGCCTGGAGACTTGTCCCCTGCGAGAGGTAATTTTGACCATATGGTATACAACATGACACATACTTAAACCACAGACTCTCTGCAACACCATACACACACACACACACACATACACATGCATACAAAAACCTAGCATGGTCTTGTGCAGCACCACTTCGCTGCAGGTCTTTGGGATCAGTATAAGATCTACATTTAGATACAAGGGCAGCGTACAGACATGCAGAGATTGAGAAAGGCTTAGAGTCAGTACGAGTTTGTGTGTATGTGCATGTTTGTGTGCAGTGAAAGTTCCCCAGCAGAGATGACATTTCATCTCCTGGAGCCTATCTCACATGGTAACAATTGTGCCCAGCCCTGCTGGCACAGATTATACATACATATGATCTAGGTGTAATATGTAATGCACACAAATGTGCCAGCTGCATGGACATTTGGGGTATAAACAAGCACACAGCTATGCATGCAAATATATTGCCCTTTTCTCTGCATTAACACATACACAATGCACACTTAAATCCAATCAGCACTAATAGCAGCTTGAACATCTCTTCTGCACTAAAAGTCTCATCTATTGACAAACGTGACTCTCTTTCTCTCCCTCTCTCTCCCTCTGCCTGTCTCTTCTTTTTTTGTGCTTCCTAATGTAATAGTGTTGTAATGGTGTGTAATTGCTGCTTTACCATGGCAATCTATTGTGGTAGATGAAACCACATTTGAACAAAGCAGAGCAGAGCAGCAGGCAGCAGACGAACCACAGAGACTTTCAGATGCGTCCTGTTTTCAGAGATAAGTAGATAAATTAACCAGAAGGAGAAATGGATAGTCACCACTAACTGGTGGAATAGCAGTGGTTTTCTTCTTGGACTCACTGATCAAAAAAATGTTGCCGCTGGTCCTGGGAAACATTGCATTTGTAAAATCTTGATTTTGCTTTCTTCTCTGCCCATGCGCCCACTTTTTAAGATTATGCTGTGTGTTTGATTCAGTTCCCTGGTCATTTGGCTCCAGGCCTTTGAACTCATGGCTGATAATGTTAGAATTCCTTTTGAGGAAATATTAAAGGAATAAATTGATACAGGAGAGCAAAGAATACATGCTGTTCTGCACTTGAAATGTAGAATGTAATGGCATATGCTGTTTTTTGCTCTCCAGAGCAATAGTATTGTTAACAGTTTCAGAGTCTGCATTTATTGTCATAAATTGATGTTTGCTAGCAGTTATTTTCTTTGAACTGCTAACAAACACCTACTATGTTTATGGGTCTGCTTAGACTGAAGCTATTAAAGGTCGAAAGGGGGTAGGTGGTAATGATTATGCAGACAGCTGATGGTTGTTACATCAGCTGATAACAGCTGTTGTAACAACTAAATGCTATTCCACATTAACTGACGGTTCAGCTGATACTCTTCTGTGCAACCTATTGAGAAAACCTCATATAGGTTTACACAATTTAAGTTGCTTTAGCATGGCTATTGTTCCTGCTGCACCTGCAAGCAACCTTGCAACCCACCTTCTGCCCAGGTTCACTTTTTCTGCTGTCATTGCTCTTTTTTGTGCTGGGGGTATTGTATTGGTTTCAGATTCCCTGCCTTGTCTTTCTGTGTATGTGCATAGTAACACATATTTGGCATCATGGGTCTGTCCTTAGACCCATGATGCCAAATATAAATGATCACAGATGGAATAACTGTTCTGCTTTTACAAAACTGGTGCTAAGCGAACTGGTTCTAGGACAACTTATATGTTTTCAGTTGCTAATTGTTTATCCATCTGCTTACAAGCAGCTTCATGAAGCCTCCTCTGTCACTGAGCAAGTTGCGAGATATGGCTGGTAGGCAAAGGGTTTAATATAGGTTTCTGTTCCTTCCTCCTGTGGTACTAAACTTAGTAATTTCACTGTGGCATCTCTATAATCATTGAACTGCACAATCCCCTTCTTTTTTTCTGAACCTAAGGTTCAAACCACAACCTTTTTTTCTCTCTTTTTGTGGATATATACAAGTGTTTATCGTCCAGTGATTATTGTGGTGAATGGACACTAAAAACACGTAACTGAATTGAAGGTATCAAAAAAGTTTATTTGGAATAAATTATGAGTCTTTTTATCTGCCGCATTGTCTGTATGCTTGGGTAAAAACATAAAAAAACGAGGCAGCAGTTTAGAAAAACTCATTTGAACAGAGCAAATAAAACAGTTTTGGACACAATATATATAAAACACTTCATAATATGACTGATAGTAGAGCTCTGTGTGTGTGTGTGTGTGTGTGTGTGTGTGTGTGTGTGTGTGTGTGTGTGACATTGAAATGGTCAACATCTGAACATTTTCAAAACTGAAATTTCAAATGTCATAAACAAACATATCTTCATTTGACATGTCTCTAAATTGAAATGTTAATGGAAACCAACTGACAAGACATAAGAGAATTTCAACAGCAGATTGTCAGAACGTTGTCTTTTATGCTCAATATCACCGAAGCCAAAACACCCCTATAGATATTAGTATTTTAATACAGGAGAGCTATTTCCAGTTTGCATAAGTTGCCGTACAATTTTCCCATCATTTCATGCTCCACATATGTTTACGTGTGTCAAGCGGTAGGTTGTAAAAATGCTTTACGGCGTCCCAGGAAACACTGACCTTTCCAGAAAACCACTGATCTGTTCCAAACAAACATGATATACCGTGCGCATGCGTGTTCGCGAGCGTGTGTGCTTTTGAGCTTGCGCGCACGTTCGTGTTTTTAGGTAGTTGTGTGTGACATGATGTACAGCCAGTAACATTCTACCCCACAAGCCATCATTAACTATGATGTACAGCCAAATGTCGTTATGTATGGTCGACTGCATGATTTACTGTTAGAGACATAATGGAGTGGCCACTGTAATGAACTTGCTGAGTGTTTGATGTACGGGTCTCTGCTGGAGGGAGAGAAGTAAATACTACGGCCATGATGGCAACAATTACAATGATGATGATGATGATGAAATTTCTCTCCTCGCAGACGCAAGTTCAATTTCTGGAGGGAGAGGAGGAGGACAAAAAGGAGGAGGAGATGAGTAGACGAAGGAAGTGGGTAAAGAGAGGAGGGAAGGAGGGGGAGCAATTATAGTCTGCTGCTGTAGCAAACTTTGATGTTTTGACAGCCAGCCACTGCTGGAGGGAGACAGTGGTGATGATGATGATAATAAATGGTGATGACACTGATGATGGAGAAGTTCACACAGTCTTTAAAGTCTTTTATTATTGAAGATCTGCGGAGCCAGAGCGTGCCGAACTAGGTCAACCACCCACCCTGCCTCGGTGTCCTTGAGCACTGGAGTTCAGCAGATGACTTTGTGCTCTGATCTTAATGAAAGGGTTTTAAGTGTTTGCAAGATCAAAAAGTATTATTATGTAACCAAAATGGCACAGTTGGGAAGGAAGGGAAGGAAGAAGTCACAGGTGAGGATTTCTGAGGATGGTTAAGGAGAGCGCAGACTTAAGGCCACGAGGAAACGTCAAATGATTTCTGGTAATGACTAGTGTTAAAACCTTAATTGAAGTTAATACAATATACTTTACCTCATTTGCGTATTTAAGACTTACTTTTGTAATGTAAATATACATAATATTACTAATTATAATAATTATGATCATTATTCCACAGCATAGCAGCCTACAGTGGCAGAACTATAATCTCACACTTAACCCTTAAGTCTTCTGTTTCAAAACAGGAAAGCGCTTCACCAAACCAAACACAGTCTGACTTTGCCCCCTAATGGAACACAGCCTATATTACCTTTTAGAGCAGTTTTACCTCCATTTTCTGCACTGCTGGATGAATGAATTAACTTTATTAAAAAATAAATTAAAAAAAGACAAGGCAAATACAATCCATTCATTTTTATTTACATAGCTCCCAATCACAACATCTCAAGGTACTTCCCATTTTACGTAATGACTCTAAGACATAAACACAATAATGCCCTCTAAGCAAACACTTGGCACAGTAGATTAAAACAAATAAATAAACATTCCCTTTTAACAGGAAGAAACCTCCAGGAAAACCTGACTCAGGGATTGTGGACATCTGCCTCAACCAGTTGGAGTAAGGAGAAAGACAAGAGCATAGAGAGAGACAACGGAAACAGACAGGGTAAAGCACAATGACCTCACCAGAAGACTGAATGCAGGCAAAATCATTAAAACTCACCGAGGTTTTTCTTTTTTTCTTCTTCCTTCTTTTATATAAAAAGCATGGCTAACGTTTTTCCTATTATAAGATGAAAAGGTACATTCGGCTGCTCCTTTATTTCTCAAGGGCTTGTCAAAGTGGATGAATGCTCACGCTTGACTTGGTGCCAAATACACTTCCTGATGTAACCCTCTCATTTTTCTGGGCTTGGAACCGGCATTAAAGCTACACGAGCTTGTGACCCCATGAAGCTGGACTTGTGTCTCGTTGCATGTAAGGTGAATGTGGTAACCACTACACCATGAAGCCACTTTTCCCAATACAAATTAAAAGCACTAATTCACTTCACTGAATTATTACACAGCTAAATCTTCCTTGACTCAACTGCACCAAAAATGTAGATTACAGTATCACAGCTATAGTCGAGTGGAGTCCACTTCAACACTAATACACTTGGTTCTGGATTATTTCTAATTAATTTAATTAGTAATTTTTCAGCTTCTCTCTTCATTTCCACACAATAAACTGGTATCTTTAAACTGAATGTGCTATAAATCCAGTGAATGTGTTCCAATCTACAAAAACTAAAGCACTAATTAAATTATTCAACTATTTTATTAGATTTTTTTAACCAGCGAGCACCTTTATGAAGCCAAAGTCGTTTGTTCTAACTTTTGTCTTTCTTACATATGAGTTGTGTTCTCTTTGCATCCACAGAATGGAAAAGTCCCACAGCAAGGCTGAAGCCAGGGTTTCCACAAAATCTTGTCCCAAGTCAGTTGCAATTCGACGCCCTGTTCAGCTGTATTGGCCTCTGAATGAGCATCAGCAGGTGCCTGTTCATTTGGGAGTGTGCTTTTATGTCTCTCCACAGCTTTGGCGGTCTGCTCAAGGATTTCAGCATATCGGGGCTCAGTATCAGGAGTCAGAGGCCGAGACTCTGAGGGATCGTGGAAGAGGTCATACAGTAGTGGCGGGTCGTGGTGAGTCACATGCTCTCCATGACAAAGGCAAATCCTTGTGTCATAGCAGCCACCGGCGCCCGGAGGAAAAAAGTTGGGAGTGAAGAAGTGCACCTTGAAGATAGAGTCACCTGGATGGAAACACACATCGGTGAGCATGACATCAATATAGTGTCGCAAGACAAAAAGTGAATTTTTAAAAATTATCTTTATATATAAATATATGCATTGAAATCAGGTCAAATCTTCATCTAGGTCATAATCATGACAAAACCATCAATTTGAACTAGTAGCACACAAAGCATTACATTGTTCTTATAGAAGAGATCATTCAAATAAAAAATGACTAACTAGAGTCAGGAATTAGCAAAAAGAGTCAGGAGTCCAACCAATGAAACGTAATTATTCGCAACAGCCTTACTTTGACTTTTACAAATAAACATTTCAGGGTTGAAATTTACTAAGAAAATAAATAAAAAACACCAAAAACAAAAACCATCTTCTGCTGTGACGCACGTATCCCAAAAATTGATTTGGAAAGACTCACTGTCATCAATCATTGATTTTTATGAAGCTGGAAAGGTTGCAGCTCCAGAGTTTAGATATTAATCAGTCTAAAGGTAACAGTGAACCAGCTAAAGGCCAAAACAATCACTGAAGCATCTATTTTAATGAGTCTAACACAAATATTAGGGAAGGTTTGTATATGAACTGATGAACTGTGCAAAGTTGATGTTCTGAAGTGGGACAAAGTTTTTGCTGCACTTAGAAATAAGAAAGAAGTTTTTTATGTCCCTCACTGCATTTATTCAGCTTACAATATAAGACATAATAAGAGCACATATAATATGTATGTACTTATTTTATCCTTTAGCCAAATCACCAGACACTGTCAGCTATTGTTACTACTGTAGGCTAATGCCATCACATGGTAATAAAAAACAGGCTGATGTCAGCATGTTGTGATAAAACATCAATGTTTTATTATAGCCTTTGCCCTTCGGGGAGCAATTGAGGTCTCTGAGTGTTGTTTTCTATTTCAAGGTTTTGTTACTGAGTACTAAAATTTCTTTTGTTTATATTTACAGATCACATTATTTAAAAACTTTGGGAATTTTTGGCATTAATATCCCTAACTATAACAAGAAATAAGGAATAAAGAATCAAAAATGTTGATCTTCTAGGTGTATATATGTGTAAACTTACTGCCAGGCGGGTGCCAGCGCACTGCATTCAGGTAGATGCCACAGTAGTGGAACATGAACTCATGCTCTGATCGTGCAACTTCCCCCTCCAACAGCGGCATGAGGTTATAGCCATCGGATTGTCTGGAATAGAATCACAAGAAAGAAAGAGGTCAGAACGATGGGGTAAAATACAATCGGAAACTGTTTAACCTTTTCAAGAAAACAGGAAAGAAACAAGACTCAGTTAATACAATTACACATAATATAAAAAGCACTTGTGTCAGTGAATTGATATACCTGTCTGGTTGTGTGTCCTTGGCTAAATATTTAAGGGTGGGATAGAGATCCATGAGGCTAGTGGGTTCATCCACCACTTTTCCTGCTCTCAGCCTGCCTGGCCAGCGGAAAATACCAGGTACCCTGATCCCCCCTTCCCAGCCCCCCATAGCTTTCCCACCTACATGTGAAACAACAGGAGACATAATAAAACACAGAAATGTGATTTTTTTTTTTTTTTGTTTGCAATTTAATATCAGCAAACAAACAGCTTGACGCATTGTTTACCTTTATAGATGCCGTTCCAGCCTCCTTTCTGCCCAGTTTGTGAATCAGAATCTTCCAGATGCCCACCATGATCTGATGTAAAGTACATCAGAGTATTGTTGGCAATGCCAAGGGAATCCACCGTCTCTGTAATTTTACCTAAAAAGACAAGCGGCATGGTAAGATAATAGGATGAGGTTGATTTCAAAGTCTGTAAACAAAAGGAAAATTAAGAACTGCACAGATTCCTAATTGGTGCAGAGCAACTGATTCACTGAGAACTTACTTTCATGAATTTGGCCATATTTTGTAGTGATTATAAAAACATGGATCGGTGACTGCCACGAAGTTACAAGCCACTGGATAATATTTAACATTGCATGCACATGGTGGCACACTTATTTCACCACCCTCACTCACCAATCATCCAGTCCACTTCTTCTAGGTTGTCACCGTAGGCACCATGCCGACTTTTGCCAGCAAACTGTGGTGTTTTAAACATTGGCGTGTGGATATGGGCCAATGAGAAGACTAGGAGGAATGGATGATCCACATTCCTAAAGAGCAGCAAAAAGGAGTTGAATACTCTCTCAAAGGCCTTTTTTATCTTTTTAATTATTGCCTGTTTTCTTGTCATGGCAGTGGGGACAAGCAATTTCCTGTCATTGTCAACCATAACCAACAATAAACTAATCCCACTGACATAAATTGCCCTGTGAAGCTGAAGTCTGATGCAAACTAAGCCACTAGCATTGTCTGTGTGACATTTGGTGCTCTATATAGTTTTTTTTTAAACTGCTTCAATGAGTTGAAAACAGTTCAAGTGAATCAAAACAACACAGGTCCACACACACAAGAATCTTAGGGCGTTTTCACACCCAGAGTTCATTTACTCTGGTGCGAATCAGTTTATGAGTTTATAAACTTGCATCTTTTTCCAGTGCTTTAGTTTGTTTTCATACAGAAAATAAAAAATAAAAATGACTAGTTGCTAGTCCGTACAACCGTTTGTGTACTTTGCACATCTATGATACCTGACATGCCTCAGAATTCAAAGCATACCTGGCTACAGGAAGGAATTTAGGCCATACTTCAAGCATACACCAAGTTGTTGGGTCAGATCCCGTTCACACCATAAACAAACCAGTTTGGAGTTTGTCTGGAACCAGACAGAGACCACCACCTCCGAAAGATCTCTGTGGGGTTCTTTTTGTCACATGGGTGCAATTACCATCTTCACATCTGCACAAACAGACGATTTGTGCAGATGTGATTTAAATGGACTGTAGGTGTTAAAACACCATTAAATGTCCCCCAGTCGCTGAGAGAAGCTGCAGATTTTGTAACAATTTTTTGTTTTGAGTTCATTCAAGCCATTGCTTTCATAAAAATGTTCCAGTCGTGTTAACTGATGATATGAAAGTTATCATTGTAGACACTGCCGATTACTAGTGACCAATCTTATGTTGAAATTTAAGTAGTGCCTCAGATGGTGTATGGAAATGAAAAACTGTTAAGAAGAAGACACTTTTGGTCATTAAAATTAACAATAGAAACATAAAATAAAACGATAATTAAATAAATTAAATAAAATTAGGCAGAAAATAAAATAATTAACATTACCACTAATAATGAACATATGGTGATATGGAAAAAAAAAATCACATAATCCATTTAAAATCCAATAAAAAAAAGAGAGAAAATAACTCAAATACTTTTTTTTATAGATCTTGTTTTATGATTTATTTTGATACGATTTATTTTGGTAATGATCCCTGTAATAACTATCTGAAATAATGAAAGTCCTAATTAGTAAGAATCATTTGAATGTGCACTGATGTCAGTCTGAGTTCAAATGTTAAGGTTAATTTCCTCACAAGGGAAACAGAAAATTATCAGTATTGTTGGAGATCAATCAGCTGTAACTCTAACATACATACATTCATATCAAGGTTAACTTCCTTGATAAGACTGCAAACAAAAGACTATCAGTAAAAGCCTCTGCATAAAAGCCATGTGATTATTTGTTTTGCTCCACCATTTTTACCTCTTTATAAAGTTTTGTGCTTCTCCCAGCAATCTCTGGGGCAGTGTCTCTACGGTCATCGGCTGTTCGATTACTTCTTGGTTCCTCATAATGATGCAGTTCCATGTTGACAAGAACTCAAAGGGCACATACCACACAGCAGTTGCTAGGATGCAGAGAAAGAAATGTAGTACCAGGAGCCACAGGCTGACTTCAAAAAGGCCACACACACGGACACACACCTGAAAACACGTAGCACAAAGACACACAAATGCTGGATTCAGAAAGATTTGTCTGTCTGTTTGTTCTACCCTAATGACAATGTTCACAGTTATTCCCAGTTTACTTCTAGTGTTTTTAGAAAGCGTTTTGGTTTTATAGTGGTTTTCTCACCTTAAGTTCTATACGCAGGAGAATAAATTAGGTACTCAGGTAATTAGGTACTCGTTATATAATGTTTGCCAGCAGCACCTGATTACAAACTACAACTCCAGAAATTATATATAACTGACTCAGTCCTCTGCAACAAAGCCTCAATACCCCATTTAACCACTTTTTCTCCATAACAGACATTATTGTACAGATATTACTCCTGGGACCCTTTTCTATTAATTTACTTTTGTGCAATTTCATGATACAACCACTAGATGGCATCAGAAACCACCATGAAAGTTAATTATTTTCCCTTAGTGAAACAAGTAGTACATTGTGTCCTTTGTTCACACTAGAACAGAAAATAGAAAATAGTTGTATTTGCTAACATTTGACAAAGATGAAGTGGTTCCTGGTTTTTGTATTTGCTTTTAATCATTTTTAATGGCACAGCTAACTGGTACCCACTGGTTTCTCCTGGGGGTACCAATGCTGCAGGTGAGGTACCATCAATAAATGTTCATGTGTTAACCAAATTTCAATAATGACGTTATCCTTTTTTTCTAGAATAAGTTTCTGGGCGGCGTAACTGAATTTCACATTTGCAGTTTGTGTTTCCAGTTTGGGGTTTTTTTTTTCCTCCAACCTCTTAAGCACATGTCTAAGTGATTACACACATCACTTAATTTTGCTTTGGGGCAACTAGCACAACGACTCTTTGTTTTCCAGTTTCTTACTCATCGTCTGACAAGGATGTTGTATCCCTCAGGATTTCTTATAATTCCATTCTTTTCAGTAAATATGCCTCTGTGAGACTTCTTTAAAATAAAATGTACCTCATCTGGTTGATCTTGTTACGATTATAATTGTATGATCATGCCAGGTTTCTCTTGGAAATGACATTTTTAATCTCAGTGAGATTTTTACCTGGATAAATGAAGGATTAATAAATTAAAAAAAATTGTGCAGAGGAAACCAAAGATAAACTGACAGAAAAATCACACTTACGATTGTGAGAAGTCCAACTCCGAGCAACATGGTCAAATTTTGGAGCGTGCGCTGGAGATCTACCAGCACGTCGCTGCCCTCTCCAGGCACACAGTCATTGAACAGGGTGAACGGTAGACCATAGAAGTAACTGAAGCCATGCTGGTTCGGGTGATGACAGTGATCCCCTCTGTGTTTGCAATTCACACCCAAGTGCCATTTACCTGTAGATACACAATGAAAATGAGATATAGGAAGATGAGATACCAGAACCATAAATCCTGGGTATGTTTCTTCAGATGAGTTACGGTGCATGCAAAATGCAAACCATATGAATTTCAAGTGCTGCCAGTGCCATCAACCTTTTCTCACTTTCACTGGTAAAGTGAGGAAATGCTGATGTCATCACAAATTGCCTTCTTGTGCTCAATAAAACATGCCCTGTGTGCAGACCTTTAAGTGCCATTTTCCAAAGGGCCATAGCACATTATGTCATCTCACCCACTAGACCAGTAGTGTATCCTTGATGCTGCAGTCTCTTAGCAAAGGTGGTCTCACTGGGTACAAGCCCTCCTGAACCTCCCAGGAACAGCAGCACCTGGACACGCCCTGTGCTAACCATTCCTAGTCAACAGATGCACACATGAACAAAAATAAAAAAGGTTAATCAAATATGGAACATGGAGTTTGTCCAGGTTGCCACTTGCTGACTGAGCGTAAATATGTCTGTTACCTGAGCGGATTGCATAACGGCCTGTCATAAAAGCAGTACGACTTGGGGTGCAGAGTGGGGCAGCTGCAATGTGCTGAGTTAGCTTCACCCCCTCAGAAGCAAGTCTGTCGATATTTGGAGTTCTAAAGAGATTGAACAGATATGATGAGGGGTTTTATCAAGTTCAAACAGAGACACATTGTTTTGGCTGGATGCACATTCACATTATTGGTCATTCTGCTCTTTAGACTGGAAAGCAATGGGAGATCAGCCACAGACAAGTGTGCTAGTTTAGCCTGTCCCTGCTGCAGATTGCACTGTTCTGAAATCAGTTACAATATGGCACGCATTATATTATTATACACATTTAACACATTGGAGTAGCAAGTAAATGAACAGATCACACTGTGTGTATCACCTCTACAGGATTTCCTTCCTGCTCATCACCATTATGAAGATGTGTGATGATGAGGATTTAGGATGTAGTGTGAAGGAGTATCTCATTAACTCCTTTAGCACTTTAACAAGGAAAGACTTCAAAGAGAGGGTTTATATGATGGCGCAGGGACTGGATTTTCAAATGATCACATGTGAGAAGTCACTTAGTTAACAGGTTGTGGTAATTTCAGTGAACGCTTTTGATTTGTCATACTTAATATTGTAATAATATTATATTATTATGGTTTCCATTTACCCCAGTTTTAAGAAACTAGTGACACACAAATATTTATGTATTTAACAATATTTTCAAAACTTAGAAAGCTGTACTTCTGTAAAATTAAACTGTGGTGATAACAATATGGCCTTTTATTAAATTTTTTTAAATGCTACATAACATAAAGTTTGGAATGGCTTTAAAATTGCATGAACAGACATATTATTTGGTATGAAGATTAAAATGAACTTTAACTACATTACATGCCTTTTTTATTAGGGACTTAAAGGAGAGTTTAGAGTCTAATACAGTTCCCAAATATTTATGACAGCCTACAACCTGCAGTTTTTCTTCAGATATGTAACAGTAGATTGTACAACAGAGCCGCCTTACTTGGTGAAAAACATACACACTAACCGAAAACAAGACTAATTCAGCCATATGGAAACATTTAGGAGAACATCTGCAAGTTTGTTGTTTCAGTTTCACTATTACCATACACAAAGAACAGTTCATGCTTGTGTGTAATTAGCAGTGCCATGACATTCACCTGTGATACAAGACTGAGAACAGGAGAATGTTTGTATTTGCTTTCAACTGAAGGCCAATTTCACTATTGCCACTGACAGTGTGTGACTGGCCGTGTGCTTTCATACATATCTGAAAAACTTTGGATTGAAAACATTAATGCAATGCTGGACGGCATTAAGGTCAGTGAGAGATCTGTAGTCCTGAGTGACAGAAGGACAAACAATAACAAAATAGGAGTGAAGTGCATGTACAGACAATAGCAGTGTGTACAAACACCATGAGAAAGGCTAGCATGGGTGGGGAAATGACTGAAGTGCATCAAAGGGATCCAGAACAACTGTAAAATGGCCAATAGTTCTCAGACACTTGTAATTTTATTTAATGCCTGACTTCTTTACTTGCTTGGGTTATGGGCCAGTGTGGCTTTGCAACGTTTACTAAAGGATCTGAAGTAGTTCCTCAATTGTAGTTCCTCACTATCAGCTAGTGTTTTAAAGTGTATAATTACTACAGAAGTTTTTTAAAAATACATATCTCCTTTAAAATGTATTTATTTTTTAGCCAGTAATGAAATTCTAGAAAGGTGAAAAAATAGACTTAACAAAGAATACACATTTCAGACTTACCTAATGGTGTCATTACCGTAGCACCCTATATCACCAATTCCCAAGTCATCAACAACCATTAGAACAAAGTTGGGCTTCTGGTCAAATCCCTTCCCTGTGACATCACTTCCTGCTGTCAGGAGCAGGAAGAGAAGAGGGGCCAGCAGGACAGACCTGAGAGCAAAACACTGGTTATACATCTGAAGTTCTCCTAACCTCAGTTGAATATGTGATTTTAGGCTACACCCCCCCCCGATATCTTCACAGTCAGGGGTCAAAGAAACACTGACATATTTTCCGAAACACAAGGTTAGTATTTTTTTATCATCATTAGTGATTGAGACGTCGATTATTCGATATTTAAATAAAACCTATATAAATTCATCAGATTTCTGGATTCCGTATTAGGTTTTGGACTTTGAGCAAATAAAACTTACGATTTCACTTTGGACTCTCTTGCGATTTCACTTGTGACGTGCAACTCTTTTTTGTTTTTTGGATCGCATGTCTTACATTTTATATATCAAACCTTTTTTCTTGATGTATCATCGTGATAACGATTCTTAGTTTTGGTTATAAAACGAATCCAGAATATGACGCGTCTATGCTGTGATACGTGTTTTGCAACAGTGGCACAGTTTATGTAAAAAAAAAAAAAAAGAGTGACACATAGGTGCTGCTGCACTGAAGCTCGGACTGTCAGGAGAGCAAATTGACATCAGATAGGTGCCTTACATCTTTTGTTTTAATTTGAGCTCTTCCAACGGGCTCTTACCGTAGCTCGTGTGAGAGCAACTGCATTTGCAGTTGTCTCGATAAGCAGAAATTTTTTTCCATCCGAACTCACCTCATAATGGGCTTTCACATTCATGAATCCATAAACACAGGAGTTCCTTCTTAGCTAAATTCGTTGGCCCCGCCTCGCAGACTGTACAGTACTGTTTCAAGTATGAGCGCAGAACCTTTATTTTTACCGTAATGTAGGACATAAAAGCACAAAAAAAAACTGCTGTGGCCTGCAAGTTACTGGTCGACACCCCTTGGTTTTGTCTCACATTGTAATTGTGTGATGTACTTTAAATGTGCACTTTTTACATATCTTTATCTACTATTATTTTTTCAAAGTTATAATCAATGAATTGTTATTCAGTCCAGTTTAAAGAATTAAGGGGTTTAAGTGGTATGGAAATGCAACATGTTGGAAACTATAATGGGAAATAGATGTCAAAAACATAACTATAGCTCTTTTATAGTATATAATAAACTCATGGACTTATAGGGCATTTGTTATACCTCAGAACATCTATTTGTGAGGGATATTTTTACACTAAATTATTTTCTGGTATTTTTCATGACTCATTTTATCTCGATACCAAAACAAGACCTTTCATGAGAAATCATTCTGCCTGATTAACTTGTTGGGAGCAAATAAACTCTATTAGTCACTACCTCGTCTCCATAGTCACCTTCACTGCTGTGTTTAATTGGACGGCTTACCGTTGGTGTGGGCGTAATGCCTGGGGGGTACCAAATGTGTTCATGCAGATAGGTGTGTTCGGCTTAGCAAGAAAACATTATGGAACTTCCCACATTCTATCTCTGAGAAACTGATCAGGTGTGTCTTTATAGACCTGTCACAATAAATCAGTTGCAACGGATGAATTTTTATTTTGTGGCTGTCCTTCTATAAATACCTGACATAGCTAAGATTTTTTTCTCACTGAACTTTATTAACTTTTCGACAGATCACATACACAAAAAGCCACAAACACAAAATAGAATAACTTATTTATATCGTATGTATGGTAAAATAACAGTAATTGAAGCTTACTCATTGGTCACAGCCACATGCTCATAAGACCCATAGGGCGTTGGTGTTTACCATACAAAATTGCACTCCCTGCCCACTTCATTAGGTACACCTTGCTACTAGTTGGACCCCCTTTTGCCTACATGGCTGCCTTCATTCTTTGTGGTATCAATTCAACAAAATGCTGGAAACATTCCTCAGAGATTTTTGTCCATACTGATATGATAAAATCATGCCGGTGCTGCAGATTTGTTGGCTGCACATCCATGACGACAATCTGCCGTTCCACCACATACCAAAGGTGCTGTATTGGATTGCGATCTGGTGACTGTGGAGGCCATTTGAGTACATTGAACTTATTGTCATGTTCAAGAAATTAGTTTCTGATGATCTGAACTTTGTGAAATGATGTGTTACCTTGCAGGAAGCAGCCATCAGAAGATGTATACACTAGTTATAAAGGGATGGACATGGTCAGCAACAATACTGCGGCATGCTGTAGGATTTCAGTGATTCTCAGTAGGTATTAAGGGCCTGAAACTGTGCCAAGGAAATATTCTCCACATCATTATAACACCACCATTTGGCCTGAACAGTTGTTAGAAGACAGGATAGATCCATGTTTTCAGTTTCAGTTTTCATTGTCCAGTTTTGGTGAGCTTACATGAATCCTAGCTTCACTTTACTGTTGTTAGGTGACAGCAGCAACGCCTAGTGTGTTTTTCTGCTATTGCCACCCATCTGCTTCTAGTCTTGATAAATTGCACTTTTGGAGATGCTCTTCTGTGTAGCTTGGTTGTAACAAGTGGTTATCTGAGTTACTGTTGCCTTCCTATTACCTCAAAGCAATCTGGCCGTTCTCCTATGATCTCTGACATCAATAATGCATTTTCACTCAGAGAACTGCTGCTGATTGGAACTTTTCTCTTTTTTTGGACCATTCTCTGTAAACCCTAGAGATGGTTGTGGCGTTTCTGAGTTTCTGAAATGCTCACTCAAGCCTGTCTGGCACCAACAGGGTAGCTTAAATCACCTTTCTTTTACATTCTGACATTCTGAATTTTAGCATGTCGTCTTGACCATGTCTACATTTATGTCTACATTTATTTACAAATAAATTGAGTTTCCAGCATGTGACTGGCTGATTAGAAATTTGTGTTAACGGGTGTACTTGATGAAGTGGCCAGTCTACATGTTTGCCATTAGATTTGAGCACATTAACAAACAAAACATACATTTTAGAATTAGCAATAAAAACAAACACTGCTTTGACTAATGGGAAATCTAAATACTAATGTATTTTGGCATAAACCAAAGTAATCGTCAAACTACAATCATTTTAGATGGTGCTAATTCAATTAATCTTCTGGTGACTTTGAATGTCCGTTCTACATTAATCCATTACATCACTGAAGAGTTTGTGATGTGGACCAAAGTGATGAACTGCTCTATCAACAGGGGCTAAAAATGAAAGAAAATAAAAATCCCACAAAAACTGTTTAATTGATTCCTCAAACATTATTTACACAACTCCAGAAAAACACAAGTGCCAGATGACAAAAATAAAAAGGACAGTTCCTACACAAAAACCACACAGAATATTTAAATAAACAGGAAGTCAGAATCAGAACAAATGAATTGTCTATATGTGTGTAGTAAATCAAGATGTATACAGGATAGGAACGTGCTTCTCCCATTGAGATTACAAAAAATCTCTGCTTGTGTCACTGTGTCGCTTTTTATGATGACATTATTGTTTGTTTTCCTATCAGGAATATTCAAGAGCATATAAGGAATAAGGCAGGACTGGTCAGTGCCATGATTGATGCCCTAGTGTTATGTGGGAAGTGCACTTCAGGACCCAGTGAGTTTACAACACTCAAGGTTTACATTCTGGTTTGAATGCTTTGTTCTGATACTTTGTATTGCTGGGATCAAGAACCTTGAGGGTGACTGTTGTGAATTGATATAATATAAATAAGACTGAATTATTGACCCGGATTGTTTGGGACAAAATGTATTTTTGCCCCTGATGTCCTCAGTGCAAGCAACACATATTGAATTTTTCTGGATTATTGAATGAGTCTCCATTACAAGAAGTTATCTAAAAGAGCATCGCAGGACATTTCAGTGCTTTTGTTCACTGCAGGGCAGTACTGCATTTAAAGAAAAAATTGTATTTTGAAGGCATCAGTGGCTAGTCCTATTTGTATTATTATTATTGAGTGGGTATTTTTTGTGCATTGTCACCCCTGATACACTATCCACGTAGTTCAGTGTTACAAGAGAAACAGCTTTTGTCTGTCACAGATTACAGGTTAAGAAGGCAGATCGCTGACACTGCGTCCGGCCCACAGTTTGTAGAGTAGAATTGATCACAGATTATTAACATTTCTCAGCTTGAGGCTAGGCTGTTAGCAACAGTCTCTGTCCTGTATTGCAGCTATATGGTGCTTTACAAGTAACACACATTACATGACCCGCAGCACTATGCAGCCTCTATAGCCATGTATCAAAGTTTAAAGGGAGCAGGGCAAGTACAAAACTTCAAGGCAACAAAAAAGACATTCAGAAGTTAAGATTTTTTGTGTGTGTGCTACATTTGGAAAAAAGCAGTAGCGCTGCATCCTTTGCATTTTACAATAATATTAACAAAATAGCACAGCAAACAAGTTGACTAAAGACAATCTGTCAGCTCCGAGGCACGGCTGCTAAATGTAAAGGATTCCTATAAAAAAATCACAAGTGAATGGCGTTTGTAATGTGGATACATGAACAATAAAAATACACTGTTACAGCAGCTGGCTTGCTCAAATAAAGAGACACACAATGAGAAGAGTTTTACATCTGCCACCAGCGGAGGTGGTTGAAAGAGTTTAGATTGCAAGATTAGCTAAAATAACTAAGACTGCAAACGGCCTGACTGTGGACACACATACAGCAGCTGTTACGTTTGTGTTGGTATTATTTTACATGCATGAGCAGTTTAATTAAAAAAAAATGTAACTGCATAAATGACAGATTAAGAATGAATACAGAACACTCTTTGCTCGTTTTGTTTGTTATAGCCTCCTACTGGTTTGCTTGTCTTCTCAGTAACAGATGGGTAAAAAATTAAAGGGTGACCCAGCATTAAGGGTGTTGTAAAGTGTTAAGCCAGTGCATCACACCAAACTGACATCAGTTTGGTGAGTCTCTGGAACTGTTGGAGGAATAAAACAATATTCTTCTGAAAAAATATTCCCTCATTATGTATTTTGATGACGTTGTTGGAGACCTGGTAGGAGATCTCTGACTGATAAGTCCATAGTTTATGGATCCCATGGTTTTCATTCTTAACAAGCGATTAAACGGTCCATCTAAATGGCTGTATTTTCATCTTGTAAGTGACTTCAGCCATCAAAGTGAAATGTTTTAAATTTAGAATAGCTCAGAACTTTGAAATTTGAAACAGCAACAAAACCATTGCGCTAAAATCTCCCTGCAGCATAAACCATTCGTTTAGGCTTTTCCTTTAATTTGTCACCCTCTATATCTTCTCTGTGTGTCTGTAGATTGCTCAAGCCAGGCTGTGTCAGTGAAAGGCACTATAGAGAAAAAAAAATGACTGCATCACAACTACACACGTACTACATCAGAACAAAGTCTAATACATTACTACATGACCTCCATTGAATTTGTCCATGTCAGGTGACCATTCATCCATTTACAGAAACAACACTGGATTAGACTTTACTTCATCGTACTTTTAGTAAGTTTACACAATATATTTTCGTTGGCTTGTTTTTGGTATTTCCTAAATTAATATGACTTGAATTGTTAGGCTGTATTTGATTTGTGTCATCTTTTAATGTATTCAACCGACCGAGGAGAAACGGCAGTCACTCAACAGGATTTTAAATCAAGCCCCTTCACCTATCAGAAAACAAGCACACACATTCAGTGACATCGTTGGTCATCTAAACACATTTGACCACTTAAAAGCATCCCGAGAATACTAGTCTTTAAATCCTTTACTACAGCTCCTAACCAGAATCCACAAAATGCTTGCTACTGTGTCCCCCTGTTATCCAGTTAACCTGCATCTGTACTATAGATAATTGAAAAAGAAATGTCTTATCTAAATGATTTAAAATCATACGGGCAGCTCAACAATGGCAAAAATTGTATAAAATTCCAAAGAAACAATTACAAGTTAAACACCTACAACATCAATTTCAGTTACTGGTTTATATTTACATTGAATTAATAGTAGCCGTATAAATAAAATTAAAAGGTAGGTATATAATTAATCCATTTTATGGTTATACGTAATTTGAGATTAAATCTCTTTAATGGCCACTCTGAAAAAAATTATAATAATTTGGTTTAAAGTAGAATGTTTGACCAATTATTTTAATAAATCTTTTATAACAATAATGAAACCCCTAAAGATCACATGATCTTTATCTAGCTCCTTCTTTCCACGTTTATGCACACACAAGAATGAACGGAAATTATTCACACGCACACTGAGACACATCCACGCAGGCTCGTGTAGAGCAACATACAGACATTGAAATTCAGACTGAAACACGCAGCCCTACTCTGGGGCCTCACAGTAATTTAGCTCTACAGAGGATAGAGCTGAACAGTGAGATTGCCACTTTGCTAGACTGTAATAGGCCCGGGCGGTCAGGTGTCCGTTTCAGGTCTAGGAGGAGTTCAGAAGGTTGCTAAGAACTGTAAACAAAGAAAGGAGGAAAAAAATAGATTAATGGTTAACACGTTTAAAGTACTACATGTAAATATTTATATCAAAAAATGTGTTCTTTACGTTTTCGTTGTGTGTGTGTGTGTGTGTGTGTGTGTGTGTCATACCCTGGGGATCTGACCGAGCCTCTGCTGCATCAGCTTTGTGTGGAGCCTCAGGGTCTGCTTCTAGTCACAAAGATTGACAGTCAGAGAAAAGCAAAATGAGAAACTATAACAGACGCGGCAACTCATTGCTCAATTGCAAGGTTGTACTGCCAAGTTGAATTTCGCAAGCATTTAACCAAGCAACAACCTCCAGAGCAGAAAAAATGAAGCCAACGCGCAATTGCCAAAAAATTGCAATTCCTTAAGGCTACAATTAAAAGTGAGTATATGTTCATAGATCCCCACAAGGCTTATAGTTTGAATAAAAAAGGACAGCTTTGTGAGCACTACTGTATTACCGCCTGGGCTTCACTTTCGCTGACTAAGATCAAAACGCAGCACTCCATGCAGATGTCACTGTGGCTCCAAAAGAGCTATACAGCTATACTATTAAAGTTGAGGTTTCAAAATTAGGATTCGCAATCACTTTTTGACATCATGGTCGATATGCCCATCCTTTATATACAGTCTATGATTTAGCTAAATATTGTTTCTACTAATTAGCATCAAGTTATCGCATCCCTTCTCTCAAATATGAGGAAAAGGTATTCTTATTCCTTCAGTGTTAAACTGCTTCACCAGCTATACAGAAGTGTGAGTTTCTAAGGATCTTAATTTCTTGGGGTAATTGCTTATTATCCAAAACCATGAAAATTTGTTTCTTATTTTTTGTGTCACAGTGAAAAACTTATACCTATTTGTAAAGTATTTTCATTTATTGTTAATGACGTAGAAATTGGCTGTAATTACCACCTCTACTCTTTACAGAGGAAAACTACATGTCTAAATATGTTTCGTCAAATTAAGAACACATATTGTCTATTACTCTAAATGCTCAAATTATAATAGTTACTTTGAATCTGATTAGTGGCCTGCACTTCTATAACTGGATGCCCTATTACTCATGTTGACTGCAAATGGAAACTTTGCTGAACTGGCAGTAATGGGATGCAGGATGCGTGTGAGTCGTATGTCACTGACAACAGTTCACGAGAGGGAGACAAAAGCTGAATTTAAAAGCACTGGTAAACTTGTAAACTTGTGCTTTTAGGACTACAAGAAACAAACACACACCTTGCCCACTGTGCACAGTTAGGATGGAACTTGATTTAAAGCTGAGATTCAGATAAAAGATGAATAATTTTCTTTTGTAGCGTCATTAAAGCTTAACAGATCTGAAGCTCTGATGGGGGTTGGCATTCATTTCAAAGAGCTTGGACATAAGCAGTTCTTCTATTGCTAATGTGGGCACCAAACTGAACAACAAACACAATTTTGGCTTACACTTCATTCATTGTTGATGAGGGTCAAGAAGAATTTCTCGTCTGATCAAATACCAAACCTTGCGTACAGCAGTTAAGGTAGCTACTGTATATATTGAGTTTTCCCTTTGATTTAATATTACTAATTAGTTTTCCACCAGCAACAAAAGGATCAGATAATTACCCTGTCTATTTTTGAAGCACAGCTTCTTCTGTTGATAGGTGAAGTATCCAGCGATTGCTCCCACTGCAGACACAACAATCGCACTAAGGATTGCTGCTAAAGAGCTTGAGCTGGCCTCTGTAGCACAACAAACAAACAAACAGACAAATAAAGATAAGTCATAGCAGCAGAGAATGAGCAGTCAAGTTCAGCAGTATCCTATGAACATGCCACTGGAACTGCAAACCTATTGGTCTGAGCATGCTTTACAATGTTAATGTGATCTGTGAAAATCCATCTATAACAACTGTAACTGTAACATTGAGTGTCAGCACTGGGTGCCATTTTGCAGTTGAAAGAATGAATATCAATTCAGCAAAGAAGCTCACTGACATGACATAATGTGTGAATTATGCGTGTATGTGTGAGACAGACAGGGGGAAAGGGAGGGAGAGATGAAGAGCAAGCAACAGTGTGTGTATGTGTGTGTGTGTGTGTGAGCGAGAGAGCGAGCTGCATCATCTCGTTCCAGAATTTTCTGATTCCTTTTCATTCGTCTGTCATTTAAACTTCCCACAGCATTCACAGTGAGCATTCACAGAAATCTGTCTGCACCTGTAACCCAGTTACTATGACAACACCAAAATGAATAGTTTTCATGCTGTGTGACAGCACACAGCCAAGTATAGGTACTGGCACATACATCGCTAAATTGGCTAAATTGTCAGTAAATGTAATTAATTGTGCATCTAAATCATTTTTTTATTAAAAAAAAAAGGTTTAAGTAACTCTATCAAACTCATTGTAATAGGTGGCAACACTATCACTACATATATCTGGCACATGATTTCATGCTGTTGTGTTTCCAACTTAAAGGCGAGGCTTTTATTGTCTTGTTGTGGCCTGAGTCGACAGCGAGACTTTCAGTGCTACAGGGGTGAAACTGATGTTGAGGCATAAAAGATAACTTCGAAAAAAAAGAATAAAAGAGGACAGGAAGTCCAGAGCTCATGGCGAGAAAAGCAAGGGAGTGGCATGAGTCAGAAAGTGAGACGAATAAAAAGGGAATGGGAATTAGTCAGTTAAATTAAGTGGAATCAAACCGGAGACTATAGTGAGTCAGAAAAAGGAAGTAAAGGTGGGTGGAAACTGACGTGTATGAGCATGAACGCGCATAAACTCATCACATACAGCTGGGACACAACTGTTTCTTGAACAGAGGCATTGACATGAAATAATACTAAACGGCACTGACTATCATCGAAATATGTTTTCCATATCTTCAGTAGAGTCGCTCCTGTAATTAAACATTTGGGCACTTGTGAGTTAAACCTTGAATCCATTTGGTAGACTCCACAGCTTTTGCTTCTTTTATAAAATTATTCTTAGATGTCTTTTAAACTTGAAAGGAAGGTTTAAACACGCAAACCTACCAAAGCTACTTGACTACACATAATAATTAAACTCAGATTTGTTGCACAAAGACATAGCTTTTATAGTTTTACCTCTCTTTACCACCACAATGGATTCTAAATTGAACAATCAATATGCGATTGAAATGCTGACTTCAAAGGTTTAAAAAAAAAGGTTAGCATTAACTGTTTTGGAATTACAGCCTGTTACAGCCAATCAAAGCCACTATACCTGGTTAATGAAAACACTTTACAACATCTAGCCAAGTCAAGAACATTCTCAAGGAACTAGGTGTGCCTTTTTCAAGGTCTACAATCAAGAGATGCCTTCACGAACACAGAGGATTTACAACAAGGTGTGAACCCCTGGTTATTCTCAAGAACAAGAATGCCTGATTAGCTTTGCTGGAAACCATCTAAAACAGCCCGCAGAGTTCTGACAAACATGGAACAGATTAAATAAAGCTGAACTAGTACTACAAAGCATGGAGTAAAAGAGAAACAGCTCATGATCCAAAGGCATGTATGGCTACCAAGGGGAACGGATCCACTGGTATTTACTGATGATGTGACTGATGAGATCCCGTCACAGTGCAAATAGATATAAACACAAAGCATACTGCAACGCTACCCAAGAGTTTCTCAAGGCAAGAAATTCGATAGGGCCAAGTCAGTCACCTGATATTAACCCGGTAGAGCATGATTTTCAGTTACTGAAGACAGAACTAAATGCAGAAAGTAAGCAGCAACTGAAGGTGGCTTCAGTAAAGACCTAGCACAGCATCTCAAGCAATGTGACATTTGGTGATGTCCATGGATTCGGGGCTTTGGGCAGTCACTAACTTCATTGGATTATCGCCCAATCCTCACCTCACAATCCTTATGAGCCTCTAAAAACGGGGAATATGTATAAAATGTTTAAAATTCAAAATTAAAAGTCTGACTCTTTAATTTAAAGTCCACTGAGCAGTGTATAGAGGCAAAACTCTCACATTTAACTGTAGTGTTAGAAAGACACTGAAAACAGACTATAATTAAAAGTGACTGAGATGACCCGATCAATAATGGGGTTGTAATCAGGGAGTTGCTGTGGGGCTTGAATTATTTGCTACCAGAACATTCTGGTAATAATCATCACAGTGAAGTCATGTGTATGTGCAGATTGAGAACTGAATAGATTTTTGACCAGTGAATATGGCGAGAGAGTATGGTGAAAAGTTGAGAGTCTTAGCCAACTAAGTTGCATGCAGGTTTGTGGCACACATGGATTGTTACTTTAAAACAGGAAAACAGAAGAGAGAACTCACTTTGGGACTGTTTATCTGCGATAAAGACGAGAGAACACACAAAAAGTTAGCAACACAAATACGTCACATTTAGTTGTTCATGGTAAACTGTTTGTATCCTTCTATCTGATCTGATTTGAACCTTTAATTCTACTGTTTCACATACTGAAATTCAAAAGCACAAGTTATTTCCAATAAAATTCACGGTGACACACCCCTAAAGGCCTGCTTCAAACACGAGAGAGAGGCATTTCTCTGTGACTCTTGTATCCTGTTTGCATTGACAAAGGCATGCCAGTAATATCCTGTCTGTTCAGAACCACATTGGGCCTATTTCTGCTGCCCGGGCTATGATCCTATGTACGGTATTTGACTAGGATTTGCACTGTAATATTTTGCTATCGTGCATATTTTGATCACAAAGACAAACAGAAAAAATAAAATCCTTACCATCACTCCCTGAGGCACCCAAAGCAGACACTAAAGAGAGACAGAAAGACAAGAAAGGAGAGAGAAGGTTTTATTTAAATGTTCTAATGATGCATGTAAAGCATTGTTGCTGAAATGACAAAGTGGACAAAAAGACAAAAGGTGAGATTATTCTCTTTACACTGACTTGTAACCTCTGGGGCATTAAGAGTTCTAAAGTTTCTGTCCTAACTAAACTGTACAAACACACACACACGCTCATGCATACACACAACATTGCATGAAACATCCCTTATGTACAGTTACAAAGATGGCGAAGATACTTTTATAGCATCAGAGCGATAAAATATCTCAGAGAGAGAGAGAGAGAGAGACAAACACTTTCTCTAGCTCTTTCACAACCTGATCTTTGATTTTATCCACACTCAAACAACCCTGTTATCTCCTTCTGCACTGCCTGTCTGTATATGTCTGTGACATCATCCTTGCCCTTTACTTGCTTCGACTTGAAGAAGCTGCTAATAACAGAGTACTAAAGAGGAGTCTTTCGCCCTTCGCAAGTATATAAATGATTATACTACATTTGAGTTTTCAAATTTCAGGAGGGAACTGAGAAGCTGCTTCAGGAAAATCTGCTGTTCCCACATTTCTGTCATATTGCCGCAAGGTTAGTGATTAAGCTTTTGTAAAACAAGTCAGTTCAGCACCTTGTCATGGGAGCAAGGCACTGAACCGACAGAGAGACAAGAGGAATGAGAAAAATGTTTTATCAAAACCAAACTACACTTTACTAGCCCCTGATTGTTATGCTAACTTTGTACATACACAGGACATTTTTAGTTTGGTTACAACAATAAATTCAACCATAATAGTTATGAATGAATACCAACCATCTTCGTCTTTCCTTTCTTCTTTTGACAGAGGTGCTAAAAAAGAAATGAAATTAACAAATACCGTGGATCAATAAGGAAATGCAAAATTATTCTTGGAATGGGAATTTCTTATCAGATGTTTATGAATACATATCACAAATCTAAGACATTATTACATGGTGTTTCAGTCCCCCTTTCATTGGATTTAGATGAGAGCTGCCAGCGGCTCGAGCTCAGTCACATTTAACTACACAGTAACGGTTAGCATTTGGTTTGACTTAAACAAAATCATGCATAGTTTATACACTTCTTGCTGGTTGCGTTGTACAGGAGGTGCTAACAGTATGAACTAATTTTACACTGAAATGCATTAGTGTTAATATGAATACATTCAGTGGTAGATGTACTATACAGTAGGCTAAACACCCACTAAAATATTGACCACTATTCACAAATAATAAGTACTCTAAGAAGATTCAAATCCCAATTTAACCCTTGCTCAAGACCTACTGTGAATGTGGTGCATTAGCCCTGTTGTACCAGGCTCTAGAGCTACCAGAGGACCATCTCAAACCACAGTCTGTGATGCAGTTTTCAAGTGATCAAGTGCTAAAAAATGTTTGGTAGAGGAATAACTTTGTTATTTTTTGAACCTTTATGAAGATGATGACAGTCTTGTCACTAATTTCCCCTGTAATATTTTACATCTTAATGGCTTTAAGGCTCTAATTTCATCACTTAAAAATAATAGATAATTAGATCATGGCAGCTATCTAATTAAAATGGTAAATGGCCTGTATTTGTATAGCGCTTTACTTACTCCCTATGGACCCCAAAACACTTTACACTACATTCAGTCATCCACCCATTCATTCACACACTGGTGATGGCAAGCTACATTGTAGCCACAGCTGCCCTGGGCCGCACTGACAGAGGCGAGGCTGCCAGACACTGGCGCCACCGGGCCCTCTGACCACCACCAGTAGGCAACGGGTGAAGCGTCTTGCCCAAGGACACAACGACCGAGACTGTCGGAGCCGGGGCTCGAACCGGCAACCTTCCGATTACAAGATGAACTGCCAACTCTTGAGCCACGATCGCCCCAGTAATTAAACTGACATTTATGCACATAAACCTAGTTAACTGTTATTTTCTTTTAAAATAAACATTGGGGTAAAATTTTTGTTGCCCACCATGTTGGCAAAAGCCTCAACTGGATATACAAATACAACTATTCATAGTTGATCCCTAAGATCTACAGCCGCTGTGGTAAACAGGGCTAATCTCATTGTACTGGTTGTGTTGTTTCATATCTTTATTTATTCTGGACGTTTTCAGTGATTGGTTACAACACTAAACTGAATTTTAATTGTTATGAGCAATTACTAACCACCTAACTCCTGGTGTGTTACCACCCTCTTCTCCACGGGACTTTCCTGGTTTAACCCTGTGTATAGTAAAACAGTCAATAAATGGATGAATAAATGGATTAATCAATCAATCAATCAATCAGTCAATCAATAAATTAGACAATCAATAAGCCTGTTAGTCAATCAATCTTGCCAATGTGTTTGTGAAAACATTGAAGCAAAAAGCATGTAGCCCTCCATGTCGATGGGGCCGTAACAGTTGATCCCTAAGATCTACAGTTGCTGTGGTAAACAATGCTACTCTCTTTGCACCGTTTGTGTTGTTTCATATCTTATTCTGGACATTTTTGGTTATTGGTTACAACACTAAACTGAATTGTGATTATTATGAGCAATTACTTACCACCTGAATTCAGCTGTGGTCCCATCCTGCCCTTCACGTGAGTTTCCTGGTTTGACCCTGTATATAGTAAAACAATGAATGAATGAATGAATCAATCAATAAGCCTGTTAGTCAGTCAATCAATCTAGCCAATGTGTTTGTGAAAACATTGAAGTAAAAAGCATGTAGCCCTCCATGTCGATGGGGCCATAACAGTTGATCCCTAAGATCTACAGTCGCTGTGGTAAACAATGCTACT